>NC_143014.1:229201690-229540024 GCF_055824585.1 Amblyomma mixtum | reverse complement strand
GGCACTCATTGTTTGCCCGGTTTCTCCGATATATTTTTGATGGCAGAAGGAGCACTGGAGCATGTAGATAATATTGGACGATGTGCAGTCAAAACTGGTCTTTATATCAAAACTGAAATCGCTTGCCGTACTTTTAACCGTAGTGTCCCGTTGTAAATGTTTGCATGTCTTGCATCTAGGTCGAGAGCATGAAGTTACTGTCGGTGGTGGTTTCTTACCGAGCCTACCATGCACCAGAATGTCCTTCAGGTTTGTGTTGCGTCTGTATGTTACGCTTCTTTTTTGCATTTTTCGGCCGGCAGGAAAACTATGCTACCTCCTTTGTCTGCAGGCTTAATGACTATATCGGTTCTAGAAGCTAAGTGGTTCAGAGTAGCCTGTTCCGTTGGGACAACGTTTCTGCGTTTTCGAGCTTGCTTTGTTTGGTCTATAATTTTGAGACAGATTTAATGTACAAGTCTAATTCGGGACTCTGCTGGGCTTCCGGCGTCCACGTGTTTTCGGCTTTGAGAGGGATGGGATTAAGGCTGGTTACTTCAGTAGGGTGAGCACGTGTTGACCACGTGTTACAGGAAAGAGCTAGGTTAGTAATCGGGGTGTTCGTTTTTTCGGCAAAGAATTCCTTAATTCGCAATCTTCGCGCAAATTCTGTGAGATCTCTGTGAAGTTCATACTCGTTAAAATTATTGTTAGTTGGACAAAATGTAAGGCCATGCTTCAGAATCCGTTTGTCGCTATCACTTAGGGATTTGGAAATATCGACAATATTGCTGTCAGTGTCCTGCGGCGGAAAAGGCGTATCTTTTGTCTGTATCGAAATTGGCGGGCGGTTGTTAAACTGTCCAGATGTATTCGTATCTGGCGGAAATTTATCTCTAATTTGTTTACGCTGTTGTTTATCGTGCAGCTTGCGTTCCTTTCTGGCTACAAAATCTGATAGTGCCTGGCTTTCGTCCGAATTTAATTCTATCTTACTAAGTTGATCATCGAGGGAATTTAACTGCTCTTGACAATGTTCTTTTAAAATAGCTATGAATGAAAGGGATGCGTCATTTGAAACCTTTTCCCATCGAGCGAGGAGTTCGGGCCTGAGCGCACCGAGGGAGCACCTAACATTAACTCGAAGTCCTTTGGGTATTGTCCTGTGCTGCGAGTAGGATTTGCAAGTGTGTAGGTGGTATCGGTAGTTAGTTTGTTTAGTGGCTAGTTTTCTGGCGACCAGGAAAATTGTTAATTGTTAATTCTTGTTTAACCCCTCTCATAAGCCCCTTTAGATCAATGGCTTGCATTGCTTTTGGAAACCTTGTGTATTAGTGTTAAGCTCTCTGTATCGTCTCTTGCTGTATAAACTTCGTTTTTATTGTTAACTCTAACCCCGACCCCTTCTCTGGGCTGAACCTGCGAAAGCAGGGCATCAAACGACCACCCAATTCTGTCACTACAGGCAACTGGGTTCCTGATGAGCTTGTCAGGCAACTAGAGGACATCTCCTTGAGACCGAAACAACTGCACTCCCTCTATGGGTGTCCGGCAGTGTGCGCACCAATGAGAGGCGTATTATTAAAAAAATATAATTATTAACTATTGACACTGAGTAATAATACCACAGAACTGAAGACTCTGCTCATTCTCCGGCTAACTGTATGTTGAAGCGAAAGCTTCATTACGTCAAGTAAAAGCTAAGGTCAACCTGTCCGGCCTTTTGGCCTTCAAAAAGGTGGTCAGACCTTGACCTGACGGAGTGTAGGCCTCCACCATTCCATGGTGCTCACCCAAAAGTATACTGATCCTTCCTTTTCCTTAAACCTAGCTTAAAGAATAACGCGAAAATTTCTCCTTGACCTGATTAAGTTAGGTGTCCACCATTCTGCGGGGCCCGCACAAAAGTATACAGCGCCTTCCTTTCCCCAAACTTAAGTTGAAGAAAAAGAATTAAAAATGGCGACTGAAGAGATGGTGTTTCAGGGGCTGCCACGGCAAATCTTCATGCGAAGCTTGAGCGTTCCCCTTACTTCAGACCGTCAAGCCATGCATAACCATGCTTAACATAGCTTTCCCTCGTATCACTAGGCTCAAGCCATGATTCATCCCCCCCCCCCGCTATTTTTATACAGATCCCCAAAGCATTTTCTCTACATGCTTTTGTTTGCGTTCTATGTGTTTTTTTTTGTACTCCTTCCCATTCACAGAAGCACCCTGTTTCCGCTACTAACCGACAGATGGCGCAAGTAGCAACTGTTCTGCAAAGCTAGGCCCGTCGGAATCACTGAGAATCGCAAGCGGCTGCTGCATATTCCATGTATGAATGACGTTGCTTCTGCTCTGCTCACTGAAAGGTATGCCTATGCCAACGCTGTCACTGGGAGCAAACTATTTGTTCGAATTCGGTACAAACCGCGGCACTTAGCACAAATAAGCCAGCGGTGTTTTTTTTTTTCTGGCGCTTTCGGCGCTGAATTCCTTGCTCGCCTTTCCTTCCTGGTATTGCATTTTCAGGAAGCCCTGAAAAACAGTGAACGATAGAGAGGTGTGTCATCCACAAGGACAAAACTCCCAAAGAGAGTGACGAAAAGGTACCCAGTTCACCGGGCGCGGGACCTTCAACGAGCTCCTTTCAGCATACCGAGGCTGGCTTAAGCGGCCCAGGCTCGACATCTGCCACTGTAACCATTGCCTCTGCACGAATGCAAATTGTTCGTGAGGATGCAGCCCCTACTCCTAAAGCACAACAGCGTGACGTTACCAATCAACGTAGAAAAAGCCGTACGAATGGCTTCTTTATGACGCAGCAGTGGAAAAGGTATTACGTGAGACTTGTCGCCCTGCTTGTGCTATGAACGTCTGTCTTCCGAATACTTCCAGGGATAAGCACTCTCAATGGACTTTTGTGTAGAATGCTTTTTCTAACTGGATGAAAGCTTATATAAGAGTTAAGGCTCATGAGGCCTCTAATCTGCATCGTGCGGCCATGAGCGGTACCGCAGCAAGGCACTGATAGCGACATTATCTTCGTTGCAGTACTTAGCGTGCCAAGGATTGGCAGTGTGTGGTCATGATGAAGCACAAAGTAATCTTAAGACAGCTTCTGGATTCGCGCCAATGACATTCCGGAACCGCAATCATGGCTTTATCGAACAAAGTACAGGTGGCTTTCCCATGACATTTCAAACAAAAGGTTGGAAATAATGGCTCACGATGTCTCCGGTCACTCACAAATGAGGTTCGTAACGCAGGGTATTATGCCGTGATTATAGAAGAAACAGCGGAACAAACAGCGGTGATGTGAATATCGATATTGTACGCCCCACTGTGATAACGGTCGTAGATTACCTAGACACTGCCAAAATGGAGGCTAGATACTGAAATCCAAGATATATTGCATACAACCTGGCGATTCGTAATTACTATGATATTTTACAAGCTTAAAGCTCCCAAGTTTTAATGCTTTATTGTAAAAAATTATAGTGCTAAAACATTTCTGGCACAGACTGTTCACCATTCCATATGTTCCTCCACGGGATTTAAGATCAAACTACCGTTACTGCATTCCCCGTTCCTCAACCCGGTACGGAAAGCGCACACGTCATTACCATGTACCTGCCTGTTTCAATAGTTTGCCACCTAGTGTATTTCGCATGAAAACTAAACACACCCTGAAATAATTTTTGCGGTACATCTCCGCGTTGCTTCCTGCCCCATAATTATTTAATCTTATATTACTGTCTTAATTTCATTCATTGTCATCCCTCTTCGTGTTGTAATAGTTATGTCTCTATATTCATCTCTGTGTGTTTTTAGTTTTTTATATCAATTTTTGCAGCGTCTCTATTTTCCATTGTTTTGCCTATGTTCGCTGTCAGCCAGGCACTGCCACTGAAGCCCTGTGTGAGAATTGTCATGAATAAAACTAGTATCCACCATCACCGAGGAACAAGTGTCGATACGCTTTTGTATTCCTCGAAAGAACTTCGAAACACATGAGCTGTTCTGTGGATTTTATAACCCTACTGACGTCAGAGTGACCAGACTTTTTGCTGTTCTTACGGACGTCTTTTATCGTTTTAATCTGAGCTTTGGCAGTTCCCGTGGCAAACATGAGAGGGCAGCACGGTGGGCTGCAAGCCCTAATATAGGAGGAGGAGCCGCGAGCACTCTACGTACACTGCCTTGCGGATCTAATCAACCTTGTGCTGCAGGACAAGTCTTAGAAAATGGAAATATCTGGTATTTCCTGGGCCTGATATCAGATATAATAAACTTTGTTGCGTGCTCCACAAAACCTGTAAATTTGTTCCAGGCATTTCAGAAAGAAGACGAAATCGTAGGCTTGCGACAGTTTTATCCAAGAGGTGGACGCCCAGCGCCAGTTAACTGAGGTCGGTTGTTCAGAAATATAGCCAACTCATCCAATTTGCTCATGGCCTAGCATCACAGGAATGAAACGACGCCGGAGCGAAAGCCAGAGAATTTTTGAAAGTGCTGTCGAAATTCGACACATACTTACTCTTGAAGCTCTTTACGCTCGTGTTTTCGCGAGTAGAAACAGTAAGCGCGGCGTTGAAGACTAGAGCATTGTGATTTTATCAAGCGGAAATAAGAGTCTAGGCTGTCAGGGAGAGTCTCAGCGAAGTTAGGAAGCAAAGATTTCGCCGATTTTAAAACGTGACTCAAGCAGAGGCGCATGAATTGGAACTGCATGTTAAAGAAAAAGAAGTTCCTGAGCCAAATCAAAGGAAGGCTAATTCAAGTTTTTTTCGTAGGGCATTCTTTCTTTTCATCATGCGGAGAACCAATGTGAAGTCATTGCGGCTGATCTCAGTATGACAGGTCAACAGCTCTTTACTAGAGCTAATGGAAATTTCCCATCAGGTGTGCATGACACTCGGCCCGTACTTATGCCTGGTAACCGATCTCAAGTTTTATTTGTTGGGGATTTGAATCCGCACCACGTGACAGGAGAATTTAAAACAGATTGCCTCGGATCTAGAATATTTTATTGAGCTTCATTGGCAAAGTTCAAAGAATTGCGTTCCTTTAAAGTAATCAAGCGGCTTTAGGCTAATATAACTGGTGCTGTAAATATTTCCACTCTCTTCCTGACCTGTATTGCTAACTTTTAGCTATTTATTTAGGGATTTGGTAGTACTCAGTGCTTATAATTTGTTGACGATTTCCTTCTCTCAACCAAAGATCTCCTTTCCGGGGAGTCAAATATTGATAACGGCTCGTAAGAAACCGAAGAAAACAGCATTCACATGAAATTGGAAAGCTGGGCTTCGCTGATCAAGCACGAAAATTCCTGCTACCAATTATTTTGATGCAAGTGGAGCCAAAGTGCGTAGAACAATGACTCCTGCCAAAAACTCCGCTGCCGCGAGAGAAAATAGGCCTTTGACTCCACATTGTCTTTCATCCTAAAGGAAAAGCTGCAGGAGCAGCTTGCATGATTCCACCTATTTCAAAGTGGGTACCTGATTCGAGGACACACGATTACCCAAAAGATAACTCTCAAGTGGATTCCTGGGCATGCCTCGTTCCCGGGAATTATTGCGTTCACGCACTGGCTCAAGTACTATTCCTGCGGGCCCAGGAATATCGGACACCAAAACACACGTATGAAACCTCGTGGGCTGAACTCATATACCACCAAATCACCACTCATTACAAAAACAACCGCTTCACCCTTCAGACACCTCATCGTACAATTGATTAAAAATACATTGCAGTCTAGCGGCAACTGGGGACAAACTGCTACCTCTCTCCTTACCTCCTGCGTCACTACCAGCCTATCTTGATTCTCCCGCTCAGCTAGACATGAGGGGTAGCCATAGACTACGTCTGGCAATGCTCCAAACCCATGCCAGTTCCCCCCATACCCAACCCATCCCTCTCCGCATGGCAGGCTGGTCCGCTGGGGGCTATACCAGCTTGCCAAACATTGCTGGTGGACAGATCTCTCCGTGAAACCCCCGCCCGTGGGATTGTGGAAGAGCAGGTGCCTACCCTTGAGGACCTTTTGCTGTTTAATTAAAATAAAGTTGCTCCTCCTCTTGTCCCATTCCCGCCGCCTAGCAGATTACACCTGTTCGTTTCAAGAAGTAATCAGTTCTCCCAATAAGCACAACTTTCGCTAGTACACGCATTCAACTGCTCGTTCCGCAGCCACCGCTTAGCATCGTTGGTGCCGCTGGAGCTGCCATCAACGCGAGCGTGAAGACAACGAAGAATTGCTCGAGCTTTTCGTTCCATTCCAGGTTTCATCCATAGCCATCGCAAGTTTTGCATACACTGTAAACACAAATAAGCCCAAAAAGGAATATAAATGGCTAGTGTCCGCTTTTAAACTCCTTATTGAAAATTGCGCAATCGACTTTAAGTAGTAAAAAAGAGGAAATCCTCCTTTTTTACTGCCGTCGCGAAATCGAGGAGTAAAATAAAGCATTTACATGATTTTACTACTTTTGCAAGAAGGAGTATGTCGGCTTCAATACTCCTTCAGGCCCTTTATGCACTCCTTAGTGTCTGCCCGCCGCCTAGTGGCAGCTGCCGGTTCGCTGCACTTGCAGGTGACGACGCCGGCTCTGTCGTCGCTGCCTGCTCGCCTGTGCTTTTGCTGCTTCACGCACGTTTGTCATGTTACAAGACACCGGATCGCCGCAACCTCGCGCACCAATGTGCGCCACAGACAGTGCCTGTGAAGCCCCCAGTGTATTCGGAGAACGCTTGGCGTTACATCGCCTGCGACGACAGTCTGCGAGAGGCTTAGCCAGCCGAGCTCCGCCAGTTTGCCACCCGCTCCTTTGCGCGCTCTTGTCGTGACGTAAGACTGGACATCATCGACCTTAGCAGCAACGTGCTGCAATGAACGTCTCACTCAAGCCAGCAATATGTGCAGAAGAAGCGGCTAGTCATTCATTGTCTACGCAGCATACAAGTGTTGGCTGCTGCCGTTTCGCCGCGCCGACATGGCGGTGTGTGTGTGACGCACCAGTTTTCTCGACATCGTCGGCCCCTCGTTCTTTCGCTGTATTGCAAGCATACTAAAGACCGGATTATCATCGTCGTGTGTTCTGGTAAGCAGTATTAAGCTCTCCTTTGATGCCATAGACGCGCATGCACTTAACGCCGCTCCCATTTCAGTGTGCGTAGACTTGCTGTGAACCACGGCTGCGCCGAGATGAAAGGCTTAACGAGAACAGCAAAACAGCAAAGGCTTCATTGTGGTCCGGTGAAGCCAACTCACACAGCAGGCATGAAGTAAGTATCTGAGAAATTTGTTGTTGCATGCGGCTGAAAAAAAGAGTGTGGCACTGCAGTCGTGGCTGTTACGCTAACATGTACAGCTGGAAGTACGGTCAGTTCTTCTAGGGACCAAATTTTCTTCATGCGTTCACGCCCCATGAATATGGAAAAGCTGTACAGGCAATGACAGGTGAAAATGCACAGCCTTGGGGTCTGTGAATTTTTGTCACGTTATTACGAACAGTGCTGAGAACCGTGCCCTAATCGGTTGCTTCCTTTCCTGTGTTTTAAGAGGGCCTTGTTATGCAAACAATGCAAGCGATTTTATTCTTTTCAGTCATAGCACAGGACATGGCGACGCCTTAGCGCTCACGGAGATTAGCTAAACTGTTACATTTTCCGAGTTGGTGGCATCTTAACGTTGCAGCGATTTTCGGCAGCGGACATGAGGTTTCAACCATACTGAACGCTGCCTTTTCTGGATGGTTAGGCGTCTAGTTCCAAAATGTGGTATCTTGTAAGCTCTTCGCATTTGAAAAATGTTAAAAGAAGTTTCCACTTCGCGTGCAGTTTCCGAACACATTCCATTATGTGAAACTCGTGGAGGCAAGCGTTCCGGTTCAGACTGCTGATCCGAGGAAGGCAGCGAAAGAAAAAGAATAAAGCATACGCCAGTGTACGAGACCCCTGCTCGTGCTGGACGTAGTACATTGGCGAAAGCAAGCATTTCCCAGAAAAACTGAAGCAGCACAAAGCGGATGCCAAACAAATGAACAAGGAAGGAAGCGCGGGTTGACAAGACTGACTTCGAGGGAACTATCCTTGCATCAACTGTCTACGATCAGTGACCCGGCGGATGACTAACCGAAGGCTTAAAAAAGGCAAGCTGTGACTCACTCGCAGTCACACCTGCTGAAAGAACCAAGATTCCCAAACATGTTTTTTTTTTGGTTGGCGTTCTTTCCCGAAAGTATATTCCTTTCCCAGCCATAGACCTGTGTAGAATGTTTTCTTTTGAACCCTGGCCACGAATGTGAGGGCAAAGCTTAACAGAAGACAGCTGGCGGCGGGAGGGTGGGTCTGGTGGTAGCTTTCTATTCCTAACAATGCCTGCTATGTCAGTCACCCTTGCCCTGCCTTTGGCCTATACGCAGAATGAGGACGTCCTGAAAATGCGTAGCTGCGGGCTCTCCCATCAAGGAAATTGCATGTAAGCTTCCGCTGCGTGTATGCAAAGCGCTGTCTTTTGTTTGCATGTCTTGATTTCAGTAATTGGTTCTGATATGGTGCCTGAAAAGCATGAGGAACCTCTGAGAAGTAAAAAAAATTATATCTCGAGGCATCTTTCGGTGCAGGAACGCAGCCAAAGGCAGCGCGAATGCGCAAGTGCCTCAGTAAGACCATTTTATTTTTTTCAGTTTTATGCTTTGCGGAAAAAATGTTCCCTATCGATGCTGCTTCCCATTCGCCGTATTGCCTTAACGTTTACGAAAGCGGCTCTCTGGAATTTGTGATTCCCTGAAAACCGCGTTTAGCCGCTGTCATCCGACAGGGTACAAGTATGTATTAGCTAGTTGATTACCTACTATGTTCTGCTAGCTAATCTTTTGTCATGAAAAACGTTTAAACTTCAATAATACCTACTTTATTGAAAAGTGCACTCTGAACGGCATTGGGACGTTGACTTCTACACTTGAAGCACGTCATACTTCAAGCTTAGATGTGCAATTCCTCTGATGCATTTGTTTTTCTAATCTTTCTTTCAGAAGGAGCCTGTATGTTGACAGCGAAGCATTTCAAGGTTCCCTCCTTGCTTTCAAGTGTGGCATCTTTATTTTCATTCCTTTGGGTATTTAAATTATGTACCCAAAGACAGCGTGGGTTAAGGCACTCTTCTTTTCTACAGGGGCCAAGACGTTGGTTCTCTGTAACCGTCGAAAGCAAGCTGCCGAACACGTCTCAAATGTTTTGTACCCAATAAAATATTGTTTGAAATAAATCACTGTAAGTTCATCGACGCATTTATCCTGGACTATCAAGCTCTAAAATGAGCCTTCCATACGAATACTTTATTTCAAATCGGCTTCCGCATCAAGTGAAGTAATATACTCGTCTGGGAATCATAAATGTAACCCTATAGTAAGAAAAATTTCTCCAAAAATTTCCTGTCAAAACTACTTAAAAGGAACAGGCACGAACTCCTGAAATGTACTATAAAAGTAGCTGCAAAGGAGTATATAATACTTCTATTAATTGCCATGCTAACTCCTTTGTGATCACAACTTTACTCCTAAATAAACTCCCGTCTGCAGAGCGGTAACACTTTACTCCTTCTAGCACTCCGAAAGTACCCCTTCAAGCAGAGGAGTAGACGATATACTCCTATTATGAGGAGTATAAAAACCCCTTTTCGGGAGTGCGCTACGCGATGAGCCATTTACTCCTATCCGGGTGTTTTTCGGTTTGCAGTGTAGGCACCCTGACGAGGTGATCTTTCTTGAAGTCACGCAGCACACCTGCCTATTATTTCCCGGGACGGCTCGGCCTGTCCGTGACTCATCTTCATGGCACCTCAGAGCTGGTGCCTCTCTCCGCCGTTGGTGTCGACTTCCTGCCACCGGACATCCAATGGCCGCCCACGGCGAAAAAGATGCGCGTAACGCTACCTATACGTTGTGTTCATCTAAGTGGCCTATGGTCCTGGAATTGCCCAAGGTGCCCTTCATCTTGGCCTGACGTGGCAACAGCGCGACCCAACAACTCAGCACTTGGGATGACCAACGTCGGGGCTCTTCAGGTAAACGTCTTCGGATGCCTTGGCTCGTTCCTACCTCGAAGCGCTCGCAGCCTTGTAGACCTGGAAGCTATTCTCTCAACGACAATTGCGGTAATTTATTTGCTTACTTTTTGCGGATCGGTTCGCAGGACAAAGACCATTGCCCGATAACATTACCCAAAATTTGGTGGCCCCAGACCTCTTGATCGTGGTAGCTGTTTATGAAGGTCAATAGTTCAAAGGAGAAAATCTTGCAATACAGTCTTGTTTAACGGAACGTCGTTAAAGACCCTGAGTCGCAAAAAAGCTGCGGTCGATGGCGGCGTCTTTGGCCGTCACCGAAAAATCTACGAAAATTCCCTTGAGAGCACGCTAAGAGGCAGGTGGCCCACCTTGGTCATGTTACCTTCTGACGTATTTATAACCTGGCCACCGGACTCTGAGAAAACTGCACAGCGTGGGAGGTGGCAGCAAAATTGTAGTGTGAAAGCCGTACATCGGGCCTAAAGGGAAGGTGAAAAGGTTTTTTGAGAATTCGAGGTTATTCAATAATTCCAATCTATCAAGCTACTAGATAAACCATGCAAAGTATTTTTGCACTAGCATTTAAAATGATGACATAATCGTCGACTAAAACCGCGACGATGTTTAGGCTTCTCCTAACTACGCTGGAGGAGTGGGAGAAAACTCGGCAGTGACGTCATTGTTGCCGAAATTTCAGATGTCCGCTGCTCACGCCTGCATGCTGCTGTGCGTCGTCAGATGGCGCCATACAATGCATTGTGAACTTCACCTTTTGTGGCGTCGGTTTTCTTCCAGGGAATAACCGTTCCTTCTCTGGAAACGTAGTGCCGTTATACGTGACGTCATTATCGGGGCCTCTGCCCGTCGCTGTGCACATCAGGGAAGCCTGAACGCCGACGACGACTTTATTCGGCGATTACGCCACCATTTCAAATGCTAGAGCAAAATGATTGCGCGTGCTCTACCTCCACATTTGCACATTCGGCAACCTTAAACTCATAGAATTCTAAAACCGCTTCAGTTGCCCTTAACAACTCCGACCAAGGAGCCTGTCATCTTGTCTTGTGCTCTCGGAGCAACTCCGGTAACCTCAGGTTATTTCGGAGTGTCGTGTAAACTGCGGCGAAGGGGAGGTAGGGCGGTTAATTTCGGAGGAGCATAGCGCCAGCTGTAACCAATAGGAGGAAGGTGTCGCTCCACTTGTCTCCGAGGCCACACTTCGCCATCGCTTTGTCATCACAGAAAACCCTCGGGGATCAGAGCATGCACTGTAGGCGGTCGAACATACCCTTGCTTCCAAAGCGTGTCTGCTGTGTCTTCACTGCCTGTTCGCCCCAGTTCAGAATAAAAAGCGCCAGTGAGAGGTCACTGTCACCTGCAAAGCTGCGATTGGAACCGACTCATTGAAGATAAGCCCTCGAGGAACGCCTCAAAAAGCAGCTTCCGCGTCTGACGGGGGCGCCATCCAGTCGGGACAAAAGGGCACAAGGTGGACGACTCGATGCTTCCAGCATGCGGCAGCGCTTACGGTGGGGATGGAGACAGAAGGGTGCCCTTTTCCCGGTTTCGTGAAATACTCCGTGCCTCAGCGCGCGCGCACGCACGCACGCACGCACGAACGCACGCATGCACGCGCGCACAAACGGACGCGCGCACATATGCACGCACGCACGCACACACACACGCGCGCGCGCGCACACACACACACACACGCACACACACACACGGACGGACGCGCGCACACACGCACACACACAAAGAAGAAAAACAGCCGCGAGGACACCTCATTCCAAGGGCGCTGATTAACATTTTGGAATGAAGCACACACAACGCACACAGCGCTCGCAACATTCGTGAGCGGGGTTCCTCTGCTCACCCCCACGCGCCTTTCTTGTTGCAAAAAGAAAACGAAACAAAAATTCTTCTATTTCTTTCCCAATCCTATTCAAACTACGGTGCAATCGACCGGTCATAGTGCCTAACTGACTGATCTTTCAACGAACGGAGTGAGCGGACAAAACGTAACCTGTTCTTGTGGTCCGAATCTGTAAGGCAGGTCAGAACTCCCTTGTCCTTTTCTGAACCAAAGGGAGAAGCAAATGACTAAAGCAGGCTTACATGAAACAAGTCGAAAGATGAAGGTGAAGTGTGTGCGGTGACGGCCGTGACATAATAGTGGAGGGTGAAACCAATGAAGTCATTCGTCAGTTTATCCTAGACAGAGCGAACGAAGTAGGGGAGGAGGTGGGTGAGGGCATGATTTCGAAAACAAATAAACTTCGGTTGATAAAAACGAGTCCTGTTGCGACTGTTGAGACGCGGGCTCTCAGTTGCCGTCGGGACGCGGGTCCGCTGTCGCCGACCAGCCGGAGCAATGAAGAGACGGGGGGTTAAGGAGCAGAGTGAAAAAAAAAGGTATATGTATTTACATATTTACAAGTAGCGAGAAGCACGATACATGGCACGATGTATCTCAACAGGAAAAAGACACAGGAGACGGGAGCCCTTAAATAGAGTCGGCACAGACTCCCGCCCCTTTTCGTCCAATCAGGAGCGTCCTGTTGGCTGATTGGCCGGCAAGGCTTGAACGCCAACCCAGGTAGCGTTCCCGTAGCTGTCCGGCCCGAACGCACAACGCGCTCCACGATGACGACGCGCAGGCTCGGAGAGACGCCGGCTTGGACGCCGTCCTTGGGGAGCGTCTCTGTAGCTCACCGGCCGAACGCGCAACACTGGGAGCGTTCCGGTGTTAGAAATTCACGTTCACAACAGCTCGCCCCCGCCCGGAAAATCGTGCACGAAGGGAAGAGGTCCGCAGCCACTTCTCGCAGTGCCCAGGTCGGGGCTTAGTCTTTGTCCGCCGGCCGTCATCGGCTCGCCAACCGGTCTCTTCAGGTCTGGAAGGGAGGTGGTCTGGACCGGACACAACCGCAGCCAGCAAATGCCCTTCCATCTCCCCAGGAATCTGCCAGGCTTCTATCTTACCAACAATTTCGCTGACAGGCGACAGGTTCAATCGCGAGTGCACCGTCGCATCACAGACTTCTTCGCGAGTAGAAAAAAAGAAGACTACAAAACAGCAAAAAAAAACTAACAGCCCGTCCAAATCCCTTCTATTCCTTTCCCTTTTCAGAAGCATCGGCTTAAGCCATCTGCGTTGGCGTTTGCCTTCCCTTTTTTGTACTGAACCTCGAAGCTGAATTGCTGCAGAGCAAGGCTCCAGCGCAGGAGGCGACCATTTTTGCCCGACATGCGTTCTAGCCAGGTTAGAGGACAGTGGTCCGTTTGTACGATGAACTTTGTACCAGACACGTAGCAGGCAAGTTTTTGTATCGCCCACACCAGGCACGCGCATTCCTTTTCAGAAGCGCTGTATGCTTCTTCCCTGGCAGTGAGCTCCCTGCTTACATAAAGGATTGGGTGTTCGTTCCCTTGATCATCCGTCTGGCAAAGCACAGCACCCATTCCCCTGTTGCTCGCGTCACACTGGATTATGAACTGTTTTGTATAATCCGGGGACTTTAACACGGAATCCTTCTTGAGGGCTTCCTTTAGAGTGAGAAAGGACTAAACCTCAAACTGACAATGTACAGAAGTACAAATGCGAGATCCAATCCGTTTGAAAACCATGCTTAGATTCAAGGAAGGTACTCGCTTCTATTCTTCAGTCGCGCCCTGCTCGGTCGCTGACCGACAGTAGCTTTAGCAGGCGGTACACGACAAAAACCGAAGTTCTTAAGTGGGCGCTGACCCTTGCGAGCTCCAGACGCTACACGACAATGATTCGTTCCGCCCTCAGCCGCGCGTCTCCAACGCCTGAGCAGCACATAAAAAGTTGAATGCGAGAGGGAGAGGACGATCGAATATGAAAAAAATTCCTGGGTGCCTTCCTTTCTCAGTACCTGAACACCCTTCCTTTCATTTTTTTCCCAGGATTCTTTCACGCGGTAGCAGTGCGCGCTGCTTTGTGGGTCACTGCGCGTTTCACTCCTCGTGCAAAAACTTCTGCAGTGTCGCCACAATGGGGCAGGCGGCTTTCGCTTTCTTTGAACCCATCTAGTCAGTTTGGCCTGCGTGCGGTGCCTATCGCATCTGGAGTGCCGTGGTGAAAGTCTTGCACGATTACAATGTTGACGTGCCTTCACCCTTATGACGTTTTTGGCCCGTCCTTTGTCCTTTCTCTGTGGACTACCACTTGGCTTGGCTCTCCTTGCACGCAGCCGCTTTTCGGAAACTGCCCTAGCAGTTCTTTCTTGCACACCTCCCTTTCTCGTGGAGCCCTCACCCTTCACATCTGCTTTTTGACTCAGCACCGAGCCACCTTTCCCATTTGGATTTGAACTATCGGCTCGCGCTTTCGATGAGTCACGGCACGTCGTAACCTCAAATTGTTCTGACTGCACTTTACTTTCCGCTGAGTCTAGCAACCTGCTCTCCTGAGGATTGCTATCCGACCGCAGGAAACTAAGTACCTGGCCCGCAACTCTATCTGAACCACTCCCTTTGAGTAACGTTGCGTTCTGGCCTGGCGTTTCAGCGACGCACTCAGGTGACTCACAGTCACTCTGATTACAGCAAAGCGCCTCCAATAATTGGCTACTGTTGCTCACCAGCCGCATCGAAGGAGCGTCTCCTTTGAATCCTTCACTGCGCTGGCCTGTGAGCTCAGTATACTCTCTTCCTGAGAGATAACAACTGACTCACTGTTAAAAGCAGCATCTGCTTCTGGGTTTAAACCTTCCCTGCCGTTACTTCCCTGAGCAACGGTTGTGTCCTCAGCTGACCAAGCGGGGTTCCTAGGCTGGTCGCTGACACACAGATGGGAGCGCTGCCCCCTTTTATCACTTCGGACTTTAGCGTCCGCCTCTCCTTTTGGACGGTCGTCCCCCTTTACTGCTCCGGCATTCTTAAAAACTGGCTTCGCGCCTGTTTTGTCTGCTCTATGCCTAGCGGGGTACCGTTGCTTGTACCTGTTGCTTGTACCACGACTTTCAAGCAACACGCGGCGTGACGCATACTCTTCCGCGAGTTCAGCACCCTTCTCAGCAGTGTTTACCTCGGCCCTGTCGAGAATCCACCAACGCATTCGATCCGGAATTGTGTCATAAAACTGCTCTAGACACATGCATTCCATGATCTCCCCTGCGTCCGCGTGAACGCCTGCGCTCTTTAACTACTCCACTAAGTTTGTTTTCAAGTTATAACCAAACTCGAGGTAAGACTCTTCTTTACACTTAGTGGCTTTTCTGAAACGCTGGCGAAAAGCCTCGGCAGACAGGCGGTACTTCTTTAGGAGGCTTGCCTTCACGGTCTCATAGTCCTCCGATTCTTCCGCACTCAGTCTCCCGATCGCGTCCGCTGCTTTACACGGCAACAGGCTCAATAGTTGCTGTGGCCACCCATCTTTCCCAAGATTGTTTTTTTGGCATGTCCTTTCAAAGTTCACCAAAAAAATACCAATGTCCTCGCCTAGCTGGAAGGGTTGCATGAAATCTTTGATTTTGATTGTTTCCCTCCCTCCTGGGCTGGGGGATGGTGGCTGAGCGACGCCGGCTTCGGCTCTTTTCGACTCCGTGTCCAGTTTCCTTTGATCAATTTCCTGCTGTCGGCGTGCTAACTCGAGCTCCTTCTCTCGAAGCTGAAGCTCGCGATCGCGTTGCTTCTGTTCCAGCTCGCGCTGTTCCTTCTCAGCCGCTTCCCTTTCCTCTTCAGCTGCTTTCCTTTCCTTAATCAATTCCCATGGCTCGATAAGCTCTTCATCGTCCGCTCCACAAGATATTATTGCCTCTATGATTTGCGGTTTCCGCATGGCCTTCCCAAGCTCAACCCCTAATTCTTTGCTGATCAAAATTAGATCCGGCTTTTGCAAAGATTTCAGGTCCATGATGCGCTCAGACACTCGACCGATCCCCTATCTCTTCTTAGCAATGCGTACAACAATCAGTACTCACAACACTGCCAAAGAAATCCTGCCAGCATTGACGCTAAATTCAAAAGCCTGGCAAAATACCTCAGGGAAGAAAGGTCGGACACTCACAGAGCCGCGATCATGGGGTCTAACAACGTGGGAGCTCTTGCAACTGCGAACGCTGCTAGGCGATGCGAAGAGCTGACTTCGATCCCAGCGCTGCCATCCAGTTGTTGAGACGCGGGCTCTCAGTTGCCGTCGGAACGCGGGTCCGCTGTCGCCGACCAGCCGGAGCAATGAAGAGACGGGGGGTTAAGGAGCAGCGTGAAAAAAAAAAAGGTATATGTATTTACATATTTACAAGTAGCGAGAAGCACGATACATGGCACGATGTATCTCAACAGGAAAAAGACACAGGAGACGGGAGCCCTTAAACAGAGTCGGCACAGACTCCCGCCCCTTTTCGTCCAATCAGGAGCGTCCTGTTGGCTGATTGGCCGGCAAGGCTTGAACGCCAACCCGGGTAGCGTTCCCGTAGCTGTCCGGCCCGAACGCACAACGCGCTCCACGATGACGACGCGCAGGTTCGGAGAGACGCCGGCTTGGACGCCGTCCTTGGGGAGCGTCTCTGTAGCTCACCGGCCGAACGCGCAACACTGGGAGCGTTCCGGTGTTAGAAATTCACGTTCACAACACGACGCAGTTTGTCATTGCACAGTGTTGATATTACGTACGATGAAGTGCGCATTCATTTATCAGATAGTCCGCATGCCTATATTGCGATGCGCATTAGGCAGCAGGCTTCATCCTACTTCCATTAATAAGGAGCGTATGAATAGTCCAGTTTTATAGTTTTTTCTTGTAAAGCTACTTAGGATGAGCTGTGGTGACAGGCGATGTAACGAAATCGTGCTCCATAAAATTGCCGCCATGGAGACAGTGTTCACTTCTGAAAATTACCAGATGTGAGGTTTAAGATGTACAACCTCGAAACAAATTTCACGAATTGTTGGCTCTGGGGCTGTGATAATTTTCACCATGCAGTAGTCCGCGCGTATGTGTGGATTCTGCCATGGTTTTCCATAAAAATCTAATTTTGGTTCTTTCACCATCATCGGAATGATACCAACTGTAGGTATGTTTACAGAACAGGTGAACTAATTGAAGGCTAAAAAATTGCAGCACTTAGTAACGAGCACATGACGCTTCCATGCATAAGCGTTCCCTTTGTATAGCTGTCCTGACACATTTTTGTGACACAGGCGCTCTTTGATTCTGAAATAACTGCCAGATATCACTATATTTACCTTCTGTCTAGTATTAGATCAACAGATGGATTCATTGCGTCTTTGGAACAGACAACAACGGACGTATGGAGTATTGCTCTCCAAGAATTTCCGCCTTGTGGAGTGGCGGCCTTCATCTTGGCAATCATGGCAGCCGGTAGCTCCCATCCTGAAGACGACCCTAGGACCCTTGCAGCTTGAAGCGCGTCAGATCGAAGGGCTATGACCTTCAAGCGGAGTGGTTCAGATGGGAGCTGCTGAGGCTTCTGGCATTCGACGACGTGAGTGAAATCTTAAGGGTGCTGTAGAATGCATCCCATCACGGCCTTCCAAGAGCAGTTATTGAAAATATGAAATAGAAAACCGGAGAGCGCGTAGCCTCTTGCCGCGAGCATAGCCTGGCGAAGCTTGGCGAAGCCGCTGCCCGGCACGCGGGAGTGAGCTGATGAAATAGGTGCGCAGTGAACATCTGTAGCCAGGCTTTGCTCGGTCAGCACTCCTTACAAGAGGCAGTGCGTTTATTGCAAGTTTTTTTGTATTTTTCCTGCGAATTTCCTCAAATGTGTTAGTGAGACGTTCTTTCGAACCAGCAGTCTTGTGCAGTGCGTGCACTTTCCCACTGGCTTCCTTTCTTTCCTTTACAACGTGAACCAAAGCTAAACAAAAGCCCTGACGTCATTTGACCGAAGTGAATCCACAGCGAAAGAAAAAAAAGAATGGAGGAAGTAAGGAAACAGGATGAGAGATCTTTTTATCTCACGTGCAAACTGAAGCATATAAATATGCTTGGTGATTTTTTTTAATTTCATCAATTTTTATTTTCAAAACTGGGAGAGACGTCGGTTCGGTCTGTGCAGCTGCGTTCTACAGCCAGGCATACATTTTGTACCTCATATAAGTGATTTATTAAACGACTAATAGACTTAAATGAACAAAATCTGTCCTCAGTTTCAGGAGCCAAGGTTTTATTGAGAAATCGGTGACCGTCAGCACCGATGGACAGCCGTGTTTTTAAATTTTCTTAATCGGCAATGTGGTTCTAAATATCGCACGTCAAAAATGCGCGTTTGAAGCTTGTTGAGTTTCCTTCCCCGCAGTACCTAACTATAAAACGGCGCCGTTGCGCCTGCCATTGCCACAGAAATCAGTCTAAATTCTTCGGTCACATAAAATGCATCAACTGAGCCTGAATTCGGGAAAAATATGAAAGACGCCATTTTGAAAATATCGAATGCATAAAAGGTAACTCAGCGGGGCTTGAAATGCGTATTTTTGACGTTCAATACTCGAACTCTGCTGATTAAGCAAACATTAAAAACAGACCTAGACTTCGATGCTGACGGCCATAAAATTCTCGGCATAACCTTTCTCCCTAACATCAGAAATAAAAACTTTATTAGGTAATTTAAGTTAATTAGCTGTCTAAATATTTTTACATTCCTGGAGCATTGTGTCTCGCTCTCTGTACAGTCCAGCTCAAAAGGCCGCGCCGAGAAGCTCTCGCAGTCTTGAAATAAACTTTTTAGTGTAAAGGATGAAATTTGATCCTGTATGATGGCAGTAGTGCAGAAAGCAGTGTGAGGTGTTTGGTTCGTGTCCGCTTCCTAATAGCTATATCACGTGAGCGGAGAAATGCGTAACAGGTGGGCGGTTACCGTGGAGGGAGGACAGTATCCGAAGGATGGAAAAATCCGCAACCGGAGAATGGTTTCCCTGGAAAGAGGGTATGGCGAGAGCTTAAGAAGGCGCAGCCGGTCTGCATTTGTTGCAGAGAGCACCCGGAGGATAGTTGCTCTGGAAGGAGACTTTATGGCCAGAGCATTGTTACAACGGTTACCATGGTTATCTCGGAAAGAGGAGGGTGGGGCGAGAGTGGCGAGTTCCCCAACGAGAGGATGTTTGCCGTCGGAGGAGGAGGTTATGCGTAGAGCGTGAGAAGGCAAATATGGTACGTGGTTGTCATGGCAACTACCCCGAGGATAGCTACCCTGGAAGGAGACATAGGCTTGCCGTGGAAGGAACGTACGAATAGAGGAGGTTATTGCGAAGTGTAATAAGGGGAATTACGGTACCTATGCGGATCATGTCTCCCGCCAAGGAAAACAAAGTGTAAGGCTCAAGCGAAGGAATATAGCATTAGCCATGTGGGAGAGCTCTTGCGAAAGGCGCCCCCGAAGACAGGAACATCGGCGGCGAAGCGCTTCTAGAACAGGGCACTGGAAGCAGACCAACGCTATAAACGGCTATGTGTAGAAAACTAAAACGAGCACCCTGGAACTATGCCGATGTGATCTCTCTCTCATATTTTCTACCACAACATACCGCAAAATACAAATACCAAAACAGCAGCCGCTGAATTTCACTTGATCCAGTGGTAACCGTCCTGTCAACTTGTTTTAAAGATGTTTGATTCGGGCTAAAGCGCAGTTTGAAATCCAAATATTTCCGCTTTACTTACTAGAAAATATATATCACGAAAATAGAGAAATGTAATTCGTCCATGGTAATTATTATGAACACCTAAAAAAGTGAGCCGAATTTTCAAAAAACAAACACTAAGCCTTAGTGATACTTTTGAAAAAAAAGGAGATAGTGGAAACCTGTGAAGAAGACGAGATCATCATGTTGGTCGAAGACCCCTGCAGCAGCCGTGGCCTAGTAGTCCTAGCATCGGCCTCTTATGTGGAAGTTGCGGGGTTCGATCCCCAGCACCGCCGTGTACCCACATGTTTCGAATAGCTACAAACCTTGCAGTGCCCTTACGCTCGGCTTCTATAGGGTCAAACACCTAGAAATTGAATCTTTGACCCTACCTAGTGAAGAGCAAAACAGTGAACACAAAAACCCGCTCAACAATATGTCACACATGGTGACAGCACCACCACGGATCATCTCAGTAACACATGCAGACATTGCTCACAGTTCGTTTCAAAGCAAACAACATATCAGCAGCATGACAAGTTTCCACTTTCTGCGCCACTACGCGTCGCCTGTGTATGCACCCTGTTATCTTTATTCAACCATCTGCTTGCGCAATTGCAGTTTCAACACTAGCACATTCTCGCTTTCTGCTCTGAAGCCTGTAGTCGGACTGCCGTTTTCCCGCCCTGACGGTAATAATGCAACGACACGAGTGAATCTGCCAGGAAAACGCCCTGGCAGAATAAAACTCCTCGCCACGCGACTAGCGTTTTTGTTCGAAGAACATCAGTGCCTTCGTCTTTTCCTTTTTTTACCTTTCGCTTCGAACTCTGCATGATGAATTCTATTTACAGACAGGTGGACATGTGTGTGTGTGTGTGTGTGTGTGTGTGTGTGTGTGTGTGTGTGTGTGTGTGTGTGTGTGTGTGTGTGTGTGTGTGTGTGTGTGTGTGTGTGTGTGTGTGTGTGTGTGTGTGTGTGTGTGTGTGTGTGTGTGTGTGTGTGTGTCAGTGTGTGCGAGAGGGAGAGGAAGGAACAGTCATGTCGGATATCATAACCGCGACGGTGTGCGTATCTTCTCATTCACCAGCGTAAAGGTCTGGAGCTGTGGCGAGGAGCCACCCTCGTGCGTGCCGGGCCGGGCGTGGCTGTCTGTGATGGCCCGTGCCCTCCGGCAGGAGTCGTTCTTCGCTCCGAGCCACCTGCCGCCAGGCTCCTCGTTGAGCTCTGACTCCGGACTTGGCGCCACGAGCAGGCACTTGATGGTGAGCCGGATCTGCTGGAGGCCCAGGTTCGGCTTCCAGTCCTTCTTCGGCATATTCACGCAGCTCTTGTTCGAGGACACAACCGCACGGGGGCGGAAGATGCGCGTCGTGAAGAAACACCGCGATGACGACCCCGAGAAATCTTTTGGCCGCACCAGGCGCAATTTGATGCCGCCGCCTGCGTAGGGCTGCACGGAGGTGCCTCGATGGTGGCCTCTATGCCGGTGACATCCTCGCGGTGGCAATGACGCGGATGCCGTATGGCTGCTGAAGAAGCAGTCCACAGACCTACTGCGAAATCTGATGCAGCAATAGCGGAGAAAAGGGTCGATATTTTTGGTCTGTTTCTGCGCAAGCGAAGAGGAAAACCCAGCGAATAGCAGATCGCATAGCGTCCGACGCACTGCGAGCAGAGGGAAAGTGATTCCTCGGCAGAACTTTACCAATTGACGTGCTTGTCTTTGATTAAAACTGTTAATCTACTGTATTACAGTTTCTGTGTTATTGTGTTATGCAAAGAAATAAGCAGGAGACTTCAAGAATCTTATCAATGACTTAGCAGTCATAGGAACCGTACACGCATAAACGTTCTCGCTCTACAACAAGTATTACTCTTTAACCAGGGCGACGGTCTTAGTATTAACGCAATTAATGCAAATCCTAAGTACATTAACGCAGAGCGCACAATATAAGTTGGGGGTAGGTCAGCTGTCAGAGCTAGTCAGTAAGCATAAGGTAACTGACAAAGAGATACATAAGAGGAGAATCGAGCGTGCTGTAAAGAACGGTGGTAGCAGAAAGGGGGCTGAACAGAACCTGGCACGGGAAAATATTTGCACTAACAGAAAAGACGGCAATGTCATCACCGATATGGGTAAGGCAGTTAATGTAGCCAAAGAGCCCCCAAATGTCTGGATGTTGGCTCAAATAATCATGACGATAATGACACAGGCAGTGGTGCAGATGAATTAGGCAACTTTCTGGTAACGAAACTGGAAGTAAGCAGTCTTACAGACGATAGACAGGGGAAAAGCTCCTGAGGATGGTTATGTAATTGCAGGTATTTTGATGGAACGACGCCGTGATTGGGACAGAAAACTAACCATATTCTATAGCCAATGCCTCACGATGTAGGACACATTATAAACTTGAAGGAATGCTATTACTTTAATTGAAAAGCAAGCGAACGTCTAATGCAAAGCTGGAGACCGATATTCTCTTGCTATTCGTTTTGTAGAAGGGATTTTCTAAAGCCATTCGGAATCAAATTGTATCAACCTTAGATTTTCCTCAACCACAGCACCAGCTAGATTGGCCTTCGGAAGGTCTAATGGACAAGAGACTATATTCACTCATTCCGTGAAGCGATAGAGGCACGCGCAGATTATCGCCAATTCCAGTGTGTAGCCTCCATCGATTACAAGAAAGGATTTTACTCAGTAAGAACATCAGCAGTCACCAACATATTTTGAAACAGCGGTGTAGAAGCGGCGTATGTTAAGATACTGAAAAATATCTATATACCGGCTGCACGTACTACATAGCTCCGCAAAGACAAAATGGTAATGTCCCAATGAGGAAGGGCAGTCAGGGAGAAAAACAGGCTCCAGTATTATTTCGCATGTGTTTGCTCAAGGCAATCAGAGAACTGGATTGGGAATGATTGGGAATAAAAGGTAAAAGAGAATATCGTCGTAATGTCGTCACAATAGGAGGAATGCTGTGAGCGCTGCCACAGCGGTGAGCTCGGGAAAATTTTTACCAGCAAATGTTATTGAACGGGCACTGATATCGCAGAGTGCATGGTATTCTTTAGCATTTAGCCTGCATCGAAAAGCGACTGCCGCGGCTGGGAATGAACCCTCGACATTCGGGTTCCCACATGGGCGGCGCAACCACTGAAGCAGCACTGCTGACATTGCCTGGCTATGAAGCTCAGAGGCCGGAATCGCAAACCATGATTGGGGACTTAGATAGGGAGAGGCAGAAAGGTGGGTGTAAACTTAACATACAGCTGTATGAAGAAATGTCGAAAAAGTCTCTGAAGTACAAGACCATTTACGATCTGCAGCGATGCATTTCAAATTCTGAGGAAATACACATACTTTGGTCATGTAGTAACCCGCTAACCCGGAACACGAGAGGTAAATGACAGGAAGAAGTATATCCTGGAGTGCATATGGTATATGTAATATCAGGTCATGAATAGCAGCTTTCCATTTTCTCTCAAAAAGAAAATGTTCAACCTTCGCATCTTGCAGCACCGAACTGTGGGCAAGATACTTGCAGGCTAACGAACAGACTTGAAATATAGTTAGATAAGTGTAGCGATTTATGGAAAGAAAAATGGTGGATGTAACATAAAAACAGAGGCAGGAGGGGATGCTTGCACAGACAAGGAGGCCGCAGATTGCACAGAGCAAGGTTAATTGCGAGTAACACAAAAAACATCTTACTCTCATGCCAGTTATTTGTAGTGAAGCTTCAATTGAGGAATACGCGGTAGAGCGCAGTTACACTGCCAAGATTAAACAAATCCTAGGGCTATTTAATGCCTTGCGTGGATGCTTTTTCACTCTGTTAGTTAAAGTGTTTATAAGTATGAAAGGCGTCAATAGCCAAAGAAGGGCCATCAGCCTTCTTTGATTTGATTCATTCATCCTTCAAAGGAGGCGCGCACAGCATTTTAGTTTTTAAAGCTTTTTGTTCACTTCTCACTTTTTCAAACCTCCTCCAAACCAATCATGCTAGCTTATTTACGCTTAAATGAGTTTATTTGCGCTTTATCGCCGTATCATCGTACTACTCATGCCTAAAAAACACGTTCTTTCAATAGCATGCTTTTTTTTCAGTAGTATATTTCCTGTACTTCAGCAAAAGAGCATCTGCATAGGAAAGCAAGTTCTTCTTCATAATCATCCGGTGCTTCAGCAGGGATTCCATGGGAATAAAGACCAGAATTACATTTAAATATATGCTTCACATTAACTGCAGTTTCAAGTATTTATTATGAAAATCTTTATGAAAATGATAATAGCCAACCGCTTCTGGCGATGTTTAACCCAATTTTGTGTTTGAAGTTTCAGAGATGACCGTTCAAACAGCACTGTTCATAAGAAACCATTCTTTGAAGAAACAATTCTGCGAAGACAGTATTTAAAAATGTACAGTCGTGAGCAAAAGTGGAGAGATCGGCGCTTCGGCGGCGGGAGCAGTTGCGGGGCCGCCCCACGGCGCTGCTATCTCGCCGCGCTCGCTCGCTGCGAGAGTGCCTCGAGTGACGACAAACTTCCCCCTCGCTCTCGCGCGGGTGTTTATCACGACTGATAAATTCCTAGTGCTGATTTCGGCTACTTTCCCTTCGGGAACTACACACTTTTCTTTTCACACTCCTCGTCGACGCGACCGTTCACCAGCAGAGTAGCCGAAATCCGCACTAGGAATTTATCAGTCGTGATTAACACCCGCGCGATAGCGAGGAGGAAGTTTGTCGTCACTCGAGGCACTCTCGCAGCGAGCGAGCGCGGCGAGATAGCAGCGCCGTGGGGCGGCCCCGCAACTGCTCCCGCCGCCGAAGCGCCGATCTCTCCACTTTTGCTCACGACTGTACTTTGAATTTATCTTGTGCCGTGGCATGAAGCCTTGCAATACGTAGACATGGTTCAAGGTTGAAAAACAGCGCACAAAAGACTAGACACAAGAGTAAAGGCCACGACAAGACAAGCGCTGAACTCACAACTAAGGCTTTATTGCGAAAACCTGGGTATATAAGGAAGGCATAATACATGAAAACAAAATTGAACAAACATAACTATGACAATGATAAAACTAGCGTGCGCCCGAAGCCCAAAATCTGCCAAGAAACGTGATCTCGTTATCACTTAAAGCAACCGAAGGTTTGCTAACGCAGCCCCGTTGCTCCGTTGCGATGAAGTATGCTTCTGCTACTTCCCGCGTGGTTTGATCTCTGTGAGAATACAACACCTTTGCTTGACTTAACAAAGCAGTGCACTTTTTCTTCTTGTTCTTCATCACTGCGCACCCCTTACAATGAGTAACAAGATAAGATTGGTC
Source organism: Amblyomma mixtum (assembly GCF_055824585.1). Classification (NCBI taxonomy): domain Eukaryota; kingdom Metazoa; phylum Arthropoda; class Arachnida; order Ixodida; family Ixodidae; genus Amblyomma; species Amblyomma mixtum. The sequence goes on along the minus strand of NC_143014.1, from coordinate 229,515,028 downwards.
ATTGCTTTTATCTAAATTGTTGTTGTGTTCTTGCAAACGCTTGTTCAAGCAACGGCCGGTCTCTCCGATGTAGCGGGCTCCTCAGGAAAGGGGAAAGCTGTAGACGACACACGTGCGGCAGTTGACGAACGGATCCGTGTGCGCGACACCGCAACCTTTTTTTCTTTTTCGACACTTTCTTCCTTTCTATCGCAGCACACACTTGTTTAAGCTTGACAGGAGCAGACAGCAATACATCAACGTTGAAACTTTTTCCTACATTTTTCAGTCCGTGGGAGACCTGGTGCAAATATGGCACAACTGAGGTGCTTTCCTTTTTCCGGACTGTTAAGTGGTACATTCAGTGCCATGAACCTATACCAACTCGCCCAACTTAACATTCTACTACGTAGACATAGTGTGTATCCCTGCTTTAATTCATTATAAAATGTTATTTATCTTACCTGACTTTCATTTTGTTAGTGACTAACGTCCGTTCTAGAAGGTCTGTCTTGAATTAAATCTGACCTCGTTCCTTCCGTAAACATAGTGAACAGTAGTGTGGGGCACTAGTCTGGTATATTCGGTAGTGAACACTTTCATTGTAGAAACGTCTTTGAATTCACGCTTGGCTACTGGTTTTTCTGAGTGCAGCGGCAATGGCCGCTGATGGTGTGAGCCACTGTGGCACGCTGTGGCCTGAGCGCACATTTCATAATAGTTCCTTCGTCGACAGTTGCGTGCCCCACGTTTCTCGATGTCAATAAACGCAGTCATAGCTGCGTATAACAGGTGTGGTGACTAAATCAATCAAGTTTTTGAAGATTACGGAGTGCCTTAGAAGAGTAGAACCAACTCTGTGTTGCTGAGAATCGAGTGGCCTAGTCCGAAACATTTTTTACTTCTGCAATATTAGTGAGATAGGTACAAGACTAATCCGCTTGCTTTTTAAATTCAGCATTGCCTTCGGAAAATGAGGCGCTATGAAAGCTGCAGAAGAACCACTAAACATAGCACGCTGAAAAGTGGAAGTAAGCGCGACAGATTCAATATCTATCCCTTTCCAGGGCTGCCTGAGCGTTTTAAGACCAGAAGAGCAAGGTTCCGGACTAGTTGGCAATGCATTTAAAAGGAAGAAACAGCGCGAAGAAACACGGATGCCCGAAGAAACGACACACACACTAGCGCTGACTCACAACTGAGATTTTATTCTGGTGGAAAGGCACTTAAATAGAAAACATGAGAGGGTGAGTAACAGGGCTGCTGCAGCGGTAACCAGCAATCTGTGTAGTCGCGTCACAAGATGGCAAAACGCGTAAAAGGGAACAAAAGAAAGTTATCAGCCATAAAAAGACTGTGTAAAAGGCCGCAAAACGGTAATCAGGTAGGTAAACTTAACAAAAAAAAAACAATGAAAACGTACCAAAAAAAGGGGGGGGGGCGGAACTGAAGGCAAGATAAGAGCAGTACCAAAGAGGATTCCGTGAATTGTTCTGCTGTGCGCGGCACACCACCAGAATAATTCACAGAATCCTGGTTGGTACTGCTTTTATCTTGCATTTAGTTCTACCCCCCCCCCCCCCTTTTGGGCACGTTTTTAAAGCTTTTACCTTCACCACGTTTTTATATATTTTATATTTTTATGTTTTCACCTATATAGTCTCATCTGTGTCCTTCATAAGCTTTCACCATTCACCGTCTTTTTCGGTACGTTTTCATTGTTTTTCGTTAATGTTACCTACCTGACCACTGTTCCGCGGCCCTTTACACTGTCTTTTTATCGCTTATACCTTTCTTTGTTCCCTGTTCTTTTTTTACCATCTTGTGACACGACCACACTGATTGCCGGTTATCGCTGCAGCAGCCCCGTTACTCATCCTCTCATGTTTTCGATTTAGGCGTCTTTCCACTAGAATAAAATTTCAGTTGTGAGACAGCGCTCGTGCGTGTGCCGTTTCTTCGTGTGTCCGTGTTCCTTCGCGCTGTTTCTTCCTTTTAAATCATTTGAAGACGCGCATTGTGAAGAAACCGCCTTATCTCTGGAACCATATTTTCCAAAGAGCTTTGCGTTTGCCCTGGGCGCGGGATATGAAATAAGGGGATTTCGCTCTCTCAGATCGCGTCTCGGCGGTAAAGTTTATGTAGCACCACTGTCGAGTGGCCAATTTTCAACTTCGCGCGTTTTATTTTATGGTCGACGAAAAAGATGCGTAAACTGTACTTTGTTTGGTTTATGGTTTGTGGGGATTAACGTCCAAAAGCGACTCAGGCTATGAAGTGCGCCGTAGCGAAGAGCTCCAATAATTTCTACCACCTGAGGTTCTTTAACGTGCGCTAACATCGCACAGCACAAGGGTCTCTAGAATTTCGCCTTCATACAGACGGGACCGCCGCGGCCGGGGTCAAACCAGCGTCCTTCGAGACAGCAGCCGAGCGTGATAACCGGCGCAAAGGTAGCTTTGGTAAACGAGCGCCGAGGCGGAAGGCCCATTTCTCAAGCATTTCATCGCAGATAAGTCGAGCGCGAGGCCAGGAGCACAAGGCCCATTTTTATCAATGGAGGTGATTGAGCACCCACACCTGCCACGGGGGAAACGAATGATTGAATGAATGAACCACTTGGCCACCGCTGCCGCTTTCAGCCGGCTGTTTATCAAGGCGATCTAGCTCTTTCGTATTGACATTTTTTCTCCTGAAGCTGATATTAAAAAAGTAAGCTAGTTACTCCTAAGTAATCGGCATACATATCAAAACTGCTCGGCAAACTAGCGCGAGAAACTGAATGTACACCCCACTCCTTGATGTAGACACTCACGTCACGGGCCACGCCATGCAGAAAAATAGAAACTAAAAACTCTGAATGAGCACGCTCGACGTTAACCGTGAAGCCTAGTGGTAAACATAAAAAAAAATGATATTCGGTCCTCACCCTGTAGCAGCGCAGACCACGTGGCAGCATGCTGTAATTATCATCAAAGATGCGTTCGGACGCGCAGAAAAACAAACGAATACCAAAAAATTAGGAACGTACTCGGAGTGCTAAAAGCCGTATCAAACTTGGAACCTGGGGGCGTTAACACGGCTGCACACTTAAAATGGCCAGGAAACGGGCTCTCATAAGTATTTAAATTAAAAGGGCTGTTGTATAGAGATTGATTGCACCTCCTAGTCACGAATAGCAACTGTTCTTTAAACGATAACGTAAGAGGGGCATTTATTGCACGAGCATGGCAGCGCTACAAGCGATCTGGTGCCGTTATCTGACGCTGAGTGCAGTACGGCGCACTAGGTAACAGTGCTTTATCACATCTGTGCGGAAAGTAACACCATCGCATAGGCGTCAGTAACGTAAGGCTAACTGACTATGTAAACAACATCGCAGAATGGTTTTGTGGCGATATTATCAGAGTCAACATTCCGCAAAAATGGCGGCGTGTGTCACGAAATTCGCTTATTGGTCGCTAAAAGCCACGCGAACTTGCGACGTCACAACAACGTGCCCCTCACAGCAGGTAGCAACCCCAGCCCACCAGATTGAGATGGCTTAAGACTTTGTGACGTCATAAGAATCTTCCAACTGCGGCTCTCAACCGTGGCAGGTGGGAATTTAATTGATGATTGGCCGAAAGAGGTTGCATCACGTGGTGACGTCATCACAACCAGTGTATGGAAGCAAGAAGGAAGAGAAGCAACGAAAAATGGTGGGAAACCCAGCTAGAACCGGTTCTTGGCGAAGAGTTCCCATCTTCTTCTTCCGCTTGCAGAGAATGGCTATCGTGTTCTCCATTATATAAAAAAAAATCTTGAAAACAGTTGATAAAAGGACGCAAAAAATCATATGCAAGAAAGAGTAGAAAGAGCTGCAAGGAAAAATGGCGGGAAAATTACGTTAGAACCAGTTCTTGCTTCCGGCTTGTAAATAACGCTCGTCTGCTTCTCTCGTTGACAGAGACTGGCCATCTTCACCTTCACAATAACAAAAAAAGACAAGGAAAAAGGTACAAAAAAACATCAAAGAAGCAACGATGGGGATGCCTATGCTATCGCATACAACTTCTGAAGAGCGTGAACTGCTCCCCGAGTTTTCTTCTGGAGGTTTCAGATTAAGGTAATACGAAACAATGATAGTTCGCTGGGATTGTCCTAGAGTGCTTAAAATTGCCATCTTAGACCTTGACAAGAAATCAAGGAGCGCGAAAAAGCCTTCGTGTAAAGTAGCTTATCCCCTGAGACATCAACACCACATCGTGAAAATTACGAAGTGGTTCTAAACATGTATAAGGTGCGAGACCACTTTTAAAAAGCTGTATTTTTAATAAAATTCAACTTTTCAAGTTTTGTTCCATAAAATTTTTGATGCACTGTTTCTAATCAACACCATCACAAATATATCACCAAATTTCTAACTCTTGGAGATATTGCGAAACCAACACTAAATATTTTCCAGGCAAATCACACCTTAATATTTGCATCAATATTCACTTTTACTTGTTCGTTTTTTAGTTTAGACTATAGTAACTGTTTATCGCCATCTAAGTCTATTTTTGTTGGTATTTATCACTAAAACATTCATAAAAGCAACGCAAGACATTCGGAACACATTGAATAGTTAGGTCAGGATACGAACACATCAGTTTCGTTCGTATGGTTGCATGTCTTGTTTGAAAAATGTTAGCAAAGGTATGCTAGATGTTTTCAAGCACATAGCGATCGAAACTGGTCCGGTAACCCAGAAATCTTGACTGTCAGTGGACCAGCAGCGCATCTGGAACTTTCTCTTTTGGTGTACCGATGCCGCAAAAGACGCGTGCGCAAAAAAAAGTAAGCGGTCACAAGGAAAAAATTCAGGGGGCACTTTGACTTTCTAAAGTGGGTAGAGGCGGAAGCGTTTTCCGCACCACCTCCGCTGTTTCTGTGGCACTGGTGGCGTCACATATATTTGAGTACTAATTACTAAGTGATGGCAAATCGCTAATTAATTGTTACTTACTGATTAATGTCTAAATGCTAATTAACTGCTAATTAATGACGCTTAAGCTTCGCCTTTAGGAGTGGAACGCGACAGCGCGTTGTAGCGCTGCCAGGGAGTCCACGGAACGCCACCACCCGTTCGGCGCGATGTCTTGCCCTTTGAACGCAACGCTTTTTTGAGGAAAGGAAATGGCGCAGTAATTCTCTGTCATCTCGGTGGACACCTGAACCGCACCGTAGAGGAAGGGAGGTGGGAGTGAAAGAAGATAGATAAAGAGGAGCCGTAATGAAGAAAATGAAAATTGTATTTGAGGAAAGGAAATTACGCAGTAACTGTCTCACATATCTCGGTGGACACCCGTCAACATTCAGGGGTGAGTGAGTGAAAACTTTATTGTATCTTTCAAGGGATTCGCGGCTGTGGTCTCCGTCGTCTTTGGCGCTGGCGACTTGAGGCTTCTCGTCAGCAAGGGTGGGCCCCTATTCCAAGGCTCCACTGAGTCGTGCTGCATCAGTCGCGTGCTGCACTAAGGCCCTTTGGGTCGCGAGCTCGCCGCTGGTGAGCCGACTCTCCCATTGCTCCGCACTCGGGTGTTCGTGTTGGTGGAATGCCTTGTTGCGTTCGCATTCCCACGTGATATGATAAAGTGTAGGTGTGGCATCGCACCAAGGGCAGGTGGCTCTGTATTGTGTCGGGAACATCTTATTAAGTATGTGTAGGTTCGGAAAGAAGTTGGTCTGTAATATGCGCCAGCCGGTCGCTTCCTCCTTTGTTAGGGCTTTGTGTGGTGGTGGATATCTAATTCTAGCTCCCCTATGCAAGTGCAAGGTCTCTGCGTATCCCCCCTCGCAAGCCTGTAGGCGGAGCTCCGGAGCATTTGACTGCCCTGCTCGGAATGCGTTACCTCGAGCTAGGCTGTCTGCCCTTTCGTTCCTCACTATGCCCGCGTGGCACGGGATCCAGATTAGGTTATGCCTGGGTTTCTCCTCGGCGGAGGTTACCCCGCTGAGTATTTTAAGGGCTGTTCTGCTGATCCTGCCCCTCGTGCAGTTCCTACACGTCTCCTTCGAGTCCGTCAGTATGTTGAGAGATCGGCCCGTTCTGTAGCCTTCTGCTGCCGCCAGCGCAACGGCAATCTCTTCGGCCTCCGCTGTGCCGGCGACCTTTGCCGTGGCACACGTGATCATGTTTCCTTCCTTGTTTACCACTACCGTCGCGGCTACGCGTTCTCTCTCGCGCGGATATAGGGCAGCGTCCGTGTATATGGTGTTGTCTAACTGGGCTACCGTTCTCTCCACGTACTCGGCCCTCGCTTTTCGTCTGTTTTCGTGAAGATTGGGGTCCATGTTTTTCGGCAATGGTCCTACGTTAATGGTTTTCCTAAGGTGGTCCGGTACGTCCGCGTATCTGTCTACCAGTCCGCTCGTGTCCCGACCCAACCTTCTTAGGAGCGCTCGTCCCGTGGGGGTGCCTCTGAGTCTCGTGGTTTGCGTTCCCAGCAGAGCTTCGGCGAGCTCGCTGAAGGTGTTGCTGATGCCTAGCTGGAGCAACTTTTCGTTCGACGTGTACTTGGGTAGGTGCAGAGCAGTCCTGTACGCCTTCCTGAGAATGATGTCGGCTTGCTCTCTTTCCGCCTTGGTCGTCGCGTGGTACGGCAGGGAGTACGTGACTCGGCTGACAATTAGGCTGTTAACTAGCTTGAGAGTGTCTTCTTCTCTCATTCCATATCTCTTTTGGGAGACTCTGTTGATCATACGGCCCACCTGCTCTGCCGCCTTACTCAGCAGGCTGATGGTGTGGCTGCATTTCCGGCTTCCTTGCAACCACATGCCCAGGATCCTTATCATGTTCTTTTCCGGGATGTTCTGTCCCTCGAGAACGACCTCCAATGTCGCTTGGGTGGGATGCTTGCCGACCCTGAGGAGTTCCGACTTCTCCGTCGAGCATCTTAGGCCCCTCTCTCTGGTCTAAGTTTCTACGCAAACATTCAGGGGGGCACTTTTTTGACCTTAAGTGTGGTCACTGATGTGTGGTTAAGATGTTAAGCTTCGCCCCTAAGAGTGGAACGCGACAGCGTCTTGCAACGCTGCCAAGGAGTCCATAGAACGCCATCGCCCATTCGGTTCTACGCCTCACTCGTCGGTAAATTGGTTTTTGAGGAAAGGAAATGTATCTGTCTCTCATTTGTCGGTGGACACCTAATACTCGCCGGAAGGTGATGGAGGATGATGAGAGTGAGTGAAGACACCGTATTCACTAGACGCGCCTTTGTTCATTCCAATCCATCGAGCTGGCATGGCGGAGCGGATAGCGTGTTCGTCTCTCACGCCGAAGACCGGGGTTCGATTCCTGAGCTCGACCAATATCTTAATCGCTTTTATTTATTTATATGGCCTGACTAGTAAAGCTAATTAGGCTAATTGGGTAATTAAGCAATTAACTAAGCTCAGTCCCACTTACTTGGAGCATCACTATACGATTCCTTCAATTGGTTGTATGGTTACTAGCCAAAGTGCAATTGGCCCCGTTTGAAATGCGCGCACTGTGACGTCACGACCGTTTCCACCAATTGAAAAGCGTGACATTTTCTGTCGACAACTGCTGCTTACAACGATGAGACATTAAAGGCTTCCGCCTTAAAAATCAAAGAAAAGCAAAACTAAGGAGGAGCTGTTCTACAAATGTGGTCTATTCTCAGGAACCGGGATATTGGTTTCTGGCTTTTGTAGCTATTCCGAATGTTCTATCTCGATTTTAAGGCGGAAGCCTTTAATGTCTCATCGTTGTAAGCAGCAGTTGTCGACAGAAAATGTCACGCTTTTCAATTGGTGGAAACGGTCGTGACGTCACAGTGCGCGAATTTCAAACGGGGCCAATTGCACTTTGGCTAGTAACCATGCAACCAATTGAAGGGATCGTATAGTGATGCTCCAAGTAAGTAGGACTGAACTTAGTTAATTGCTTAATTACCCAATTAGCCTAATTAGCTTTACTAGTCAGGCCATATAAATAAATAAAACCGATTAAGAAATTGGTCGAGCTCAGGAATCGAACCCCGGTCTTCGGCGTGAGAGACGAGCATGCTATCCACTCGGCCATGCCAGCTCGACGGTTTGGAATGAACAAAGGCGCGTCTAGTGCATACGGTGTCTTCACTCACTCTCATCTTCCTCCATTCCCTTCCGGTGAGGTTTAGGTGTCCGCCGACAAATGAGAGACAGATACATTTCCTTTCCTCAAAAACGAATTTACCGACGAGCGAGCCGTAGAACCTAATGGGCGATGGCGTTCTATGGACTCCTTGGCAGCGTTGCAAGACGCTGTCGCGTTCCACTCTTAGGGGCGAAGCTTAACATCTTAACCACACATCAGTGACCACACTTTAGGTCAAAAAAGTGCCCCCCTGAATTTTGACGGGTGTCCACCGAGATATGTGAGACAGTTACTGCGTAATTTCCTTTCCTCAAATACAATTTTCATTTTCTTCATTACGGCTCCTCTTTATCTATCTTCTTTCACTCCCACTTCCTCCCTTCCTCTACGGTGCGGTTCAGGTGTCCACCGAGATGACAGAGAATTACTGCGCCATTTCCTTTCCTCAAAAAGCGTTGCGTTCAAAGGGCAAGACATCGCGCCGAATGGGTGGTGGCGTTCCGTGGACTCCCTGGCAGCGCTACAACGCGCTGTCGCGTTCCACTCCTAAAGGCGGAGCTTAATCGTCATTAATTAGAAGTTAATTAGTATTCAGGGATTAATCAGTAATTAAAAATTAGTTAGTGATTTGCCATCACTTAGTAATTAGTACTCAATTATATGTGACACCACCAGCGCCACAGAAACAGCGAAGGTGGTGCGGAAAACGCTTCCGCCTCTACCCACTTTAGACAGTCAAAGTGCCCCCTGAATTTTTCTCGAAACTCACTCCCTCTTTTTTCTTTATTGCGAAAGTAATCCTGCTGGAATAAACTGTTATTTAAAAATAGAGGTACACACTGGGCTCTCTAAGAAAATCCAGTAACATCCCGTGGTGCGGCCAAGAAATCCGTTCGTCCACATCCAGTGCGCGGCTTGGAGGCGGTCCGAATCTGAGCAGGTGTTTGTGCCGGATAGCACTCAAAGAGGAGCGGGTCCAAAGCACGTGTTTAGTGTGCGCCTCGCAGACAGGAGAGGGAAAGAATATGCTGAAGTCACCGAAAGGGGCACGCTACTGTGCTTACCAGGTCACCACTGGGGTGAAAGCGACGCGGAGGCGCATCCATCGAAGCAAGGCCTCATCCCAGCGCGCAGTGCCGCCAGGCAGGTCAGTACCACACGGTGGGAGAAGTGTTCGCACGGCGCGCCGGAGGTTTTCCTTTTCTTGGAGGAGTGTCGTCTCCACAGAGGTTGCGGCCGCTTGAAGGGAACGTGGAGGAGCTGATTCGTGGTGCTCCATCCACCAAAGCTTGAGTAGGATGGGCGTCTCGACGAATCCATCGCACACTTACTCTGAGGGAGAATTTTTCAATTATTGGATTAGCTGTGCCAATAAGCTGGCGTCCAGAACGGGCCGCCGACTACGGATGGCGCCTGAGGAGGCTGTGAGGATGTCAAGATGGCTTCTAAATGGTAGCAGTGCACTGAGGATGCTTAATGCATCCTGAATGGCCAACAGCTCTGCCTGTGTCGACGGCCAGGCAGGACAGCAAGCTTATCAGCAGGTTGCAATTTGTGTTCACTCACTTTCTTGCCATTCTTCACTGCGCAAGCAATTCTAGCTTTATCTCTGAAAAAATTCTTAATTGAAAGTTTGTACACCTATTTCTTATAGATACGGTATAGCTGTGGAATGAACCACATACATGTAATCGTGAAATCCAACTTTTTACTGTAGCGTTTTTTCTCAAAAGGAGCCTATGCAAAAACCACAATCTTCGGACTTTCCCTTTATCACACGATGACAATTGATGACATCAGAATTACTTTGGTTCACTGCAGAGCTCCTGTTTTTATGTTCATAACAGCAGAAGCAATTTGGCTTGCAATGAACTAAATTATAGTTGATGAACTAAATTATCGAACGCTCCCCTGGCGAGTTTCAAAGACGCCGGCCGGAATAAATTCCGAATTTTTTTCAGATATTTTGATTTCAGGATTGCTCATTCGTACAAACATTGGCAGGAAAGCAACCATCGAGTTCATCTCGCTGAGATAAAAAGAAAAACTAAACCCAGCGCTAGTTAATTGCATGTCATCTTTTAAAATATTCTTCTTGATTAGTGCTTACAGGCGCTGTTTCAGTCCGTATTTAGCTTTATCTGCACTGACCTAAGTTTGTCGCGCCGCCTTCGAATAAACACAGCCATCCTGGTACAAATTTAGGCCTAGCTGCCTCAGTAGGACGGTAATTTTACACTGTGGAAAGCTCAGCGACGAAGAAAAAAAGGGACCACTGTTGCGAGCAGTGCATACGACGCATTTAAGGCTAGTGAGGTAATGATTACATAATGCTTTGCCGTGTACCTTGGTCGTACCTCTTCTAATCTTCTCGAGCCATGATGTTGGGACGGTTTATTGCGGGCACTCATAAGGAAGCACGCCTATAACTAATGAAAGCATATAACTAGCTCTCGTGTATTCATTCTCGGCGAAGCAGAAGCCTTGGGTACCGCGGCCATATCACGGTGTATTAGGCAGTAGGCGTCATCACACTATTCTCGCTAATATGAACATGTGTAGGCAGTTTTTTTTTTACTGCGAAAGCATTCTCGTCGTTTCGGCGCCAGTCACACAGTGCTTAATACATCAAAATTATGGAATGAAGAAATTAACGCTTTTAGTGGAGGTTTAGGTTGCATAATCTGTAAGCAGCAATTCGTGGCTCTCAGGTTCGCAGCAGTTTCGCCTGGTAGTAAAGCGCATAGCTCTGTTGGTTCTGCAAAGTCCTTGTCCATGAAACGATTTTTTTCAATTCTGCTGTCATCATCGAAATGAAACTGCACCCAGGCATATTTTTAGATGGGCACAGGAAAGAACTGCAGAAGAAATTAAAAACCGAGAAAAAAAGAAAAATTCAGGGATCACTTTGACTGTCTAACATTCCTAGACGCGAAAGCGTTTTCGCACCACTTTGACTGCCTCTGTGGGACTTGTGACGTCACCAATTGATGACGTCACACATAATAAAAACTAATTACTAAATAACGACAAATCACTAATTAATGGTTAATTACCTATTATTGACTGAACATAAGTAACTGCTAATTAATGCCGCTTAAGCTTCGCCTTTAGGAGTGAAATGTGACAGCGTGTTGTAGCGCTGCCAGGTAGTCCACGGAACGCCACTATCCATTCGGCCCGATGCCTTGCCCTTTGAACTCCACGCTTTTTCAGGAAAGGGATAGGCGCAGTAATTCTCTGTCATCTCGGCAGACACCTGAACCGCACCGTACAGGTAGGGAGGAAGTGGGAGTGAAAGAAGAAAGATGGGCCGTAATTAAGGAAAGGAAAATTGTATTTGAGGAAAGGAAATTACGCAGTAACTTTCTCACATATCTCGGTGGACACCCGTCAAAAGCGTGACACCTTTGATGACAAGCTTCTGCTGACAGCCTTCTGTCGACAACGATGATGCATTGAAGGCTTTCGTCTTAATAACCTAATTCAGGGTTTATAAAAATACTCTACCATGTAAAAGCGTACGTTCTCGATAACTGGGCTGACACACTTTGCGTCGGTGCCACTAAACTGACCGGTCATCAGCAGCGCTGTAAACTACGGACGGAATGATGAAACCAGGTGAAACCACCTGCATGGCACGCGGGAGGGAAGTCAGCGGTGTAGGTGTTCAGTGAGCATCTCTAGCCTGGCCCAGCGATTCTTCATTCCATGCAAGGGGCTGTATTTTGCTAGCACGTCTCCTTGCACATTTCCTGCCCGTTTGCACGAATGCTCAGATCGAGATGCTCTCGCAGACTGCCAGTCCTGTGCAGTGTGTGCACTTGAGCCTTTGCATATTTATTTCTTCAGACCGTTCACCAGAAGTGAACCAAACCTCAGACTTTGCTGGTCTGATGTGAAGCTCAAGCGAAAAGAAAAACTAAACAGGGTGCAACACCCCTTTCTTTCGCATACACCTCAATGCATGCATAAATATAAAATATCAAGCCGCCACAGTGGCTCAGTGGTTATGGTGCTCGGCTCCTGAACCGAAAGACGGGGGTTCGATCCCGGCCGCGGCGGTGCAATTTTGATGGAGGCGAAATTGTAGAGGCCCATGTACTGTGCGATGTCAGTGCAGGTTAGGAACTCCAGGTGGTCGAAATTTCCGGAGCCCATAACTTTAGGGTTGAGCACTTTGTGGTTTATGGGTGTTTGACGTCCCTTTGAGACATTAAACGGACACCAACTATAAGCCAAACGCCCCTTTGAGACATTAAACGGACACCAACTATAAGCCAAATATGTAAAGTCTGTGGTACAGAAAGCAGTGTGGAGCGTTTCATTCCCATTCGCTTTGTATTTGTCATACCGAAGTGTAAACATTTTGATTTAAACTGAAAATAACCTATCAAAGTACTCCAAATTGATATTTCGCACTTCGATTTGACCCGAACAAGGTCAGCATCCTTGACATACACGCCACACCTATACATACGATTAGAAGTTTCACTTACTCAAGGAAAGGTGCTGATTACACGGTGGTGCAGTAGTATTAGCACAGTTGTGTCTTTTGAGGCTTTGCACCGGAAGTCGAGACAAGCCGTTGCAGTCCAGGAGGCTCTGAGTACGGGGAATCTACTAGCTCTGGATGGAAAGGCTGGGGCACAAAAACTTCACGAAAGATTTTCAGTTCAGAAAGGCACGGCGCACGTGGACGTGGCAGAACATGTGGACACAGACGTCTTTTCTCTGGCAGTTGTCGATCATCGAGGTTCGCCCCTTGCATCGGCGACAGTCTCATAAAACAAAATTTCCGGAGGAGGCCGTAGAAGCTTCCATAGCTTTAGCCATTACCTTCACCACTGCCAAAGACAACATCAGCGAATCTAAAACCGCAATTCGAAATTTTGCAAAAGGAAGGGCCCACTCCGCAGCCAACAAAATCTTACAAAAAATCTCTACTGCCCGCCAGATCACATTGATCTGGGTCCCCGCCCATTCGGACCATCCTGGAAACGAGGCGGCGCAGCAATTTGCCCGATGATTCCTGGTTAACTAGGATGCGCGCTACCCCGAGGTCAGGTCGGCCATGGAGCGAGTGAAAACCTACGAAGAAATTACTAGCCACTTCAACAAAGAATGACAAATCTTCCCAGAACCACATAAATCTCTGAGTAAAACACAATTCAGTTGGCGACAGCTCCAAAGAGACACTTTCTTTAATCCGTACATATACTCCATATGGTTACCGGAGCAGTACAGCCCCGTATATTCTCTCTGTGGGTACCAAAAGGCAGACACACCGCACATCCTATACACATGTAATCAAGACAAGCCATCGCAGAGTCTGCAGCTCTCTACCCAATCTCAGTGGGAGGCCGCGCTGCTCAGCTCGGACCCGAAGAGGTCGCCGAACGACATCGTCGTTCGGCCACCTGGCGGCCGGCCTAGAAGAGGAGCCCTCCGCGGGGAGGGGAAGACCTCTTCTTTTTTCCTTCTCCTCCTAACAAAACGCTGACCATTGAAAATAAACCAGGCAGAGAAGTTGCTCATTTTACTTAGGGAATTCTTTTTTTTTAGGAATTGTGTCCGTCTTTTTGGGGTCAATGCAAATTTCCGACGTGTATTTGCACTCGGCAAAGAGGACATGCAATATCACGCGCGCGCCGGACGAAATACACTCCAAGCGCCTCAGGGTGACGGTACTTGCCTTGAAATAACAATTCAGAAGAAACAGGGCACTCATATAAATTTACAGCCTGTATGCGACGCTGCATACTATCAAGAATGCTCCAAACGCTAGGATTTTCCCGTTCTTTAGAGCATGTTTACTGCAGTCGAGAGCTACACTGCATGCCGCCACCTTACCACCGACTAGGTTGCCAGGTTTCAACTGCGTTTTTTATCCAGATTTAGCAAGTGTCTACACAGCTGGCAACACACAATCCGTTGGATCATGGCGGCGTCTATGCGTTGCCCGATAGCTAGTATGAGCTCAATGCCTAGCTTTCTCTCTAGAGTCAGTATATTAACTCTATGGCCACCATAAGTTCCAACAATTTCTACACAGTAGAAGCGAGAGAAAGTGGTGGATTGTTGGGTATAGACTCAAGATTTTTGCCGTGCTTTGGTATGGCGATTATAGCGGCTTGTAGCCAATGCTCAGGTACCTCTCCTGACTTCCAGGCAGCGTTTAATGAGCCCCTAATAGTTTCCTAGGTAACAGTAGCCAGAAATTTTGCTTGGAGGGGGGCTCATGCTTGCAGCGCGGCCTCCTCCTAGAATGTGTGGAGGGATCTAACGCAAGAACAATAAATGCATTGCCATTGACAATGCTATTATGTATTAATTAACGCTACGCACTGTCTAGACAACTGAAATGTGTACTTTTTAAATAAAAGAATGTATCCGTATGTCTTAAAAAATGTGGCAGACATAACTTATACCTATGCTTCCAGTTCTTTGTGTATTTATAAGTAAAGAAAATATTACATGAAGTCTAGAACTATACAAGTCCGAAACCAGTAAAGAAATGCATGGCGCTGCTATGAAAAATGTAAAGACCATAAAATGAGCAAGTACAGGACAAATATTTTAATGAATCGTTATCGGTAGAACCTTTACATCTTTGTACAAAGAAAAATCTGACTGACGCTGTCCTTTGTTCCGGTGTACCGCGCAGCAGCAGCTGTCACTGGTCATGCGTTGCGAGTAATTGCACCGAAATTTTAGTTGCAACAGCGACCACATGCATAAACGAGGAATTCTGCAAAATATACATCAGAAGTGCGAAGATAAAATGGATAATATTCTCTTCTGTGGCATGACGGCACAACAACGCTTCGTCTCATCGGACCTCACTGCGTGCTTTGTCAACTTGTATGATAGTGTGGTTATTTCGCTTGTCTCGTTGTAGGGTCCGATGTACGAGATTAAAAAAGTCGGTGCAGCTTTGGCTCAAAAGTTTATAAGAATATTAAATTAATTGAAGTTCCCTTTTTGCAAATCTAAAGCACGACTTTTTAAGTGTCAGTGCAGCTTTCACGTAAAAAATTTTTAGAAACTTTATGCCCATTAATTTCGGAATTGAAGTGGGCGGCTCCGTAGACTCAGCGGCCACCGCCAGATGCCGCGGCGAGCCCGCTTACCATCGATAGGCGCTTGAAAGTTTTTGCTAGGATAGGGCTCTTTGCGTTACGTGACTCCAGGTGCATGGGTGTTGCCACGGAATCCAACCGAGTTAGCAATGTTCGTGCCAAAATGTCTTGTCTACTCTGACAAAGACATTGTAGGTGACAAAATCCAGAATGACTTCCGGCGCCGGCGGTTGTTTCGGTCAGCGGTGCTTGACAGTTCGAAAACATTTCGGGGGGAAGGGGCTGACGCCCCATAAGCCCCCCCTGGCTACGCCTCTGCAAGGTAGCTCCTGACAGGTTCTTAAACGATTCGTTAGTCACGCCGTCAGCACCAGGGGAAGTTCGAGTATTGCTTTACCTGTAGGAGCGATACGTTTATTCAAAGGGAACGGGGACTCCACCTGCACTGCGATAAACTGTGGCTCCTGCCAAACAGGCCACTCCTTCATTGAAAACAGGTTCTTCTTTCTGCGTTGCGCATCATCCTAAGAGAAATTCTTCCCGATCAGAGCAAAGCATCCCTTCTCTATCGAAATTCGGTGCCTGTACAGTCCCCGCCTTATCTCAGACGAGAAAATGTCTGGCCAGAAGTGTTATTTTCCGCCAGTAAACCTGTTAATCCTACAGGCATACAACTACGCCTTTTATATACTGCTACTTGCAAGCATCGTTCTTTCCACGGAGCAGCCAGAAGCACGAGGAAGAAGGAAAAGAAGAATGGCTCGAGATTCTTGTTCTATTCTGGTTCGTGCGTGCAGCTGTCGGAAGCTTTGCAGGAACACTATGATAACCCGCTGTTTCGTTGAAAGCCATGGCGAGATTTCGGCTTATTATCGGGGTCTCTTCGGCCTGTTCCCAGGTCACCTCTTCGGCCCCAGAGAAGCTGCATCTGTCCTGGCAGCGGGTGCGGACTTGACGCCGTCGGACAACGGGTGGCCCCCTGTCGCAAAAGGGTCTCCCGCAACCCGGCGCGTGGGACGTGTTCATGTTGACGGCTGCCGGGCGTGGAATGCGCCGGGCCTCCCGTCGTTTCGACTTGAGAAGGTGCCTTCGGAAGCCGACAACTGTGCGTTTGGGACGGCCATCGCCAGCGCGCTCCAGGTCGAGGGTTGCCGATGCCTTGGCGACTTTATGCACGGAAGAGCTTCCGGCCTGGCAGATGTGCCAGCCCTGCTCCCAGCGACCGCTGCGGTAATTTAATCTCTCACAGTCTTTGTCTGCATTCCATCACAGAGCTAACATTACCGAGAAATGCCTGCCTCCTAACTCCCCGGTCGTGGCTTCAGTTTGTAACACTGTGCTGACAAGCATTACCCCAATATTTTTTTAACGCTCCTCTAAGGAGAATTTCCAGAGCCAATGGAGGATCTATGGTCTACACCTTGATGAGGCTACGCAGTAGGAAGGTGTAATTTCTATGATGCAGTTCTTTAAATTTCTTCGAGCGAAATGGGGGTTATTCAATATTTTCCGTTGGGAAATTTTTCCGTATGGTAGTCGTTCGCCCTTGCGTCCACCCATCTCCTAATTTTAAGGCGAAAGCCTTTAATGCCCCATCGTTGTCGACTGAAGGTTGTCAGCAGATGTGTCACGCTTTTCTAGTCAAACAAGAAAAAAATCTGTGCCCGATGGGATTCGAGCCACCATCCTTCCGTCCCACAGCCGAGCGTGCTAATCGCTACGCTACTTCCTGCCAACGCATATGTAGTTCTCCTTGTCTAGCACGCTGGGGAGTGTTTCCAGAAAGGAGACGGATGCCCCCCAAACGCGCTACAGTGTCTCCAGCTTTTATGATTCTCAAACTATTGTGTACTTAATTAACATCTTAACCATACATCAGTAAGACAAGCAGTGACATCGCGCTTAAGGCTTTCGCCTCACCGCACTTTAGGTCAACGAAGTGCCCCCCTGAACTTTTTTTAATACGCCGCTGCCTAGCGCGCGCGCTAGAAGCTAGAACCCCTTTTCACGCAGCCAACATTGGTAGTTCAGTACTTTTCCAACTCTTGGACGATAACTTTCATGGAATGTGCCTGTTTTGTGAAACGCAACAGTGGCAATTCCCCATGTTCTATTACCTCTTTATTTGCGGGAGGTCTTCCGGCCGTGTACATGGAAAGAGAACAGCATAAGTGACAGACATAGACACACAGCGCACGCACATGGTAGCATGGTTTTGTTGACAAGAAGCACCAAATGGCCCGGAGTCTTAGACTGGTACGTATCTCTTGCCCCTTTTCCACGCTACGCACAGACACGCCAGTCCCTTGAATGCATTTTTAACTCCCTTATGGAGGTAAACAATATTAACTCAGTACCGCTGCCACTACTCGCAACTAGCAGTGTTCTCTTGCAATTTTCCGGAATAGACTTTTACTTAGTGAAACAAGGGTAAGAAAACCCACGAAGTTACCATCACAGAGGTATGAAATGATTTCCTTTTGGGAGACATGTCTTCGCCGCTGTCGAATTCCATTAGTATTGCTAGTGAATACCACTTTTGCCCCACAACCGATGCCAAGGTGATGCAATCAAAACTTTTAATATTATATTTTGAGAATTGAGAGGTTTACAGGCCTGTGGTTAAGAGTTTCCTGGAATCGAGGTATGAGTAGAAACCTGCCGTAGCGGTAGGTTTGGTTTGGTTTATCGGGGTTTAACGTCCCAAACTGACTCAGGCTATGAGGGACGCCATAGTGAAGGGCTCCCGAAATTTCGACCGCCTGGGGTTCTTTAACGTGCACTGACATCGTACTGTACACGGACCTCTAATATTTCGCCTCCATCGAAATTCAGCCACCGTGGCCGGGATCGAAACCGCGTCTTTCGGGCCAGCAGCCGAGGCCATAACCACTGAGCCACCGCGGCGGGGCCGTAGCGGTAGTCCCCGATACTAAGCGCTGGAAGGCACGTATGTATTCTGTACACGGCTATGTAACATTTCACCTAACGCATAACGAACGCGCTCTCAGTGGGCAGCTATTCGTCCCTTGGTTATTGCATCAAATAAAATACTTGACGGGAACAGTGCAGTGAATTATACAGTAGAGATAAATGAAAGGTAGAAGTGAAAAATTCAAGCCTGAGCACATTCCGAGCCAGCGCTTTCACCAATAGACAATTATCATTTTGCCGCCGCGGTGGCTCAGTGGTTATAGCGCTCGGCTGCTGACGCGAGAGACGTGGGTTTGGCCCACCCCGGCCATGGAGGTGGCATGGTAGAGGTTCGTGTACTGTGTGATGGCAGCGCACTTTAAGGAACCCCATGCGGTCCAAATTTCGGAATTCTTCAAAACGGCGTCGCTCACAGCCTGAGTCACTTTGGTACGTTAAACACCCATGAGAGAGAGAGAGCGAGCGAGGGAGACTTTAATGAATAATAGAGAGGTCTGCCTGGTTATGGGCCTGGCATGCTACTCCAGATGAGGGTGAAAGAACAGGGTGAAAAAGAGAGAGAGAGGAAAAAAAGGTGACATCAAACATACTCAATACTCACGCACTCACAAACACACTTGATTGTCCAAGTATGTCCACTAAACCTGTGTCCCTTAGAAAAACTAAGAATGCTTTTGTCCCTCGCTCAGCCGAAGTCGCATTAGTCCAGGGTCCAAGCACATGCACTAGGTGCACGTGGCCGTCCTGACGAAATCCTAAAGCACTTGCGATGGGTATTAAAGATTCAATTGGCAGTGGCAGATCAAGTGTTGAAGACCGTCGCGCACACCACATGTCGGGCACAGAGGGCTACCTGATACAGCAATTTTATAAAGATAGAATTTAGTAAAGGCAACGTCCAGACGAATTCGGTGCAGGCAATTACAGTCACGTCTATCTAAATTGCGTGGCATGCGGAATGCACATGTGCGGTCGATGCGAAGGAGGGGTCTCTATTTACGCCGCGGATCAAACCACAAAGAGCGTTGCATCTGCCATGAATTAGTAGCGAGAAGTCTCGTGCCATCACTACGAAAAAAAATTCAGGGGGCACTTTGACTGTCTAAAGTGGGTAGAGGCGGAAGCGTTTTCCGCACCACCTTCGCTGTTTCTGTGGCACTGGTGGCGTCACATATATTTGAATACTCATTACTAAGTGATGGCAAATCACTAATTAATTGTTAATTGCTGATTAATGCCTGAATACTAATGAACTGCTAATTAATGACGCTTAAGCTTCGCCTTTAGGAGTGGAACGCGACAGCGTGTTGTAGCGCTGTCAGGGAGTCCACGGAACGCCACCACCCGTTCGGCGCGATGCCTTGCCCTTTGAACGCAACGCTTTTTGAGGAAAGGAAATGGCGCAGTAATTCTCTGTCATCTCGGTGGACACCTGAACCGCACCGTAGAGGAAGGGAGGTGGGAGTGAAAGAAGATAAAGAGGAGCCGTAATGAAGAAAATGAAAATTGTATTTGAGGAAAGGAAATTACGCAGTAACTGTCTCACATATCTCGGTGGACACCCGTCAAAACTCAGGGGGGGGGGGCACTTTTTTGACCTAAAGTGTGGTCACTGATGTGTGGTTAAGATGTTAAGCTTCGCCCCTAAAAGTGGAACGCCACAGCGTCTTGCAACGCTGCCAAGGAGTCCATAGAACGCTATGGCCCATTCGGTTCTACGCCTCGCTCGTCGGTAAATTGGTTTTTGAGGAAAGGAAATGTATCTGTCTCTCATTTGTCGGTGGACACCTAAACCTCGCCGGAAGGGAATGGAGGAGGATGAGAGTGAGTGAAGACACCGTATTCACTAGACGCGCCTTTGTTCATTCCAAACCATCGAGCTGGCATGGCGGAGCGGATAGCGTGCTCGTCTCTCACGCCGAAGACCGGGGTTCGATTCCTGAGCTCGACCAATTTCTGAATCGCTTTTATTTATTTATATGGCCTGACTAGTAAAGCTAATTAGGCCAATTGGGTAATTAAGCAATTAACTAAGCTCACTCCCACTTACTTGGAGCACCACTATACGATCCCTTCAATTGGTTGTATGGTTACTAGCCAAAGTGCAATTGGCCCCGTTTGAAATTCGCGCACTGTGACGTCACGACCGTTTCCACCAATTGAAAAGCGTGACATTTTCTGTCGACAACTGCTGCTTACAACGATGAGACATTAAAGGCTTCCGCCTTGAAAGGTATGGGTAGGAACAAGGAGGTGTCGCCATGCGCCGACCTTGCTGCACCGTCAGCACGATCGTTGCCTGCGAGGCCGCAGTGACCGGGTAACCACTGAAGCACAACACGGTGAC
This sequence comes from Amblyomma mixtum, assembly GCF_055824585.1. NCBI lineage: Eukaryota > Metazoa > Arthropoda > Arachnida > Ixodida > Ixodidae > Amblyomma > Amblyomma mixtum. Next base: position 229,494,561 of record NC_143014.1, on the reverse strand, counting down.
GTAGCTCACAGGCCTCGGTGTGTAACCTGTTCAAGTCATCGACGATCTGCTCGTGATGGCTTCCTGTTGACTTTAACGATTGTAGAGCAGCCCGAAAGTCACTGAAGATAACCCGCGCTGTTGGCGGTTGTTGTAGAATGTAAGTAAATGCAGCACGCAGAGCAGCCAGCTCGGTAGCAGTAGTCGAGGTGCGGTGACTGAGTGTCGCTCAAATTGTGGTGCACGTTGACGGAATCCAGACGCCAATCGCTGAGGATAAGGACGTGACAGAGCCATCAGTGTAGATGTGGCGGTACGCATTGTAGCAAATATGGATGTGCTCAAGCTCAAAGTATTTAACTGCAGGGGTGGGGGTGTTTGTTTTTCTTTTAATGCCAGGGATTGTGATCTTGATATGCCATGCTGCGTACCTCCAAGGTGCAGTGGAGGTTGTGACAGGACGGTGGTACTGTGATGGGAGAATGTTAGAAAATTCCTCCATGCAGTACTCAGGGAGTGGATGGTTTGGTACACGAGCCTCAAACCGCATCTGGGCACGAAGGAGCTCCTGGGTTTAGAGCACTGATGCCGACAAACGTCTGCTCTCAGCTAGAGTACCCATTGTGGAGGTGTTTTTGGGAAGGCTGATGCAGGCCGAAGCACCTGTGAACCATAAACAAAACCAACTATTATCTTGGGATGCCACAGATCACTCGGCCGACAACGGAGACTCTCATGGTGATCCCTTTGTTAGCGTTGCCAAATAAACCTCTATTTCAATTCTTTAGCCACCACCTATATAACGCCCAGCACAGAGTATCTTTATAGCTGGACATATATTGGACGGTAAAAAAAGTAATGAGGGCTGGGAAAAAAAATTGGCTGTGGCTTAGCTAAGGTTAAGCCTGGATATCTCGAAGCGAAAATCTGCGGAGAGGTGGAGGAGGAGCCGCGCGTGTAGTGAATACGGTGCTCTATTAGAAGGTTGCTTTAGAGACATGTACTGTGGTGTGCATTCCTTCGGCTTCGGGTACCATGGATTCCTTTCGGTTGTACACCAAGATATTGGACACAGGTATTTGCTTTCCTTAAAAGCAATTTTCATTTCATTTCATTTTCCTTAAGGCCCTTACGGCACGGTTCGGGTATCCGCCGAGATATTAGAAGGACAGGCGTCGTTTCCTTTCCTTAAAACCAATTTTCTTTGCATTTTACTTCCTTACAGCCCGGTTCGGGTGTCCACCGAGATATGAGAGTTTCCTGGCGCACTGCTTGTCTTTTATTTATTTTTTATTTGTGCCGCTTGGGACGTCACTCCTTTCGGGTGTACACCAAGATATGAGAGACAGGCATTTCCTTTCTTTAAAACCAATTTTCATTTCATTTCAGGTTCCTTAAGGCCCTTACGGCGCGGTTCGGGTATGCACCGAAATATGAGAGAGACAGGTGTCGTTTGCATTCCTTAAAACCAATTTAATTTTCTTTTCATTTTCCTTCTCTTACGGCGTGGTTCGCGTGTCCACCGAGATATGAGTTTCCTGGCGCACTGTCTCTTGATTCTTGTTCTCCTTCTATGGCGAGTGTCTGCGTCTATGGGCAAGCGCGCCTTATATACCCCTCCTTTAAAATGCGCACTGCGCACGGCTGCGACGAAAGGTCAAACGGTGGCGAGGAGGAGAAGCGGCGGCGCACATGCGAGTAGCCTGCGCCGTGCGTGACGTCAGTCCGGGGGATGCGGCTCACGCGAACCGCGGTGTTGACGAGCGTAGTGAAGCTTTTCGCTTCAAGCATCACTGAATATTTATTTATTTATTTATTTATTTATTTATTTATTTATTTATTTATGGCATACTGTAGGCCGTGAGGCCCAAGCAGGAGTGGATACAGAACATACCACAAACTGAGCAATAATAGCAAAGTGCAAACAGAAAACGAGCAGCGCCAAATGACATGGAAGAGAAAAAGAAACTAGCGAAACAAACTAAAAAACAAACTAACAATGGTCACTTATCAGGTCAAGAGACCGTACACACGAAGCTGGTAAGCTGTTCCAGTCACTGATGGTTTGCGGAAAGAAAGTGCTGAAATAGGTTAGTCTTTGCAAAGTACGGGGTCAGAGAAAGGGGGTGGGAGTGTCGGGTTTGTGTGGTGTTCTGTAGAATAAGATACGGTGAAGAATTAATTCCAAGTTTATGGTCAAATAACAAAAATAAGAATTTCAACCGCAGAAACTTGCGCCGGGACTGAAGGGTTGGTATGGAATTCGACTGCATTAATGCAGAGACGGAAGCAGTTCTATTGTATTGAGAAAACATGAATCGCACAGCATTCCTTTGGATCCGCTCAAGTGCTTTTATGTTAGTGAGAGTATACGGGTCCCATACAATGTACGCATATTCCAATTTAGTCCTTCTAAAGGTTTCGTATACTAGTCTCTTAACCTGAAGTGGTGAATCTTTTAGTTTATGGCGCAACATGCAAAGTTTTCGTAAGGCAGACGAGCAAGTGTTAGAAATGCGAGTGTTCCAGCTTAAGTTGTTTCTTAATGTAACACCAAGATATTTAATTACTTCGGTAATTTCTCCTGAACACAGAAAAAAGGAGCGTTTAAATGGATTAAGTTTTCTTGTAACACATAGTAGGACAGTCTTTTCAAAGTTAAGTTCATGCCCCGTCGATTACACCATGCGTGGATGCTATTCAGGGACGTGTTTAGTATTGCCTGATCGTCAGCTGATCGGATCTCATGAAAAATAATACAATCATCCGAATACAAGCGAATCTGTACAGGTTCATCAACCACATCTACAATATCGTTACAATATATCAAAAACAACAGCGGCCCAAGCACACTGCCCTAGGGGACACCAGATGTGACCGGAAGAGCGCAAGAATCATCTCCATTAATAGTTACGTACTGTTTGCGTTGTATTAAGTACCTCGATACCCAAGCAATAATAAAATCTGCCAGCCCTATCAGTTGAAGTTTCTCAATTTATTATGGGGTACTAGGTCGAAAGCCTTGCTGAAATCCAAGAAAATTAAGTCTACCTGGCCAGCCCTACCCACGACGGAAGCAAGGAAGTGAAATATGGTGACTAACTGAGTAGTTGTAGAAAACCTTTTCCTGAAGCCGTCCTGGTGTTGCGACAGTATGTTATTTTCTTGAAGAAATTTTGAAATGAGGTTAGACACCATGTGCTCCATGAACTTACAAGCAGAGCATAATATAGATATGGGGCGGTAGTTAGATAAAGAAAGTGGGTCACCCTTCTTTAGGAATGGCACCACACGTGCAGTCTTCCAATCGTCAGGTATTGACGCAGTACTAATGGAAGCTTGAAATATAACTACGAGGAACTTGCTCAGTGTTTCAGCGTAACGGGGAAGGAACGCGCCAGGTATACCATCAGGTCCCGGTGCAAATTTAACTTTCAGTCGGAGCAGCATGTTCAGTACTCCCTCATGCGAAATCAAATCAGTGACCTCGTGCATATGCAGAGGTTCCGTTCCGATTCAAGTGTTGACCATCTTATTTGAGGGGAGCAATCTTTGCTTTCGGAATAATTCCAAGCTGTTAGGCCATTGTTTGCTTTGCCCTAGATGAACACGCTGCTTTATCACGTCTCTGGTCCAGACATCGCCCGAGGCTGTGCGTATTGCGCTCCATGCATCTCCACCTCAGGAAGCGGCGCCGGACCTCCTGGTATCATCAGCAGCGCTGACACCCGTCACCACAACGACACTGGGCCCGCTGCAGCTTGGAGGGCACCCGTCCTTAGCGCTGTGATCGCCGCAAGGGGCGCCCCTCATGTCAGCAACTGCAGTGTCTCCAATGCGACGGCGTGAGTGTCGTCCTAAACGCGCCTGTGCGCTATCCCCTTTTAGGGCCCTCGAAGTGCAGCTGGCAGATTATGGCGGAGCAATCTGGACAGCGGAATAGGCGCCAGAAGGTCATCTGTCCTTGCTTTGCCTGTCTGCACGCCTGCATACTCCGCTTGCAAGTCTTCTTCATATTTGTTATCACCTTCCACGTGACACCGAAGGTTCTGATGAAACAAGGGAAGGGGATGAGGGGCTCGTTATAAATATGACAGAAGCCAACAGCGACAGAGACCAAGGGGCACAGGGGATTTTTTTTTAAGTTACTTATTTTGTGGTGTTGATCAATTTAGAATATTACTGAATATGTTATCGTTTTAAAGATAACTGATTAGAAAAGCAGAAGAAAAAACAACCACCTGCCGCCGGTGGGATCCGAACCCACGACCTCCGAATTACGCGTCCGGTGCTCTACCACTGAGCTACGGCGACGGCTGTCAATTCTTCTGCTTTCGAGGGTATTTATGTTTACCAGTAACCTAACCTTGAGAGTGTTCATCAGCGCCACCCACGTTCACAAGCGGCGGACGTAGAACGTCCTGAGTTACCTCAGGTGTGACGTAGAACGTCATCGAACGGAGAGGGTGGAAGCTGCGTGAGAACCCTCTGATGCTTCCTAAGGCGTCAAGGCTGCCAGAATCGAGGCCCCTCGCTAAGCAATTAAGCAAACAAGGGAAGGGGATGAGGGGCTCGTTATAAATATGACAGAAGCCAACAGCGACAGAAACCAAGGGGCACAGGGGATTTTTTTTTTTAAGGTAACTCAGGACGTTCTACGTCCGCCGCTTGTGAACGTGGGTGACGCTGATGAACACTCTCAAGGTTAGGTTACTTGTAAACATAAATACCCTCGAAAGCAGAAGAATTGACAGCCGTCGCCGTAGCTCAGAGGTAGAGCACCGGACGCGTAATTCGGAGGTCGTGGGTTCGGATCCCACCGGCGGCAGGTGGTTGTTTTTTTTTTCTTCTGCTTTTCTAATCAGTTATCTTTAAAACGATAACATATTCAGTAATATTCTAAATTGATCAACACCACAAAATAAGTAACTTAAAAAAAAATATCCCCTATGCCCCTTGGTTTCTGTCGCTGTTGGCTTCTGTCATATTTATAACGAGCCCCTCATCCCCTTCCCTTGTTTGCTTAATTGCTTAGCGAGGGGCCTCGATTCTGGCAGCCTTGACGCCTTTGGAAGCATCAGAGGGTTCGCACGCAGCTTCCAACCTCTCCGTTCGATGACGTTCTACGTCACACCTGTGGTAACTCAGGACGTTCTACGTCCGCCGCTTGTGAACGTGGGTGGCGCTGATGAACACTCTCAAGGTTAGGTTACTTGTAAACATAAATACCCTCGAAAGCAGAAGAATTGACAGCCGTCGCCGTAGCTCAGAGGTAGAGCACCGGACGCGTAATTCGGAGGTCGTGGGTTCGGATCCCACCGGCGGCAGGTGGTTGTTTTTTCTTCTGCTTTTCTAATCAGCTATCTTTAAAACGATAACATATTCAGTAATATTCTAAATTGATCAACACCACAAGATAAGTAACTTAAAAAAAAAATCCCCTGTGCCCCTTGGTTTCCGTCGCTGTTGGCTTCTGTCATATCGAAGGTTCTGATTGTTATTTGTCTCGTATTCCTTCAGACTTGCGTGTTGTAGGTTTTGCCTCTGCAAGTGTCCTTTTTTTTCTAACACGAGCTACAACTAACCAAGTTTTTATGTCACTTATTTAAATACGAGCTGCAGCGAAACGCATGCACGAATGAATTAATGGAAGGTGGAAAGAAGCGAGGAGGATGCCAGACCTAATTCCTTGGGACGCACCGCGATACGTAGAAATATATGAAGCCTGGGGTGCCGAAAGCAGGATTGAATTTGCCCTTGTAATATGTGCTGGCCAGACTCAAGTGCGCCTACTTTTCTTCTTGCTTCATACGCGCGCAGCGTTTCGCGTTAACGCAAAGCAGATATTACTGCTTTGCTTTGCCATGAGCCAACCTGGTAAGGGTAGTTAGTTCTCTTCCCTACGGAAAAATCCGGTATGAATTTTAAACCGGAACGGCATACCGGGTTATTGTACAGGATTTGCGATACCGGATTACCGGAGTATCCTGTACTAAACAGGAGAGTCCTGTATTATACAGGATAGTCCGGTATCACAAATCCTGTACAATAACCCGGTATGCGGTTCTGGTTTAAAATTCATACCGGATTACAGGACAGTCCTGTATTGTACCGGCTAGCCTCGTATTATACAGGAGGGCCCTGTATCACCGGACAAAGGCAGGAACAAAATACTTCAAATATATCCCACTTGGACTAAATCTGCACAAAACTGGGGCAATTCTCCAACAAGCGCCATAAGTGTACATGCCAAATGGTACAATATACAGAGCCTCAGAAACTGGTAATCTGCGTTTTTCAGCGACTCGTATTGCAGTCGATGTGCAATTGTGTTATTTGCTCACAGCTTTCACCAACTATTGGTAGCTTGGTGAGTATTATAATGCATCAAAAAAATCCAAACGATATTTATTTTTTTCGCATGTCTTGAACCAGCTCACTGAGGTAATAATTTAACTCTTTGCGACGATCTACCGGCGCTGGGGTCTCTACAGTGTGCTGGCCAATGAAGTAGTCAAAAGCACTGGCAGAAAAAAAAATATGATTGCTAGTACATAATGCCCCCAGCTGATCATTTAATTAGGCACTGACACACAACATAATGCATTGAGCACTGTTTCATGCAACTTACGGCCAATGGCTTGTAGCTTTTCAGGGGTCATTGGCTTTCTGCCCACTGTGGAGGCTTCTGACTTCAGGTACCGATGGCAAGCTTGCTCTGTCACGCTCCTTTCTAGGAGTTGTGGAGTCGTGCAAAGGCTGCGTCCTTGCATGAGCGCGAATCGTTGGGTGCCACCGTAACTGCAGCTGCCCACTTTGCCGAAGGAATAAAAATTCCATTCCCGCGGTACACCTGTATGCAATAATTACAAATGCATACCCCAGTAGCACAAACGGGGCTCTGAATTGCGGGCCCTCGTGGGCCCAGACAAGCCACAGACAAGACAGGCGTCTCATGACGCCTGGCCCTGAGCATTGGCAATGCTCAGTATCGTGAATGCACCTCACGCCTCATGCACCTCAGTATCGTGAATGCACCTCACTGCAAACGATGTTTTTCCACGCTCCCACCTCGCGACTGGTTGCTGGAAAGCTGGGAAAGAATGAGCACCAGACCCCAGTTGTTGCGCACAAGACTCGGCGGCCGAATAAGTGTTCGCCATGCTCAAGATATACCGGCTCACCGCTCCACAGCAGGCCTCCGCAGCGCTCTGTTTTCAAAACAACACCGCTAACTGTGCTTTCCAAACACCTCAATGAATTAACTTTTCAATTACTGCAATAAATTACGTGGTATGTTCGGTGTAATGGCACATAAGCATCTAAGGCTATCATGCGCCAATATCACACTGCAGTGAATCTTTGAAAAATACACATACCACTACTCAAATATTCGTGGCGTTCCTTGCCCTGTTTAGACGAGAAAGCTCTATCTTTCACATTGCTCGAACTTGCGAAACGAAGCATAGAAAAGTGGCAACCTTCAGGAAACCCTTCTGATCTTTCTCATATGTGGTCAAGGCAGAAAAAATGAAGGGCTGGCCGGATCGCCCAGGCCAACAAGCTTATATCCGATAACGAGCATGAGTATTCGACCAGGAACAGCGATTATTTCTCTCAGTGGCAGTGACCCAAGAGGACGCATGTATGGACAGAATTAATTTAGCCCTCGGGCATGCCACCCACTCTCGGGTGTGAAACCAGAGTTAAAATTTGAGCTTGGGCTAGTTGGTTCATATTTGAAACATTAGAGGGCAGCACAAAAAAAAAAGATGGCTCAGAACACAGCGGAACACAGCGCCCACGTTGCGTTCTGTGTTTCTGCTGTGTTCTGTGCCGTCTTTTTTTTTTCTGCGCTGTCCTTCAATGAACCTAAAAGCCGACAATCAACTAATTTTACACTATACAGCGTTGGTTGACTGCGTTCACTGGCGTGGCGTCTACGACTGCAGTCCCTATGCTCAAGGATTTTGATATCGGATTGATTAGTCCAAATCTCGGCAGAGCAAGCATTTCATTCTGCAAATACATTCGTTTCGCCAAGAGTACTGCCCCGCCGCGTTGGCTCAGTGGTTACGGCTCTCGGCTCCTGACCCGAAATACATGGATTCGATCCCGGCCGCGGCGGTCGAATTTGATGAAGGTGAAATTCTAGAGGCCCGTGTGCGGTACGATGTCAGTGCACGTTAAAGAACCCCAGGTGGTAGAAATTTCCGGACCCCTTCACTACGCGTCTCTCAGAACCTTAGTTGCTTTGGGACGTGAAACACCAAAAAACCAAACCAAATCACCAAGAAGACTGTGTCTGATAAATATTCAGTGTTCGCAGTAATTGTATCACATGGAGTTAAAAATTATTACTGTAGGGCTGCAGTTCAGGAAACACTGGGGAAATCACGCTTGCTCCCCTCTTTTCGTGGCTTCTGCGGCATTGACTGAAAGGAATGAGTGATGGAAGTTAGCAGTCTGTGGAGGACATGCACCGGATCTTTTCAGTCGGTCAGCGCACGCAATATCTTATGCATATCGATACCGAACAATGAGGACAGGTTCGCTTTAACGGCCAGAAATGTGTTTAACCCTCATCGAGTGAGACGGTGTGCAGTAACTTCACTTTCGTCATGCCACGCGTTGCCGATAGCAGCGCACGACCAAAAGCTTTGTTTTTCTTTCGCTCCCTGCAGCGCACCACCTCCTCCTCTTCAAAACCTCTTGGACCTGTGTGTATTGCAGTAACCACAAAAATATCAAGCGACTTCCTGCAGTGAATGCCCACACAAGACTACCTATCATTCAACATTACTTAAAATGCTCCGCACGCTTTGTACTTCCTCGCATGCAGGTACTTAAAGTATTTTCATTGGCCTGATAGTGATAGACTCTTACGCAAAAGGTTAAATTCACACACGGAGTTTTTGTGGCGCAAACCAATATCGGCCCACAATATTACTGAGCAATGGACCTAGAGCCGCGCTAACAATACACTCTCGATTGTTTTGATAAAGCCTTGGTAAGCAATTAGTGATTCATAGTTGCAAGAAAAGGACCCAGCGAGTTTTATATTCGCGAACGACTACGTATTTTAGCTATGGCAGGTTTCCGTTTTCGCTTTTTAATCCGGCGCGGCAATACAGTTTTGCTTTATTTAGTTGATTTAGCTAGTGCTGCACAGCAGCAGCTCGCATTTTCCGCTGTTTACCACTTGTAGCTTCCGGGTCATTACCTGAGCTGCTGTAAGGCAAAATACAGTAAAATACTGGCGTTAGGGCGTAGCTTAGTCGCAAAGCAAGCTATTCTAGAAATTTTCATTTTCAACAGCAATATTCAGCTTGCTCTGTGCTTTGTACACTGTACGACATTAATACTTTTATAAAGCACAGTTTTCTTGAATGTCTAGAGTTTATTCAGTCCTTCCAAGCAAAGTAGAGCGAGCCGACCTCTGGATGCCCAGAAACATGTCATTCTTTCACGCAGGGAGCACGACGGAGACCTGCTGGCCATTCTTGATGCTTGCTATGGTTCCCGAAGTGGAGCGGGGGGTGACGATGCATCACTTCATATTTTTCCTTTGAGAAATTTTCAGTAAAATAAAATTTAACATAGTTCATTATAAGAAAATTATATTGAACGTTTTCTTTGTACTGTAATTAATAGTCAAGAGGTGTTTTGTATGCAAGTACCCATCGTATTTGACATCAATCGCTGACGCATGGTAATGTAGTATTTCTTATCCTCAGCTTGTCGTTATTGCAAGTGAAAGCATCATTTAACAATTTTACTTTTGTGAACTTTTCAGTTAAAACCATTCGAATATAGCTCATTAAATGTGAAGAGAACTTGACGTCATATAACTCAGGCGATATTTCTCTTAAAAGCAGGCATTGTGCTCAAAACCAGACGTCGCCACATAATTCTTGCCCTCCGCTTGTCGATATTTCAGATGAAAGTAACTGGAAAGATTTTGGAAGCAACCAGTAATTAAGTAAACAATGAAATTAGTTTTTGCTAAGTTTGCATCAACCCCAAAACACGTTTTACACATCTCTCTCTCAACGCACTGCAAAAGCTGGGCGGTAAAAAGTATTCCGCAATAAATGGGAAAATTAGTCAAACCTATTACATGTCGCAGTGAACTGGCTCAATCGGCCAGGTACTATCAGCGGCAAATGAAATGACAAACAAGAGAAGAGAAGAGAAACAAGAAATACGCAAACAGCACAACTCCCAGATACTATACTACGGAGGCAAAATACAAGACCCGGTCAAAAAATCCTTCAAAGTTCCTTCAGGGAGCCAACAGGATTCTTGACTGTCACCTCTACATGCACCTGATGGACCTGAAGGAATCTGCATGGATGCTCTGTTTGCAATGGCGCGACTCTGACGGGGCTGAAGGCATCTCCATTAGCAGCTCTGTTGGCACCGGCGCGGCTCTGACGGTCTTGAAGGCATCTCCGTCAGCAGTTCTGTTTGTACCGGCACGACTCTGACGGTGCTGAAGGCATCTCCGTCAGCAGCTCTGTTTGCACCGGCGCGTCTCTGAAGGTGCTGAAGGGATCTCCGTCAGCACGTCTGTTTGTACCGGCACGACTCTGATGGTGCTGAAGGCATCTCCATTAGCAGCTCTGTTTACCGGTCGGCGTGGCTCTGACGGTCCTGCAGAAATCTGCATGCAGCGCTGCTCTGTCTGCGGGCGACGTTAGCTTCGACCGTCACCGGTATAGCTGCGAATCGCTTCGGGAAAGTTATAATACTGGCAAGAAGCTTAATTGTACGTTTTAATCGGTTTGTGTAGCACACATCTTGTAGTACCAGCACAACCGCTCACCGGTGGAGATTTATTTGGCCAGAAAGCAGCTTACGAAATTAGCGGGGACATATCTGAAACACACGTACGTATGCTCAAACATATACAATATTCGTGCAAATTGCATGATTCTTGCAAGCACGCATTAATGAGCTGCGCGCCCTTCCGATAGTGCCTGAAAATTCTTTGCACGGAGGCCATGAATCGCTCTCGATCATATGCTTAGCTTTCAAGGATCATCCGGCCGGCTTCACTCGATCCTGGCTCATTTTCGGCAAAGATGTACACATATCATATATCAATATTGTACGGTAAACGTTGTCTCGTAGTGAACTTGAAAACTGATGCGTACAACCAAGCGGTTCGCATAACTGAAGTACTTCTGCGTTTCGTGCGAAGCATATATATGGCCACCCATGCAAAGACGGCCGGCCGCGCTGTTCGGCTTTGCTGACTTTTCTTCACTCGTCCTCGGCGCAGACGATTCCAGGCGCACGGCATAAACTACGGCCAGGTGAAAAAAAAATGTGTGTTAGCTGCGCAGTTAATTTTAATCTAGGGAGAACCATATATTGAGGCGAATGAATTTTTAAAAGGTGCTATAGCTGCACAATTAATTCTAGCTTAACGCGTTTGTGCGCGTTGCGCGCAAAAAGTAGAGCAAATGTGGTATCGGTACGTACGTCGATCATACTTCATACTCAAAACTGATTAGGTTCGACCTTTCCGTTATGCATATGCTGCGCACCGCGTGCAGTGAACCCGCCCGCTATCAGGGCAGATCTGCCTATCTGATAGCCAGTACACGTACGCATGTTTGTGTGCGGCATACACCGGCCAGGAACTGCGCCAGTCGGAATTAACTTTTTCTACTACGCATAGCCTTCCCTCGATCCTCGATCATCCTTTCAGCAAGGTGGAGACGCTGCATGCATGCTCGATCGTCCAGAGCTTCCTCGATCGGGCAACGAAACCAGTGCCCATATTCTACGCGGGAGCGCGCGCCCGCACCGATTTTCGTAGTCACGAGGAATTCATACGCCAGCGCACCTTTCAGTCGGGGATTAAGGTGACTGAATGCAGCGCACAGCGCTATAAGCGCGGCAAAGACGTGCAGCGAATTGCTCGCGCTGAACGACAGCGCAAATATTTTTTTTTTTCCATGGCGCGACGTTTCTGTTTAAATAATTTTCACCAAGCAGGAAAGCGCCCTGCACTTGCATTGACTGTTGAAGCCAAGCGCAGTGAGTACACTGAAGTCCCCTCGAGGCATCTGTGTTGTCATGAGAAGCCGCACAACTCATGTGCGGCTCTCCTTCAGTCTTTATCTCCCAAATTCCCCTCCCTACGCAGAGTAGCATGCCAGCGATATTGAAACACCGGCTAAATTCTCTGTATTTCATTAAAGAGTCTCTCTCACTCTGGCGATGTGTATCATTGAAAACATTAAACTCGCCCACCTAGCACCGCGATGTCAAGTGAACATATTCCTTGACGCTGGATTCATGATCTCTATGCAGTCAATTCCCAGCCCCCTGTATGTCACACTAAGTGAATGGGGATTAACCATCACATCACACCAACTGGCCAGCTCCACTGGCTGGAGGACCTTCTTTGAAAGGCATTTGCGTAAAAATTCTTCGTATCACTGTAGGGTATACGGCAACTTAATTGACAGCAGTAACAGAATTTTGGTTCCCGGAACACACCCATGGAACATGTAACGCTGCATCAAAAATAAGTGCAGCCAGTTTTGAGGCTTTGAGGTTTTGAGGATTGTTCTCGCAATCACTCTCCGAAGGTACCATTCCAGACGACTGGGAAGTGGGAAAGGTCGTTCCCGTCCACAAATCAGGTAGTACTGATTCACCTCTTAATTATCGCCCCATTTCATTAACAAGTGTACCGTGCAAAATCATGGAACATGTCATTTACTCTCAAATCATGCAATTTTTGGATTCAAATAATTTCTTCCATCCATCACAGCATGGATTTCGCAAGGGGTTCTCCTGCGAAACTCAACTAGCCATTTTTCTACATGATATTCACGCCAACCTTGATACTAACCTGCAAACTGACTCCATTTTCTTAGATTTCGCTAAGGCATTCGACAAAGTACCTCATCAACGCTTGCTTCTTAAACTCTCCCAGTTGAAGTATACATCCGAACATAATTGCATGGATTAAAGCTTTCCTCACGCATCGCTCTCAGTCCGTCGTCATTAATAACCAACTTTCCAACCCGCTTCCAGTAACCTCTGGCGTCCCACAGGGTTCTGTTCTCGGTCCTTTGTTATTCCTCATATACATTAATGATTTACCCCAGCATGTCTCTTGTCACATCCGCTTATTCGCCGATGATTGCGTCATTTATCGCTCAGTGACTAACCATTCTGACCAAGAATCCCTTCAGGCAGACCTGCGCCATGTGCAAGACTGGTGCTACCAGTGGATGATGATGCTCAACTCTAACAAATGCAAGTGCATGTCCTTTCCCCGCTGTCGAAATCCTCTTGTTTTCAAATACACAGTCTGCAATTCCCCAGTTGACCTCGTCCAGTCATATAAATACTTAGGAGTCACCATTTCTAATGATTTATCTTGGCGTTTGCACGTGACTAACCTGATATCATCTGCTAATAAAACACTAGGTTTCTTAAAACATCACCTACGGGAAGCCCCACAACACGTAAGACTACAAGCGTACATCTCATTCATTAGAACTAAACTTGAATACGCATCACCCATCTGGAGCCCTTATCAAGAATATTTAACACACGCTATCGAATCTTTTCAAAACAGGGCTATCAGATTCATGCACTCCTCATACTAGTACGATGTCAGCATATCATCCCTCAAATCGTAGTCAGGTCTAGCTAATCTTTCTAGTCGCCGTCGCATAGCCAGTCTTGTCCTGTTTCACAAGTTCTTTTATTCACCACTAAAACAAGAACCATACATTTGCGCACTTCCACAATGTAAGTCCCACCGCATCGGTCGATCATTCTCTTCCAAGTTTTGCGTCCTTGTGGCCGTACCACTGTTTTTGCCAACTCATTTTTTTCTCGTGCAGCAGCTGACTGGAACGGCCTTCCCCATAATATTACTGCCATAACATGTTCATCATCATTTTCAAGCACTGTTGATTCCTGCATTTCGTAAACCCCACCCCTTATGTAACACCCTGGAAAAGGGTCTTTAAGGAAAATAAAGTGATGTGATGTGATCTACAAACATGATTTATTACACACACTAGGCCACAACAACAAAGCAGAGGGAGTAATAAATGTTGGACAGGAACGTGCATTATTCTTTACACTTAAAAGCAGCAAACATTTTAAACACATGAAAAAACAAGGATGACAAAGCATCATACTATCAGGCTGCAAGGCCAGGTATATCCTTATGTCTAGAGACCAGATTTTAGGCAAATGCCTATTTTTTTCAAGGCATCATAGGCGCACCATTTTTACATATGAGCATGAATTAGGCGTTCACGACATGTTTAATACATATTTGATGGTGCCATAAATGCCTATTTTGGGCGTCAGCGCCTATAAATGCCGATTTCCAACGTTGGTGCCTAAAAATGCCCTATTTTGAAGAAAATGGCCCTGATATACGTTGTGGTTTTGTTTTCAGATTCTCTTTGTTTTCGAATCCATTTCGGTTTCGAGTTGAACCCACACATGGCAACATTAAATGACTTCGTCACTTGGGTGTGGTGAACACTACTCCAACGCCGACTGTGTAGACAATGTCAACCACATCAGCCAAAAATATCGAAATAACCTTTTTCCTGTTTCTGCCGTTTTGTAGTTACAGCTTGTAAACTCTGGCCGTTAAAATGGTAGTTGACCAGATGGTGCTACATTTTGGAAAGTACATGAAGTACGTAAGTTTCGTCCACATAATTCCCAGTGGGTTCGAGTTGACTGCAAATTGTTCCATAAGCTGGCTGGATAAAGTTTAACTGGATAAAATTTGCCATATTGGTAATCTGCCTTATGATCATTCCTTGTGCCTCATCTGCATGTCATCCTAATCAAATAGCCTTTGGCGGCAGTTTTCTTGGAGCAGGCCGCACTGGACAGCTGAGAGCCGTGCCAGTCGTGCGTGCATACGGAACACATTCATGCACTCAAACAATGTTTGATGCTTGTATGAATATCACTCTTTTGGCGTCACTCCTATATGTCATATTATCTCAACCCTTCAATCGAAATGGTTTCCTACAAGCACACTCCTGTAACATCTGTTGGTGTGGAGCGTTCCTTTTCAGCTTACAAGCTTGTTCTCAATGAGAAGAGGCACAATTTTAAGCCCACCAACATGGAGACGTTGCTTGTGTGCTACTGCTTTCATGACTTTAGCAGTGATTACTATATGAACGGTGTTTATTTATTATGAATCCCCAGTGGATGTACGTAGGCCCATGCTGAACTATATAATTATTTTCGGCATATAAAGCATCACCAGCACTAAGCGGCTACATTTTTAGCATCTCATACTTATGGTTTCCAGACCCTTTTAATAGCAAGCACCATTTTAAGTCCGCGTGACTTCCGACACTTGGAGCCACTAACTATAAAACGCAGTTTACACAAATGGCGACACGTTTATTAATGTTAAAGCACCGTGCATGCCTGCAATAGATAAGTTTAATTCCTATGAGGATGACTCTGAACACATGTCGGATGCTTTAAAGTCACATTTGCGTCAGTTGCTAAATGCACGGCCTCTTGTTTTACTATTGTGCACGACAAGCAAATTGTTTGTTTCCAGGTATGCCAACGCATTTTAAAAGGCTTTGTAACCATCTCTTTTGCTCTGCTGAAGCATGCGTGTTGTACGAAAAGCTTCACGACAGCTTTAAAAAGAGTGCTTCTAAGGTTCGCACACAATGGTTAAGATCTCAAATCATTCCGGCTGTTTTTACTTTATGGCAGATATTGCGTGCTGATGTTCGGATCTGATAAGTGCAATTTTGATGCAGTTTATAGTGCCTATTTTTCTTTTTAGGTGCCTAAAATCAAATCTTAACCACCTATTTTTGGCGCCTAAAACATGCCTTCTTGGTGCCTAAAAATCCGGCCTCTACTTATGTCTTATAAATCCCATCAACAGACTTTGTCAGCATACATGGCAATGTGTTCTCTTTTGCATTATTTGCACTAAATACTTTGAAGCATAAATGTTCCAAGAATAAAAGAAACTTTGAGATTAGTGTAATATTGTCACGTAGTTGTGATGGCTGCAGTTTGGCAGTCAGGTAGACAGCAAAACGGCTTCCAAAGAAACACTGTTGGGCTGTTTCACACCCACAAAGAACTGAACGACTCGGCAGCGGTGTAGCAACAAGCGTGCTTGGCGGTCGTCGAAGACAATGCCTGCCGCTTGTGGCCGTGCTGAATTTATAACTGACGACGAACTTTTGACAATGTGACAATATGGAGCAACCTCCCGTCACAATCTGAAGATTGGTGTAATTGCTGCTAACTGCAATGAATTTCATGGCCACAAGTTTGAAAAAAGTTAAACACACTGAAGAGCTACCTTAAAGGAATACAAAAATAAAAATACACTGAAACTACCTTCTTGAACTGCACATCATACATCACTACCAGACCAATCTCTTTCCTTCTGGTTGGGCACTTCACACAAGTATGAAACATTATTAATACTAAAGAAAACACATTGCAGAGACACATCATCAAGGGAGTGCAAACAATTATTCTGATCAGCCGGTGGGTGCTGACACTGCATGATATGTAGGACATCAAATACAAGTGGTGAAACAAGAAGCCTTTGGGAGTGAAAATATATACAGCCTGCAATCTCATAAGTTCCAAGTACATAACAATATGAGCCGTCTACCATTTTAACATAACAAGAGCTGGTCTTTTTTGGAGTCAAATAATCCGAACTGTGTATAATAATGCTGCCAATTTGTGCTCGAAAGTACCTAGACATCTGAGGAATGCAGCCAAAGTGTGAATTGAAAATCATTTTTAGCTGCTCGGGAAATGAAGGAACAGGGTGTGGCACACCTAGAGCACATGTCTGGTAGCTGTTTGTGTGCTAAGCGCCAATATTTTTCTTGGCAAAAGCCAAATGAGCTGGGAGCTCCAAATTTCTTTCTGAGCTTCGATAGCACTGCTGCATTATGCACCGTTCAGCGACCTGCATAGGCACCAGCTTGGCTGCTGACACAAGCCGCAGTGCACGGCCAATCCCATCTTCAAAAGGAACCGTGGACACACCCCATAATGGGCCAAACATGCGCGTAGCCTTAGAAAGGTGCAGCAGCTGGTGAACATTATATGTCATAGCTGCCTCACCATAGAGCCTCGCTGCTATCCCTAGTAGCACAGTATGTAACTGCAACGTTGCCACAACATTGCCAATGTTGTACTATGTTGCGCTAACATTCTTCAACATTAGATAATGTTCCTGCAATGTTACCAAGCAACTTGCTGATAACGTTGCTCTGAAGTGGTCTTTTCACATTGCAGCAATATTGTCAAATGATGAATAAATGTTGAACCACATACGATGGCATTGCTATAACATTCATGCTATAGGTTAATCTGCCCTCTCTGGCTATTTCTGAAGCCCAAATAGAAAAGTCGGTACCAGATCACTTCCCCTCACCGTGAGAGTATTAATTTGTTTATTAATTTTTACTTCGATTGCAAGTTTGCATGTGGTGTGTATGCAAATGGTGACACTAAGGTAGAAAGATATATTTCTATCTGAAATATTTTTAAACAGCTGGAATTACTTTGTTTTTAATTAAACAGGCAGACAAAATTAAAACTGCCGAAGAAATTTAGTTCTGGTTTCACTGACGCCCTGCAGTCTAATGGTCCAAATCCAAACCGCGGCTACTCGCGGCCGCGCCGAGAGACAAATTCCAATCCTGCGGCGTGCGCTGGTCCGAGAACTCGCGTGTCAGCGGCAGTCATGGCAAGATTTTCACGTTTTTTGTTCTTCTAGTACAGTTTTTTGGCGGTCGTCGTGCCCGCACTGCTGTGTTTCGTTGTGGTTTCACTGGAATTCAGCTGAAACAACAAAGGCTTGCCCAGAGGATGACCTCAATGGTGAGTGATTTCTAGACTTGCATTGTTGTGCTGTGACCTGTGTTGGTTGGCACAAAGCCAGTAGTGTATATATGTTACCCATGCCCTGCGTGATAGTTTGATAAAGTGCTACATTCGTTGTATCATGAAGAGAATGAAGTGTTCGCTAATCGAGGTGTCATTTCGGCAACGACGCCGAAGAACAGCAGAGGCTGTTCACGACGAACTAGAAAACTGTTTTCGTCAAGGGTACCCACGATGGTGAGAGCCGGCTTTTGCGGGTACGCATCACGAAATGCTACCCTGTTTGGCAGTTGTCAGTCTTGATAATGGTCATGGCAGCAGATTGTGCGCAACAGGAGCAGAACAGTTTCAAGATGCCTTTTCATCGCATAATGTTATTTTATCCTCTTTATCAGCGCCGGTCGAGGACGCAGTTGAAAGCCGCAGTTCTCACTTGTCAGATTTTAGCACCGCTAGCAGCATCCCTGACATAGAAAGTGCAACGTAAGAGTTGGCGCGAATTTCTGACAATGAGGAGTTGGTGGGTTATGAAGATAGGATGACACCTGAGTCTGGTTCCGCTACTCAATGTCTAGAGCACGACTTGCGCGTGTGGGCAATTAATAGCCAATTGCCTGCTTCTCACCTGCATTCCCTGCTTAAAGTGCTGAAGCCATACCATCCAGAGTTACCCACGGATTCTAGAAAATTACTAAAGACGCAGAGGCATAGTGATCCAGCAGTGATGAGCGATGGTCATTACCACTACTTTGGGATTTTTCGTTCTCTGGAAGAACAAGTTGTGCATGTTCCTTAACGTCTGCACTTTGTGCGAGGGCATTACACCAGTTCTCATGCATTCTACTGGAAGATAGCATAGATCCAGCGACATTGTAAGCAAGGAACCAGAATTTATTCTTTCACTTAACACTGACGCTGCTGCATCATGCCAGTAGTGTTGTATTTGCCCTCTCATTCTTAATCAGATGTATACTCTTATAACCAACATTTATGGGACTGTGCAGCGATTTGCACCAAGGGTAAGAAAAGTGAAATATTCATTGGAATGCAATCATCCTTCATCATCATCAGCCGGACTATACTCGCAGCAGGGCGACAGCCTCTCCCATATTCCCCAAATTAGCCCTTTCCTGTGCTAGCTGCATCCACTTGACCCCTGCACCCATCATCAGTTTGTGATCTAGCTTGTGTAGCCCACGTAGAATCGGCCGTTAGCAACTATGCCTTTCAAATTGTGCACAGCAGTGAGGCTGAAAAAGACTATAGGCTGGGCCTGCCCTCTTCGCTCAGTTTACTTTGTCGGCCACCCGCCATGGTACAATTGAGGGAAGACAAAGGGAGTGATGTGCAACCACCTCCAGCCGGCTACGCCTTCATCTACAAACGCCCTTGTGGGTTTAAGCAATTGAATGGCCGTCCCCATGGCTGACACCAGTAGGTCCGCTTGTAAGGCAGGATTCAAGCGAGACAGCAGCACTGGCCATTGCTGTGAGGTGCGGGAATGAGAATTTTTGTTTGTACATTATTTGCTTGCTTTGGAGGAATTTTAGGTGGCATGAATAGTCGATGTCTTTTATGTAATGAATGCATTTTTTAGCCACTTTCAGAACAATTTGTTGCTCAGGCTGTTAAAATATGCTCGCGCTGCCAGGGAAGGGCGGATTTTTTTCTCACTATTTTGGTTTGAGCCAAATGACTGGACATAAGTTCTTTGTACAGAGCTGTCCATTGTCTGTGCTCATTGAGGATTGTAAAAGATTTGTTATTAGACGTGTGCCCACCAAGATGCTTATATTAGGAAATTTTTGGTTCTTTCTTTTTTTTGCAGGGATGCAGCTTTGCTTGTCACATCATGAATTAGAAGAGACCATCATCGTGAGCAGCTGGAGGCTACCAGAAGATAAGCATATTTTAGACGTGCTAAATTGTTCAGGCAAATGTTGAGAGTACTTTAAATTTGTAGTTTTCCAGTGCAACGGTGCATGACCAAAGAAGGGAAGAAGGATACTTGAAGAAAACAGCGCAGCAACAGGGACAAGAGAGAAGATGACACAGGTGCTGACTAGCAACTGAAGGTTTATTGAAAAGGAATGCATAAAATATACTCTCTTCGCAACCAAGAGCGTGCATGAGCTGCGCAAACAACACTGATAACCTGTCAACTTCAGTCATGGTGGTCAGGATACAATAGTTCACAATCATTAACAAGGACGGATGGCCGTTCATGGCTGTGAACTGTTGAATCTTGACCACCATGACTGAAGTTGATAGCTTATAAGTGTTGTTCGCGCAGCTCATGCATGCTCTTGGTTGTGAAGAGAGTATATTTTATGTGTTCCTTTTCAATAAACCTTCAGTTGCTAGTCAGCACCTGTCCCATCTTCTTTCTTGTGCCTGTTGCTGCGCTGTTTTCTTCAACTTGCCGTTTTACTGAAGTTGGGAAGAAGGATAAAACACAGCACTCACTGACAACTGGTTATTTAACGGCGCAGACACTGCTTAAATGCCTTCAGACCAGCGGAGCAGGAAAAAAACAAACTTATCACACCTTTATCATCAAAACTATGAAAGAAACATCATTTCTGTGTTATATGATACAACTGAAGTATTGCTCGCACATTGTGAACCAGCTTTTTTAATATGATGCGTCTCTGTCCCTTCACAAGTGGCTTGCTTCTGCTAAGGATCTTCACACTTGAAAATCTCTGTACAATCACTGCAGTGCTTGACAAGTTTGGAACCTGTCCTCATTCTTTAGATCTCCTGCATGCAGTTTGCATTTACGGGCCTCTAGCATTTTGCCTCCATCGAAATGCAACCACCGCGGCCAGGATAGAACCCGTGTCTTAACAGGCCAGCAGCCGAGCACCATAACCACTGAACTGCCGTGGCGGCTCATGTATGTGTGTGTGTTCCGTAGGGCTGGAAAACTATGAACTTAAATCAGTGATGCTAACCAGGCCAACAACTAACTCTGCTGTTCATAATACCTCTGCTCCTTGTTTCTAAATGGCCAATTAGGTGGCACTGCTACTTTGTTTATTTGTTGCAATTTTGTGCACAAAATGAATGTCTTATATTTGGGAAACACAAAGTCCAGGTGGTGTATGTTTGCAAGGTGTGCTATTGTTGTGTAGATAGTTTACTGAAGTGTTTTGTATTTCTAACATGCCAGTTGAGAGGTGTGTGTGCATTTTCATGCTATGGTAATGTGCCTAGTAACTGTTTAAAACATTAGCTCTGGTTCTTGTTCCTGAGTAGCTCACATGTGTGCTGCTCATCCCTTTTTTCTTAGCTAAGCTACTTCATCAAATTGCATGTTGTAGGTGTCACCATGCATGTATATCTTAGAGCTTAAAGTAAGTGCTCTTGGAAGTCATCTTAAGGTGAATTCGCACGGTGGACTGAATTGCAAATCTTGAGGGTGAACTGTGCATTATGTGGCTTGACGTCGCGAATTGACGCCAACCAATTGGTGTCTGCAGATGGAAAGAGGAGGGCGTTTTTTTTCTATTAGGACAAGATCTGCTGTTTTCATCTCATGTGTGAATGCTTTCAGCATGCGGACACTGCCTTTACTTGAGGTGATGCTAGAGATCTTTTTGCGACCTCATCCGTTGTGTGAATATACCGTAAAAACCCGCGTATAATACGAACCCGAATATAATACGGGGCTAAGATTTAGAGACGCGAAATGGGAAAAAAAGTTTCACCCGCGTATAATACGAGTAACACAAGCTCATAGAAGACATTTATTCAAATCGCATCCCGCACTTCACTTCAATTACTTTGTTCTTCAGTAGCGCTTTCTTCGAACATTTCTTTGTCCGACAAATCATCCCAAATGTACTCATCTTCCGTGCCATCGAGGGCGTTCGAGATGCTGCACTTCTTAAGCCCGCTTCAGCCGCCCGGTTGGCGTCACTGCAGGCTCACCTGAGTGCATCCACTCTGCGTAGCACCGCCTGACTGCGTCCTTGAACGGTTTGTTTACACAACCATCAAACGGCCGCGAAAGCTTTGTCGCATTCCGCTGCACACGAAAAGGGCTTCTTTCTGTTGTGGCCATCCACGAATGCTTCCTTCGACGACACCAAACTGCCTCCCGGCCGCACCGTTGCCGATGTTCTCCGCAGCCAAAATCGCTTGAAAGTAGCCGAGTACTGTTTTCGAGACCGTGACATCGTGCTCTCTAAAACAATATCCACTTCACGAAGCGTGCCTTACATGCTAGCACGTGTGTTGTCAACAGGCGCACGGCACACCGCGACCCCCCGGCGCACCCAACGGATCAACAAAGAAACAACGTCGTGACGTCATTTGTCGAGAGTAACGAAGCCAAGCCGTAGCCACGCGCCAATAGCGAAGCGAAGCCATAGCCACGCCGCAAAAACGAAACCAAAACATCGAGCAACTTCGAAAATTTTTATTCGGATCCGCAAATAGTACGAGGTGGAAATTTAGGACGCTAATTATGGGAAAAAAACCTCGTATTATACGCGGGTTTTTACGGTACCTTTGATGTGCATTTTGGTGTAAGGACATGAACTCTAACTAAACCTAATTCACAGAACTGGCCCCAGCAATGACATCCATCGATGGGGCGAGTGGCAGTGGGCCAGACGAGTTTGGTGAGCGAACCTTCTTGTGATGCATGCCATTTTTTATTTTTCATAATCAAATCGGCCTAAGAAACTGTTCACTGCAAACAAAGGATTTGTCCAATGAGCGCCTGTTAACCCTGTCCTGTGCCACTTGAGGGCGTCTTATCCCCTGAAACTTCTACTCTCATCCTTCCACCATCTCTGCTGTGCCCCTAACTTTGACTGTATGTGCTACATTGACCTTTCTTGAAATTGGTTACATACCCTTCCCAGGCCCCATTTCTTTCTGTACTTTTTATCTCTACTTTGTGTCGCTCTCCTACTCTACTGTGTGATTACATCTATACCTTTCGATAGCTTGCCGTCCTGCCTTCAGTTGCATTTCAAGCCTTTTCATTAAGCTTCATGTTTCTTTCCCATAGTTATCTAATAATTAAAAGCTTTTTAATTGATTGACATCCCCTTTCTTGTGAATTAACAAAATATATTAGCATTATTCTGGTTGTCTGGTACATTCACAGTTGTTAGGCGTTGTACCGTGTACAGGTTGAAAAGTTTTCTGGCACAGTGTTCCTGCTGTCCTTCAGCAGATGCGCAGTTAATTGAACCTGACGTCTTTTTTTTTTCTTTTTGCACTGCCTATGAGGCTTGCTGTACTGCCCCTTTCATTTTTGGCAGGATATGCGATTTTTCTGAACTGCTCTCGCTCCGCAGTGTTCTGCTGTGTCTTTAAGGCTCGTTTATGGGGGTTCAACGTCCCAAAGCGACTCGGGCTATGAGGGACGTGGTAGTGGAGGGCTCCGGAAATTTCGACCAGCTGAGTTTCTTTAACGTGCACTGACATCGCACAGCACACGGGCCCCTGGAACTTCGCCTCCATCAAAATTCCATTGCCGCAGCTGGATCGAACTCTCGTCATTTGGGTCAGCAGCCAAGCGTTATAACCACTGAGCCACTGCGGCCACGGTTGTCACTTGTCACTTAGCCCTCATTATTTCACCAGTTATCTTTTTAGCCATCAGTGTTAGTCTAGTTTGAAAGGGTGTGCGCTAAAAAAGACGTACACAGGAAAAAGATAGAGACGACAAAAGAAGCCAGGCGCACATATATATCCGCTGATAAACAGATATGAGCTGCGTGATGGAGCGTGACCCCATCAACCAAACATAAGACAGCGCAAAAAATGCATATCTAAGTGACATTAAAAGAAACCCAAGAAAGTGAACATATCAAACACCTGCCGAGGTAAGGTAAAAAAGTGGGATTCGTATCGGCTGACAACAATGCATAACAACATGGGAAAACAGAGCTGTATGAAAGATGACACTGAAAAAGAGGATAACACCATAAAAAAGGCTAACAACATGACGAAATTTTTAACAAAGAACAAGTGAAAGATGGGGATAAAAACCGTGTAAAGGGTGGTAAATAAAGGCACATTGGAACATCTAAAAGGACACTAAAACATAGAGAGGCGAACGGGTTAATAGTCTAGATGTACCCATCCAGAAAGGCAAGTTCATTTCTAGACAGGTTAATGGAAGGCGTGCTAACGCACTTGTCTTTCCTGAGGTGAATAAAAAAGGCCTCGATTACTTCTCTTTCTGTCTTGTCCTGAGCCTTAGCTAGAAACTTGGTTTCATTAAACTTGGGGTAGCAGTTCTGGCAACTGCTGCAGTGTAACGGAAGGTTACCTCCAGACCTGTTCTTCATGGTGACGTTGTGCCTGCGGGCGCGCTCATTGAAACATTTCCCGGTTTGACCCACATACACTTTGCCGCACGTCAAGGGAATCTCGTACACAACATTGGCAGTGCATTGTGTGTACACGGTTTGATGCTTGATATTACAGGCCTTCTTAACACGCTTCCTGGTCACCATCGGACATAATTTCGCCAGTTTGCAAGTAGCCGAAAAAACCAGCCTAACCCCGTGACGAGACGCAACTTTCTTTAAATTGTGTGAAAGACCATGCAGGTAAGGTACCTATAACCTGCACAGGTTTCCGTTCTGTTTGATGTTTAGCATGCTCCGAGTTTTTAATTTTTTGCAAAAGGTTTTCAGACATGTTCGTGACCAGATTTGCAGGGTAACCTGCAGCAGAAATTCGGTCGATCTGGCACTGGAAACTTTCACCTATCTTGTGGCCGCAGGATTTTTCTAATGCAGATTTCATGCAAAGAGATACTATGCCAAGCTTTACCAGCTTGGAGTGGGCACTATCATAGGGCAAAAGTGACTTCTTTGAGTGCGGCTGATAAGACCAACACACATGATCATTTGTAAAAATAAGCTGTAAGTCAAGAAACTGGAGTCGATCATGATCTGCTCGTTCATGCGTGAATTTTAGACCCCTCGATGAAGAACAGAAGGTAGTGAGAATTTGGACTACAAGTGTATCAGCAGCACAGTATGAAGGTGCGTTAAGAAGGACAAGATAATCGTCGACGTATCTGAAAATACGTGTTATCCCTGTGTCCTTCAAGCTAGCTTCAAGGCGCCGGTCAAATGACGCCAGAAAAATTTCGCATAAGACCGGTGCGACTGAGGAACCTATACAAATTCCGGCTTTTTGCAAGTAAAACTCATCCTGGAAGCAAATAACAGTGGAATCCAAATAAAACAATAGTAGGTCCAGAAATTTTTCAGTTGTGACACCGGCAGAATTTTGAAACCTGACTTCGTCAAATTCTTCCAAATGTTCACGAACAGCATCCAACAATCCGTCGTGAGGCACAGAGTAAAATAAGTCCTCAACGTCAATTGAAAAACCAGTTGTGGCCGATATCTTGCCTCCCTCCAGTACCTGCACCACTTCCTTTGAGCTTCGAACGCGGTAAGGGTAAGCGCCAGCTATTCTGTCCAGTTGGCACCGAAGGAAGTCACCCACAACTTTTTGCCACGTATCCCTTTCAGACACAATGGCACGTGGTGGACAAGCAGGCTTGTGCGTTTTACCTGAAAAGAATATTTCGAGGCATCCGGTCTCAGCTCCTTTGACCGCCTCGGAGCATGCTAAACATCAAACAGAACGGAAACCTGTGCAGGTTATAGGTACCTTACCTGCATGGTCTTTCACACAATTTAAAGAAAGTTGCGTCTCGTCACGGGGTTAGGCTGGTTTTTTCGGCTACTTGCAAACTGGCGAAATTATGTCCGATGGTGACCAGGAAGCGTGTTAAGAAGGCCTGTAATATCAAGCATCAAACCGTGTACACACAATGCACTGCCAATGTTGTGTACGAGATTCCCTTGACGTGCGGCAAAGTGTATGTGGGTCAAACCGGGAAATGTTTCAATGAGCGCGCCCGCAGGCACAACGTCACCATGAAGAACAGGTCTGGAGGTAACCTTCCGTTACACTGCAGCAGTTGCCAGAACTGCTACCCCAAGTTTAATGAAACCAAGTTTCTAGCTAAGGCTCAGGACAAGACAGAAAGAGAAGTAATCGAGGCCTTTTTTATTCACCTCAGGAAAGACAAGTGCGTTAGCACGCCTTCCATTAACCTGTCTAGAAATGAACTTGCCTTTCTGGATGGGTACATCTAGACTATTAACCCGTTCGCCTCTCTATGTTTTAGTGTCCTTTTAGATGTTCCAATGTGCCTTTATTTACCACCCTTTACACGGTTTTTATCTCCATCTTTCACTTGTTCTTTGTTAAAAATTTCGTCATGTTGTTAGCCTTTTTTATGGTGTTATCCTCTTTTTCAGTGTCATCTTTCATACAGCTCTGTTTTCCCATGTTGTTATGCATTGTTGTCAGCCGATACGAATCCCACTTTTTTACCTTACCTCGGCAGGTGTTTGATATGTTCACTTTCTTGTGTTTCTTTTAATGTCACTTAGATATGCATTTCTTGCGCTGTCTTATGTTTGGTTGATGGGGTCACGCTCCATCACGCAGCTCATATCTGTTTATCAGCGGATATATATGTGCGCCTGGCTTCTTTTGTCGTCATTAAAGTTGGAAGTTGCGCTTCTTTCCTGTCGTCTCTATCTTTTTCCTGTGTACGTCTTTTTTAGCGCACACCCTTTCAAATATGAATATGTACCAACTAGCCCGTCAAAAAGCTTTACTACTGTTAGTGTAGCAGCCGATCAACTCTTCACTGAGATGTGTTTCTCATAGTATTAATGTTTCTACAAGTTTTAATACAGCATAACCCTGCTGATGTACTCCTCACGGGACTAAAAAAAATTGGCTGTGGCTTAGCTCAGCTATGCCAGACATACGTAGCGAGAGGTAATGGACCTTCATTGGCTAGGCGAACTCGTCGAGCTGCATCTTCACGGCGTCGCTTATTCAGACGTTCTGCATGTTCTTCCTCGGTCTCGTCGCCTTTGCCTTGTTTCGTTCCAACAGCTAAGCTTGGTTTGTTTCAGCCTCTCCGACTCGCTCTCCATCTCTGGCCACAACAGCTTCAACGAACCGCCCTCTTATACAGGCCGCTGCTCATTCATTCATAAATCTTTAATCACAAGGATGACCTGAGGCCCAAGGGGGAAGTGGGTTGGTTAGGTGAAGGTGAGGGTGTCGGTCTCTGACATGAAGTCTAGCAGGGCACTGAGCTTGCGCTTGGCGTCGGTACTGGGGGCCGTCCAGTCATCGTATGTCTGGATGTGGTAGGCAGAGGTGTAGCAGGCGCAGAGGCTCGCAGTGCCAGGACAGGTCCAGATCAGGTGGTGCAAATCAACAGAGTCAGCAGGGCAATCGGGGCAGCCGATCCTGGTTCGGTGCCATCGACTCGGGATGTCCGGGGTGTACGCTGCACCGGCTCGCACCTTGTGAGCGAGAACTTGGGCCGGGCGAGAAAGTCCAGAAGGAATGGATGGAGTAATGTCTGGGACAAAGTCCCACGACAAACCCCTCTGCTCTTGTTAAAGGCGTGTGATGATAGAGTCAGGTATTATGAGCGGGATGGGAGAACAATAAGGGTGGTCCGAGTTGGTCGGCTCACGTTAAGGCAATGCCGACGGTCTTCCTCTAGCTGCGCGCCAGCAGCCTCGTGGGCAGTCCTGTTCCCGGTCCCTTGTGCGTGATTTCTGGGTGTCCAGTGAATGCATACGTAGACCTGGGAGGTCTCTTGCTGTGCCTACTGCTATCTCTGGCTCTCCTCCTCCTCTGACGTTGCACCAGATGGCGCGGCTCCATCTGGCAACGGTTGCTAGGCAGCGGCGCAAGAAGCGGTGTGACCACGGTGTGACCACCGCCGCAGTGAAAATGCTACTTTGCGACCAATAGCTCTTGCTACAAAAAAAAAAAATGCAAGAGCGAGGAAACATTAGAGGCAGGAAGTAGGACAAATTTAAAAATGACAGGAATGAAGAACTAAACACATTTATTGCAGTGCTGGCACTTGAAAAAATCATGCAGCATTGTCTGCTGCATTTTCTTAGGTCCGGTGAGGACTACTCATTTCTCCAGAATTTACGGGGCTATGTGGCTGTTGCGATCGTTGCAAACATACTTTCTGAGAATGTCTAATGCCGCTACAGCCAACATAATGGTTGGTTCCAGCGGAGGCTAGCCCTCGTCCTCTTTGTTGCCACTGCTGTGTGCATCCAGAAGTCACAAAAGATGTGATGAGGTGCGGAAGGACAAAATCAATCGCGCCAGCCACACTAACACTAGCAGCACAATTACAAAGAAACAAGGATAGGTGAAGAAAAAATTAGCTGTGGTTTAGCTCTGATTAAACATGGCGAGAAGCGGTAGCTTCATGTGGCTGCGCTTTGCAAAGCTTTGTTTGTTTCTAGTTTCTCGGCTTGTTGAAAGATTGTTGTTTCTTTGGACTTTGCCGCACGTAGCTACGTGAAACTACTGCTTCTCACCAGGTTTAACCGAAGCTAAACCACAGCTGATTTTTTCCTATACCCGTGGTGTTAGATTTTCTGCGTGTGGAGCGCTAATCTTCCTCTTTGTATTCTTCGTCTTCCTCTTGTTATTCCTCTTCAAACTCCTCTCGAAATCGCCTGTCACTGATCAATCATGAATCGCTCGAATCACAAATTACCATGATATTGCATGAGCGGCTGTGTAACCTAGCAGTTAGTATACAAGAAGCACATATACAGGGTGTCCCAGCTAAAAGTAACGAAGCTTGTAAAAAAGAGGATGATCCCTAGCCGAGTGAGACCAACTGAGGGTTGTTGCCAGTCGCGTGTCCTAGTCTGTAGTATTTTTTTTTATTATGCAAACATGATTAATTAGCAGAGACTAATTAGCTAACTTTTTAATTATTGCCTACAGGAAGAAAGTGTCAATGCAGGAGTTGTAGATCCCTTTGAAAAATAACCGTTTGCCGTGTTTGCAGCCAAGTACCACTGATACAGCTTCTTTTATTTGACTTAAAAGAAAGCCCGCGAAATACAAAAAGAGCCACGTGATAGGGAAGCAGTTTCAGCGCTCCCAGACGACCAGCCAAGCAAAGACATTCGCTTATCTTTGCAACGTTGTCCCGAACGGGGTTCGGCGTTTTGTGATGGTTGCGAGATATACGTAATTAACTCTCGCATCGGCGCTAGGGCGACCGTTTCTTCAGCGCGTGACGGTGCAAGTTAGCGGCACGGCCACATTCCTATCACTCGAGGCGAGGTTACGCGTGAAAAAGCGCTCCATGCGAGCCGCGCTTCACTTCCTTGAAAAGCAGCACCCGCTCACTTTCCATGACACATAAGCAGTTCCTGGTGCATATCTCGCCACCTCCTCAAGACGCCAAAAGCTGTACGGGACAGCGTTGCAAACATAAGCAGATGTCGTTGCTTGATCGCTCGTTTGGGAGCGCTGTAACTGCTTCCCTATCACGTGGTTCTTTTTGTATTTCGCGGGCTTTCTTTTAAGTCAGACAAAAGAAGTTGTATCAGTGGTACTTAGCTGCAAACAAGGCAAACGATTATTTTTCTATGGGATCTACAACTCCTGCATTGACAATTTCTTCCTGAAAGCAATAATTAAAAAGTTAGCTAATTAGTCTTTGCTAATTAATCACGTTTGCATAATAAAAAAATACTGCAGACTAGGACACGTGACTATCAACAACCCTCAGTTGGTCTCACTCGGCTAGGGATCATCCTCTTTTTAACAAGCTTGGTTACTTTTAGCTGGGACACCCTGTATATCTCCAGTTTTATTGAATTGTCACACCGTGGGTCTGAAGCTTAGTGGTTAGCGCACCTGGCTCTCGCCCAATGGACCTGAGTTTGAATCCCACTGATTGTGAGGTTTATTTGTTTGTTTATTTTATTTGTGGCAGACTTGAAGGTCATGTTGCGTACATGGCGATCTCAGCCGTGCACCTGTAGCAGTGAAGCTACTGCTTCAAAAAAGTGCAACCACTGTTGATGATGATGGCACAGCCTGTCTGAATGCCGTCTGCCTAACACAGTGGTGCTAGACATGCCAGGCCAAGTAAAGCCGCTTTAGAAGTAAACATAAGACCGCCACCGTTTCTCATTTAGGCTGGCATGGGGTGTTATTTCACAAGTATTACTGTGTAGGAATGTGGCCGAAGTTACAATGCAACGAACAGCAGGGTTTATAATGCATGGAACCCTATTATCATCATGCCAGATCTAGACCACTACAATGTGTAGCAGCCAGGAAAATGCAGCACCCATCAACTCAGCAGCGAGGTTCTACTGTGCAAAGCTTTCACTGTTACCTTGAGAGCAAAATACTTAATTTTTTTCATTTACTTGATAGCCCACAATGTCAAACTGAACTCAGTTTGCTTTTTGCTTATATGTGCTGCTGAGGTGCATTGATATTTGTGTACTTCCTTTTCTTGTCAAAAAAGTATGCTCAGCCGAGGAGATGGAGAGCGCCGCGGACTGCCAGCTCCAGCTGCCTGGTGGGCAGGACACTGTGATAGGTTCTGCTAGGGATGATGGAAAGGTGATTGTGCGTGTTCTTAAGTCATATAGTGTATCAAATACCATAGTAGAGTGAGTGAATGATTCTTAATTAAATTGGGGCTGGTACATAGTGAAATGGGTACAGTTTAGAGGATGATGCTAGCTTACAGTAGAAACTTATACTAGTCCCAGTAAGTGTGCCGAAAAGGGTAGTGTGCAAAGCATAGATGTGTGGTTTCAGACAATATCATGTAAGGCACAGGTCAGCATTTCTAATTTGTCATTTTTGTACTTCATTACCTGACGATGCCATAATGGGTCTGCAGTTATTCTTGTCCTGAGGAAATTCTTAGTACACAAATAATTTTTGATCATGAGGAGGCTGCCTTGTTCTGTCAGGTATGCCTAGTTGTTGGTATGTGAAATTTATTCTCATTTCTGAAGTTTGTTTGAATTGGGGCAGAGAACATTATTTCAACTTTTGGCGGTATTTGACTCGGAATGAAGAGAAGCTAGAACTGTCAGAAGATTGTGCTATATATTTCATGTTGCACGCAAGCAATTTCTTTTTTTTCGAATTATAAGGCTAGAAATAAAAAATCTACTGATTTTGGACACTGCTCGCTGTAAAAGAGTGCATTCATGCCTACATAATTTTTATGTTTTTCAGCTGTTTGTTTTAAGTTATGAAATATTTAAAATCCCTTGATTCACTGCTGTTAATGTGTACAAATGCGAAATTCTCCACGTTTGCTGCAGGTCTATGCAGGCAGTGGGCTCTGGATGGAGCCTGGTGCCTGGCAGATGCTCCTGAGAGCACCAACAGACTCAATGTTCTGCCGCGGTGCTACTCAGGTGTATTGGACACCTGATGAGCTGAAGAGCCGCAGCGTGACTGGCGTGCTTTCAAATAAGTGCCAGTCTCTTGGCAGAACAGAGGCGAAACCGGCACTTACACCGGAAAAAGTCTTCTCTGAAAGGTGCTAGTGCTTTTTTTTTCTTTGCTTTGAGTAACACCTAGGCAATCAAACTTTGCTTCAGCCAAATACAGTCGCGCTCACTTACAGAAAGCGTGATAGTCATGGAGATCCTGTTCATTGTATCCGAGGTTTGTAACAACTGCAATGTCCTTATTGCATCCAAAACTGCAAAGTCGGGCAAAAGTGACGTTTAGTTTTTGCAAGGTGTGTTATGCCCATACGTTTCTTCATGCAGGCTCTATCACAGCACTTTCAGAGATCTCCACACTGTTTGTGTGGCTCTCGCTAAGATCCGTTCTGCCAGTAACCTGATTTATCTATTTGGTTGTGAAATTAGCATTCTCAACGACTGGTGGCAAGTCATTGTGCGCGTTCTCCGATCTTGCTGCGACAAAGATAGTGCAATTGACATATCTGCACAGAATGTATAAATAGCATTGCCCGTTGTTTCGAGTAATCTCTGTCTTTGGTTTTCATGCAAGCATCTCAATGCATCCAACAACACACAGCAGACGCGGAGTGGGTAGGCCCATGTGTCGTCAGCAATCAGAGGTTGCCAGACAAGCAGTCAGTTCGCAAAGGAAACGAAAATCGTTTTAAAGATATCTGCCGCACGGAATCAACTGAAAGTTTTGGGTATTGTAATTTAATGTGTTGGGAATTAAATGCTACAACAAGGGTATGCACGAAAGTAGGCTTCATGGCCCCTTTAATGGCGAACATTCGTTTCTGTGTTTTTACAATGAGAGTGGTAATTCTGAATCTCACTTTTGCATTTATCATGTATCTAGTTGTGTTCAAATGTGGCCTATTTTGTGTTCTATTGTGCAGCTCGTTTCATATCTACATGGGAGACATACCAAAGGAGCTCGCAGAGAAGAGACTGAAAGCCGTGCGCATGCACCTCTCACATCTCACAGAAGCTGGGGGACGTGCAACGAAAAATTGGAGGTCATGATGTATAAATTTATTTTGCCACTTACCTATGCCGAAGCCGTCAGGCGTCCCCGCCCAGAAACGTTCGTTTCGTACCAGCATCCACCGCAGTCGACACCATTTCGTCCTGCCTGGCCACCACCGCAACGTTTCCGTCCATGGCGGACACCGGACAACCTACCCATTTGTTATGTCTGCGGCATTCCTGGCCATGTGATGCGTCCCTGCCGCCGCCAAGTGTTGTCCCCTGCTGCCAATACTGACCCTCGAGGTTACGCCTATGCCCCTCCCCAGCCTTTTCACCGCACTTCGCCTTCTGAGACCACTGCTTCCTCCGATCTCAGGCCGTCTATTCGCCGCCGTGCTCCATCTCCGCGTCGTCGCTCGGTTTCCCCGATGCGCCGTCGTCCCTCTTCCCCCTTCGGAAAACTAGTGCCCGCAGTTCCGGAGGCAAGAACTGCTTGCTCGTCACCAAGCTCAAGACCTCGACTTTCTCCGACAAATTTGATCGCGGTTTCTGTGGAGGGCACCGATGCTTTCGCGCTTGTTGACACCAGTGCTGCTGTATCTGTACTAAGTGAGAAATTGTGCCGCCAGTTACGAAAAGTGATGACTCCGCTATATGGTTTTATGCTTCGCGCCGCTAATTCGCAACTTATTGCGCCTTTGGGGGCATGTACAGCCCGAGTTACTATTCAGGACGTTCTGTATATTGTTGAATTCATCGTCTTCCCATGGCCGTCTCACGACGTCATCTTAGGCTGGGACTTTCTCTCCCAACATGACGTTGTCATCGACTGCGCTCGTTCCGAAGTCGCCCTTCTTCCCTTCGGCGACGACTCTGAACGCTTCCACTAACTTGTGCTCCAAGCTGACTGTGGCTGATGACGTCATGATCCCGCCGTGCTCTGCTGTGCTCGCCTCTGTTCATTGCGACTCTGGATCCAACGGCCCTGTCATCTTCATCCCGTCCGACTCCTCTGCTTCTCGCCACTGTCTACCCCTGCCATTCGCCGTGCTTGCCGTCTCAGCCGGCTGCAGCGCCTTGCCCCTGACGAATCCATTCCTGTGCCCCTCCACTCTTCTTCATGGTGAATGCTTGGGATGTGTCCAGCCTTTCGCTTCCGTCGTCGCCTGGGACCCTTCTGAGGACGACTCCTGCCGCCTGCAAGTGTCTTCACTTACTTCCTCCTCACCGTCTCCTCAACCCGTTCCCGAGGCCGTCTTTGTGGGCTCAATCGACACAAATCTTTCGCCACCGGAGAAGACCCAGCTTGCGGCCCTGCTAGATAAGTTTCGGTCATCGTTTGACTTCTCTCACCACCGTTTTGGTCGCACTTCAGCTGTTACCCATCGGATCGACACTGGTGCCCATTCGCCGTTGCGCCAACGCCCATATCGCGTCTCGGCCACCGAACGCCAGGTTATCGACACCCAGGTCAATGATATGCTGCAGCGTGGCGTCATACAACCATCACACAGTCCTTGGGCTTCCCCCGTCGTCCTTGTCACCAAGAAAGACGGCTCTATCCGCTTTTGCGTTGACTACTGGCGCCTCAACAAAATCACCCGAAAAGACGCCTCTCCGCTACCCCGCACCTCCACCAAGATGTAACGGCCTTTATTGACAGTTGTGAAGGCCGGTTAGAGCGGGCAAGGACAGGTCCGGTCCCGGAACAGTTCACGCTCTCGTCTCGCGCCGCGCGTCGGCTCTGCTGCTTCAGCTGCTGATCGTCGTCTTCTCATCTCGTGCCTCGCCTCGGTTCTGCTGCTCTGACTGCTGATCATCTTCCTCTTTACAGGTTTCTATTTTATAATAAAGCTTTCGTTTGCCCTAAATCTGGTTGTCAGTATATATATCGTAGGGCATTACAGACCCTTTTGGCCAGCTTAATTGGAAAATATTAGTAGCAGGCGCTGCCTTTTTGCAACAGCTTGCGATGCACTAATCGAAGAAGCTATGTTATCATGCGCAATGTGCAGCACACATTTCTGAGTGATGAAAAAACTTATCTATGGTGCGCCATTAGGACTGGCGTCCCTCATTAGGCCTAACACTATCCCGATACCTGCAAGCAGGATCTGTGCCAACAGGCCGACGCCATTAGAACCAACAGGTCTGACACCGACAGGTCCATCACCATCAGGCCATCACCAACAGGCC
This sequence comes from Amblyomma mixtum, assembly GCF_055824585.1. Lineage (NCBI taxonomy): Eukaryota > Metazoa > Arthropoda > Arachnida > Ixodida > Ixodidae > Amblyomma > Amblyomma mixtum. The sequence goes on along the minus strand of NC_143014.1, from coordinate 229,460,128 downwards.
CGACAGGCCCAACACCAACAGGCCCGACAGGCCCAACACCAACAGCCCAACAGGCCCAACACCAACAGCCCAACAGGCCCATCACCAACAGCCCAACAGGCCCAAATTACGGGTTCCTTCAGACCGATAGGCTGAAGGAATTTTTGACTGGGGAGCAATTGATTTTCCTATCGAAGGCGAAGAGACCGATCTTCTGAAGTGTTAATAGGCCCCACCTGTATGTTATCTCCAGCCGCTAATATGCTTGATTTTTGTGCTCGCGTTTCAGATGTTTTGTTTGTGTTTCATTTGACGCTGACAGTACGTTCATCAACTGAAGATCCGAAGGCAACTATGTATTGTCTGCAATACCTTAGGGGTACCCCTCTGCAAAACAGCATTCATTGCCATAGATTCCAAATCATAGGTGCTGTAGTGGCACCACTCTGGACGCGTCTGCCACCAGCATAAATAACACGGTGATTTCATGCGCCTGATTTTCATGGTCGTCAGCTCTCGACCAGGACGTTCTTGCATCTAAATTTCAGGGCCTGTTAACCTAGGTTTCAATCCACAGAGATATAGAAGGTGCTAATCTAACGAAGGTTGCACTTTTGAGGTGCTTCAATAAACGCCCCACACCCTATTACGTTACAAAATGAGGTATTGTAAAGAAAACTATCGATTGTGCCTCGCAATGCTCGCTTTGAAGGAGGAGCGTTGAGTCTCCCTAATACTGTTTGACAGTGTTATCTACAATACTGTTATGCCGTCCCAGACAGTGCCAGAGACCAGAGCATGCAATGTAGTGCTGTGCCTGCGTGTACAGCCCACACCAGTAGAAATGTTTTTAAGGCGGAAGCCTTTAATGCCTCATCGTTGTAAGCAGCAGTTGTCGACAGAAATGTCACGCTTTTCAATTGGCCGAAACGGTCGTGACGTCACAGTGCGCGAATTCAAACGGGGCCAATTGTACTTTGGCTACTAACCCTGCAACCAATTAAAGGGATCATACAGTGATGCTTCAAGTAAGTGGGATTGAGTTTAGTTAATTGCTTACTTAACCAATTAGCCTAATTAACCTTTCTAGTCAGACCACATAGATAAATAAAACCGAGTAGGAAATTGGTCGAGCTTGGGAATCGAACCCCGGTCTCCGGAGTGCGAGACGAACATGCTACCACTCCGCCATGCCAGCTCGATGGTTTGGAATGAACAAAGGCGCGTCTAGTGTATACAGTGTCTTCGTTCACTCCCGTCTTCCTCCCTTCCCGTTACGGCGAGGTTTAGGTGTCCACCGAGATAGGAGAAACATACACATTTCCTTTCCTCTAAAACCAATTTACCGACGAGCAAGGCGTATACCCGAACGGGCGATTGCGTTCTATGGACTCTCTGGCAGCGTTGCAAGACGCTGTCGCGTTCCGCTCTTAGAGGCGAAGATTAACATCTTAACCACACATCAGTGACACAAGCAGCAACACTGCGCTTAATGCTTTCGCCTCACCGCACTTTAGGTCAACAAAGTGCCCCCCAGAGTTTTTGGATTCTATAGAGGGTGCACGAAACAACGCGATAAACCAAAGCCATTTTATCGTGCATGGCATACAGGATGGCGCCACAGGGAGACACCGGGACAAGTATCAGACTGCAGCTTTCACTTGAGTATTTTTTTAAAAAAGCAAACCGCTCCAAATTACGGAGGGTGCGGAAAGGGCAGGAATGCGGGCGTTGTCATGCAGCGCTGTCAATACGGGTTCCCGTTTCGGAAGCATCTCAGTCAGTGGAGTTAGGCAGCTGTTAAGATCGTCTTCCTTGACTTCACTGTCAGAATAAGAGAGAAGCGAGACAGTCGACAACGGCGGGGCCCCAGCCGTTCTTGTGAGAAATAGAGAAGTCCTATTCGCGAAGGCGTAACGCCCACTGAGCTCGCCGACCTGAAGGATTTCGTCCTTAGAGATCGGGCCAAAAGTTGTGGGCAGCGAAGACGACAGCGAAACATTCCATTTCTGTCAATGGGTCGTCGCGTTCTGATTTCTTGCACTTTAGTGCGGTTTACGTAAGATACAACATGATGAATGAGGACCGCCCACGACCAAGGCGCTGGCGTCGCTGTGAACATGTGTGCGAGTGGAAGGATCGGAGTGGGGCAAACAAGGCCAGAAACTAGCAAGAAGTTAAGTTGGCAGTAGAGTTACACACAGTTGTGGATCGCAGAAACCCAGTGTCTTTATGCAGGAGGCGAGTCAGCAAATGAGCAATTCGTGTTAAGCCTTGGAAAAAGCGAGAATAAGAACATATATCCTAAAACCTCCTTAAATTCTTCAAACTTCGTGGTTCGGAAAAGTCGTGCACTGCAGCACCCTTTTCTGGGTCGGCCCAAATACCGTCCTGGTCGACGAGGGATGCAAGAATAAGAGTATGCCGAACAGTGAAATAACTCTTTTGGGTGTTGTTAGACTGCCTGTTGAACGCAGTCCAGCACACGACTAAGGCGTTCATTATGTTTGCGAAATGCCTTCACACAAATGATTGCGTCATCCAAGTAACACATGCATACCAACCTCTTAAGGATATGCAAGCTCGTGTCTGTAACTATAGTCGACACCACATTTAACGGCCGCAGTTATAGCGAACGCTCGCTTATCGCGATCATGTGCTGCTTGCCATGAAAATTGCGATTGAAAAATGGCAATTTGCCTTAGATGCAGCGAAGAATTGCTGTCGCACAACTCGGTTACAGCGGACGAGGAGACGCCCTAAAAAGTCGCCTCTGAAGTTGAAAAACTCACGCTTCCAGCAAGCGTGGAGATAGAAGAGCATCTTTCAGCCGTAGCGGCACCGTCTGGAAAGAAGATAAGGACAAAAAAAAAAGTGAAAAACACTGAGGCAGCGTATGAGTATTGAGCGTTAGCAAAATCGTACGAATGTTGCGTCATGAGCTATCTTCACTATACTCGGTATAAATTGTCCATGATATCCGGATATCTACATTTTTATACAAACGTATACAGCGGAAGCCAAATCGTGTGACACCACTTGGAATGTCCCATGTCAATTAGTTTGGCCGTGATGAACGTTTGAAATTTCAAGACCACCAGGGTCGTCGGTGCGAATCCCTATGATAAGCTACTCTGATTCGAATAGAAATCTTACGCTCCGTAACGCGCTGAATTGTTTGATATCACTCCAAACATTCTGCACCAATAAGGTGGTCCATAATCTGTGTACCAATGGTACCACCCACTGGTTCCACTAAAATGACCTCGTGTTTAATTCTAACGCGACATTGAGTAATGAGATTCTTCCATCTAACGCTCTAGAGGTAATAGAAAGGCGCCATTCAAATATAACTAACGCCGGACAAGCGTGAACCGATGAGCTACAAGTCATTGCCTGCGTGTGCGGCGGCTCTGGAAAGGCATCCGAAGGGGAAGAAGGGCGTTGTGTGCGGAGAGGGGCAGCGTCGAAAGCGAGGCTACTGCGCATGGTCGCTGATCAGGGAACTTAAGCTATCGGAGAAGTTTGAGCGCCTTCCTGGCCGCGCTGTGTCACGCGACGCCTGCATAGTGGGCTCCACCGTTCGTGCACGTGCAGGCATGTCCACACAGCAGACGGGGCAGCTGATATACTCTCGCCGCATGTACTCTGTGATACCTCAGTCACTGCACGGTCCCAGGAGTTATCGATCGCGCTGTCGAAAACAGACGTGCTTAGATTCACGCAGCATTGCTGCAACGCGCTTTTCATGCATGCTGATGAACAACTACGTTCGTGCGGACTACAACATCGGACTACAAAATTTCTGGAACCCTTCACTACCGCGTCCCTCATAGCCTGCGTTGCTTCGGGGCGTTAAACCCCAATAAACCAAACCAAACTACACCGCACAGCGGCGCTCTGATGAAGCCACTACATGCAAAGTACGAGCACTCGCCTACCGTCAGGAATCTGGTTAATCTGACCGACCCGCTACCACCTTCCGCGGGCGCTTCAGTCACGATTAGTTGCACCTTCTCCATATAACAGATTGCTGACAGGAAGTAGTTTGCCAACAATATCATGCCTGCTGTGGAAAACCTGGAAAAGGTCCTAATAGTCTGCTTTGAATAGACACCCATGACTACCGGCACTCACCTATGGGGGAGAAACGTGGAGGCTAACAAAGTGGGTTCAGCTTAAGTTAAGGATAACGCAGCGAGCTATGGAAAGAAAAATGATAGGTGTAACGTTAAGAGATCGGAAGGGGGCGGAGTGGGCGAGGTAACAAACGCGGGTTAATGATATCCTAGTTGAAACCAAGAGGAAGAAATGGGCTTGGGCAGGGCATGTAATGCGAAGGCAAGATAACGGCTGGTCCTCATTCCAGGAGAAGGCAAACGTAGAAGGGGACGGCAGAAAGTTAGGTGGGCGGATGAGATTAAGAAGTTTGCGGGGATACAGTAGCCGCAACTGGTAAAGGACATTGTTAATTGGAAAGACATGGGAGAGGCCTTTGCCCTGCAGTGGGTGTAGTCAGGCTGATGACGATGATGACGCAGTTTAAAAGAAGTAAACACCAATTTTGCGTGACTTAGTATTTCCGGCTGTAATGAGCGTACTCTCTTGCTAGAAATATCGAATGCAACGAACGCAATCAATGTCGCCGTCAGGTTCGTTATAAGTTGCTCGAGTGTGGGTCGAATAAGGCCGGAGCATTGTAGATAGAGCGGCGATATGGAGAGGTGAAATTCGGCGGCTCAAATCCTCAAGAATATCCGGAATTTTTTATTTCTTTTCTTTTGTTTTGCTCCACTTTTTCCTTTATTTTGCCTCTCAATTTGTAATACTCGTCCCAATGTTTGCATCGTGTTTTGAAATGGCCGTAAGACACCATAGAGGCGAGAACAAATCTTGAGAAAAGGATTCATAAGGAGCACAGTAGAAGTACGGTGACCAAATTAGAAAGCCATTAGGTACTCATTAGGCGAAGACACCAGAAATTCAGGAAAAAGGTATAAGATCCTGATGTCACTAGCCACTAGAGTTTCTAAAGAGAGTCATTCGATATATTCTTAAGGGAAACCAAAGGGTGACATCAAATGTGTAAAGTCATTCAGGTGTGAAATGCTGTGTCCGTCCGACAGATGCACTGCGATCACCCATTATCGAGACCACAGGTTCAGTGAATTAGTCACTGTGTCATAAATGCCCAGAAGAGGGCCAACATTTTTTTTCGTGAAGGCATTTAACCGACAGTCGACAGAAAACCTTGATGAGTTGTCTTCCTTTCAACCAAGATAACTGGGGCAGCCCATGGGCTTGACTCCGGTATAACTCTAGCGTTTTCTGGACCTGGTCATTGATCAGTCGCCGCTCGGCTGCGTACACTCGATATAGCTTTTGAAAGGTAGGGATAACGTTACAGGCGATCGTAAGCTGTATTATCGCGGCGGCTCCGGAAGTCGCAAACGCACCATGAAGGCCATGCAGGCTTCACACTCGAGGAACACAAGCGGGAGAAAGCGATGGCACCTAAAGAACAGCCGCAGTAGGTGGCCAGTGCCTGAGGGCAGCATCCACCATCTATAAGCAGTTCTTGAATGTGATAGGACTTTCCTGAAAGCTATTTCACGTTTTCGCCTAGAGTCGACGAAAAAAAGACAGCGCATTTTTTACAGTGAAAGGACTTGGAAAGCTGTTGCATACTTTTCTCTTCAGAGATACTAGGGAAGTGCCATTCATGATCTGAGAGAACCTGCTATATGCGCGCCACCCCATTTTTAATTCTACTTATTTCCCTCTCACGAACCGGATCAGCGGTCACTACCTACCTTCCCTAAGTAGACATATTCTCTTACTACTTCCAACACCTCGCTACCAACTGCGAACTGCCGTTCCCTTGCTAGACTGTTGAACAATACTTTTTGTTTTCTGCATGTTATATTTTAGACCCAGCGCTCAGCTCTTCCACTCTAGCTCATTGATCATAGTTTGCCGTTCAATGAGCTATACAGGGAGGACAGAACAAATGTAGTTTTTGCATGGATCTCAAATGTATTAATGAAACAAGACGGTTTACCTTATAACCGCAAATTTAGCCGGGCACGATAAACACGCGTTGGCAAACGGTTGCTCGTCTCGTGGTGACTTCCTACGTGTGCAAATTTTCAGGGAGCTGATATAGTTTGGGAATGCTGTGCTCCGTCATGGAAGCTTAAGAGCTCGTTGTCTGGGCTTTTACAATCGTATCTGCATGCACGCCAGGCAAATTAGTTTCTTAAGCCTCCTGGAAGCCGGTTTTGGCGGCTTCAAACCCCAGATTTCCGATTTAACGAGATGTTTTTATGAATTTAATGGGAGTATAGAGCCGGGCCGAAGCTGCGAAATTCAGTAGATGTCTGAATTACTTCTTCGAATGTCAATCAGTCAATCTTTTATTCCTTAACACAGCTGTTAGAAGAAGCCAAGTGAAAATGTCTTCATAAGGTGCTTTTCTTCTGCAGTCGGTGCTGCAAGGTGAGCACTAAGGGGCCCCCAGTTCGAGAAATTTTTTGCTGTTACTGCGACCTCAAGCATGACGAAGCGTACCTGGAAACTACTCTGCACAGCCGCTTATTTTATCGAGCCAAACTACGAAAGGGCAAGCGGCACGTCGTGCTTCTTCGCTTTTGACATATGGAGCCACGGAAATAAGGGCTTTCACTTTCAGCCGCTATCTACACACAAAAACTCAATCCCGAGCATCCCTCCCTCTCGTACCCCAGGTGTAGAGCGCACGCGAACTTATCAATACGCAGACGAAATCCAAGCAGTAAACATAAATACCGACGGGCAGCTAGAAGAAGACGCACCCGGCGCAGCCGATGTGATTCGCGAGCTAACGTAGACCACTTAAGCAGCAAGCTGACCACGGGAACCAGCGCAGCCAATGGGCGCAGTGCAACAGACATGGTGCTGTCACAACCATACAGATGGCGTTTGTCAGCTGAACATGCGAAGTTTTGCTGAGAAGGAGCTCTAAAATCCGGCTTCAACAAGTGTGACGTAACAGCCTCTCCTCAATTCTTTCCTCTCCATAATAAAGGGGATCTTTCTGTTGCTTAACCATGTTATGTGCACTAGAAGATATACACGCGTGCATCGGTCGGAACAGGTTTACACTGCGCACGAAATTGGCGTCGGTGTACTGCGGTGTAGCCGCGTTGATACTGGATTTCGCTGCGGGTGTTCACACCAGAGCGCGCTCGGCCACTGAAAATCCGTCGAGCGAGGGCGAGGAGGAGTGGCTCTTGCGAGGAGATAGTGCTTTTATTGCGAAAGCAATGCTACGCTCATGAACGGCCTTTCGCGTAGCGGCGGCCGGTAGCCACGTTTGACCTGTATAATGACCTATGACGTCACGCCATGCCTAGTGATGTAATAGCGTCACGTCATACAAGAGTACGGGAGGGGCTACCATGTCGAATCGCCGCGCAGCGGCGGCGGGTAGCCCCACGTGACATTTAGAATGACCTCTGACGTCATGCCATGCCTAGTGAAGTCATAGCGTGACGTCATACCAGGGTGCGAGATGGGCTACCAAGTCGAGTCGTAGCGCAGCGGCGGCCGGTAGCCACGCGTGACCTGTAGACGTGGCGCACTGCGTTCCTTCTTTAGACGCGGCGCGCCACGTTCCTTCCGTTAGAGGCTCTGCGCTCGCTTTCCCAAACTAATAGGCTTAGCTAAAGCTAAGCCCTCGCCAATTTTTTCGTACAAGCTTTGCAAAGCCGGCGATGCGACAAGGCGGAGAGAACCGCGGGCCTGGCACCACTCTTCTATAGAGATACATGGTGTACGCTACATTGCACCTTTCTAACGCATCGCGCGAATTGCCCAAATAGGCAATCGTTCGAAAGCCGACGATGCCGTAGACCTTATGCAGCACTACGGGCGCGGAGACTGAAGCAAGGATCGTTTCGTGCAAACGCCGCTAATTTAGAGGTTACGGTTACCAACGAAACTGGTAACCATCACACACATCTATCTGTGTACTCGTTTGCGGATCCTACTGCTCGTTTTGCGGACGAGCTTAAACTAGTGAAAAATCCGTCCTTTCCATTGCTCACAAAGCCCTTCAATTGATGACGAATATTCGCAATTCACACGACCTTGAATCAGCGAGGCTAGGACATCACTTATACAATTTGTTGATCGATTTGTGAGAGGATTTCTTTTGGTCCTCTTTACGCCCAGTACAGCTTAGCTGAGCAGCCAAAAGTGTGGTGTCCTCTGTTACCTCTTTAAGGGCTAGTGGTTAATTCTGCATGGTCACTATTGTGATTACGCTGGTAATGAAATATATAATATAAAAATTCACTTCGTTTTTCCTTCCAAAATTAGCTGGATAGAGTTGGATAGAGATAGAGATACAGCTGGATAGAGATAAATCTTCATGGATATACGAATATTTTCACGACGACATTAATATGAAGAAGCTTTCAAAAATAAAAAAAATCTTGCGATTGCTATCTGTAGTGCGTGCGAAAGGTATATGCGCTTTTTTCTTAAGTTAAATAAGCGCTAGCTAACATCTTGAAGCGAGGTTCTTTTGTAATCTAACACCTGTTTTCATGTTCTCCGTCATGCTAACTGCCCTGGGCGCGTCAACGGAAACTGCTCTCAACTTCTGATGTTTCGAAGCTCCTGCAGAGACTCTTCTTTGAAAGAACAGGAGGCCGAAGAAAAATAATTTCTCGCGCGCACTCGTTCTCCGACGCCAACCAATGAACCAACCCTCCTCCAGCACTCGATGATTCGAACACAGACACTACGCCGAGGATTCCTTCTTTCACGATAGTAGTCATGCACTGTGCCCTTTTCAAGATCGCTCCGAGTGGCCCGCACACTGCATCGGTTCCACAACAGTGAATATTGGCTCCATTGTGTTGGCGTCGCACTGCCGAGCAAGGATTGGACTCCTGCGGGGGGAACTGCGTCTACAGCGCACCATCTGTGATGTGGTCATCTGGGCGGCCACCGCTCGCGGACCTCCGTCACGGCTTCGTCGGCTCTATCCGACGTTGCAACAGGAAGCGCGGAGAAGAAAGCTACGGATATGGCCCTTGCCACCGGGATTCGAGTGGACGGCACAGGAGAGCACACGAGACCGCCCAATCTTGCAGTTCCGTCAGCCGTCCGCCCATCGACCATCGCGGGACTCTGACATCTGTGGCTCCTCTGGTATGTTTTCTGATGACATTAGCGCCAAGGAATTACCAAATTTATGTCATATATCGGTGCAGCTACACTACAAGCTTGCCATTGGTTTAAAGCTGCAATGCAGTGGTTTTTCAGTTCGTTTGCCCGCATTCCAAACAAACAAAATTAAAAATATATCAGTTGATGTTTGCAATTATTAGTAATGAGTGGTTACGGGCGTTGCTCGTACATGAGTGGAATTTTCTTGGGACTTTAACAAAGTTTATTTCTCCTCTTTGTGAACAACGCCTTCTCTGAAGAACGCTGCATCCGGCCGTATTCAGTGGCACTCGGAGGCTGCATGGTTTACAGCACTGTGGCGGAGAAAAAACGACACGAGTTCAGAATAGCTGTAGCTGACCACGCATTTGACGCTAATGACATCGCCACCAATGCTCTTCTGCAGAGCTTAGTGTTAACCTCTGTGCATCGCTCCGGGCATTTCCATCAGTACTTCAGGTATTATTTTTCTCTACCCATAATGAGCAGAAACGTCGCTCTATCTGTTGTCATCTACTCGCGGCACTTGTGTGAACGAGCCTGACCGCCGTCAGCGGTTAAAAATGAAATCGCGCCCGGGATGTTCCTCACAAGAAATGACATGCACCCTGCCAGCCTAAAGCTATCAATCCTATGCTTACCACGTACGAGTACGAGCACCCGCGCAGGTCGCAGCAGAGGACGCCATGGTGATAATCCCAAAACTCTCATCCACACAGAATCAAGAAGTGCCACCAATATACGTGCGATTCGGAAGAGTATACGCAAAAAATTTTTTATTCAGGTTTCGAAGGTTCAGCGTAAATTAAGAACCAGAATGTGTACAACATTGTGCACGCAGTTTTTTTTTTTTTAAACAATATCGTTTTGGTGTCGTCTGCACTCGCTGGATAGCTCCTCTTTCCTCAGCGCGAGACTGATCGCGCCTACATCTTGGCTCGATTTGAAGTAATCCTCTGCCCGGTTGCCTTGTAGTGCTTCGATTGAACAGGATGGAAGGAATTTTGGAAATTCATCTGCTTTTGCGCCCTAGCCGGGAGCGGCAAAGGATGCCGTGTACCAGCAGTCCGTTGGTAGATGTGCCCCTGGAGATACACCTCACATTCAAGTGCGAAAATTGAGCGGTGTGTTTCTTTGCCTTAAAGGCTTAAAGGAGAAACGCAATTAAAGGATTTAAAGCCTACAATGGAGTCCATCCGTCCGTCACACTACAGATGTCAGTCATCCCGATGACGTCCTCAGTCGTGTGCTATGGCCTAACCATCACTGAATTCGTTGTTGCGTAGTATGTCAGAACCATTAATTAGGAATTAGTCATTATTAATACTAGTTATTATTAATTGCTCTTTATTTCGGTAATTAGTGATGAGTAATTGTTAAATATTTACTACGTGGTAATTAGTTTCTGATTAATGATCATACATTTATGGGTAATTCGGTCACCACATGGTTGGTGGCGCTTGCGTCGCTCCTTACTGCGCATGACTTCGGCGCCTTCATGGCACCACTAACAAACAGCATTAAACCAGCGACAGAAGCAGCGTAAGTGGCGCAGAAAGGCTTTTGGCCTCGCGCACTTTAGGTCGTCAAGTTGCCCTCTTGAATTTTTGAAACGTGCAAAAAGATCTAAAAAAAAATCGCGCTTGTGCATGATATCGAGGAACCTGACAAAAAGTGGACCACAGGACGTCGAGGAGCACCAGTTGAAGTGTAGTGCAATCAGCCGTCGTCCTCATATTCGAAACTCGGAGTACGGTAGGATTGACTCGTCCCACGCGAGCCTTGGAGAGAGAAGGCAACGTCGGGAGTGTGTGACAATAAGCTCCAATGATTATCTGATAACGGAAACAGACATTTTGCAAATAATCAATGATCAACGACAAAACGTTCTGTAAACCCTTAACAATGATTCAAGCGTAATGAGTGATGCTGACGCTGATGAAGAAAATGCAATGGGCACTTTTTGCTCAATTTACTTGCCTGTGTGTCTGAATGCCTGCCGTTGCTTCGTACTGCTTATTTGAAAACAAAAACTGACGCAATAAGACGAGGCTGCTTTTAATTTTTTTTTAGCGTAGTGTTGATCCTGATGACATAGTTTCTGGCATGCGAGGTTGCATGGAGCTGTACGACAAAAGGACCAATTACAAACGCTTCATCTTTCTGCGCTATAGAAAATCGTGTGAATTATCGACTAGCTTCAACAATCATCCCGCTTAGTTATATTTATGGGATGGTCTGTGTCGCATCATAAGACCGTTAGTTAATTTCTCTCCTCTGTGGATATTTCCCAGAGCATATTCTACCGGCTGGGTTAGGGGAATAAAATGGGCGGCACTCTCTTTTTTTCCAACGTTTATCGCTTTATTACCCTAGAACAAGCTTTTGTAGCCATTCAACCGCATTATAATTTATGCTTTGCTGCGGAGCCCTTCACCACTGCGTCACTCATAGCCTGAGCCGCTCAGGGACGTTAAACCTTAATAAACCAATAAACTCTAAACCGTGTATTTGGTAAACCGAAAGTGCTGATATCGTTGTGGTCGGAAGCGCTGCACTAGACGGCATCCCTTTGCGCGTCTTTTGCTGGCAACGGCTCAGGCTCGGCTTAGCGGCGAACGTCGAGCCGGAGGTCTGCCTTTCGTCTCCGGAGCATCCACATGCATCGCTGTTGTTGACGGAGAAAAACTGACTGCGCACGTAACCACTACCACTGCGACTACCACCACACATCTGGCCCGGTTGTGCAGCGATCAGCAAGACGTGCCCGAGTCGGTAGCCTGGTTCCGGACGGTGCTGGCGGCATTGCTGCTGCTGCTTTTCGCCACGCAGATTGAGTGAGTTGCAGTTTCAGAGACGCCTCCGCATCGTTCCTTACAAGGAAGTAGAGCTTAGTGGCGAGAAAACCCTGTAACTCAGATTTTTTAATCATGAAGCAATCGTGAGGCTGTGCGCAGGCGGGCCCGTTTTGAGGCAGCGTGTAATATCTAGTAAACTTCACAGTTGATGGCTGCACTTGTTCCGTCTGCATTTTTTTCTTTATTCTTTCTAAAGCCGCGCTTCCCGTCTTTTGACTGTTGATAATTACGAGAAGGTGAAACTGAACTCCGTGTAGCCTCCGCGTTCTCGCAAGCCCTGAGTGTGAGCTCACCTTAGTGCGAATGGGCTTACTGCCCATTCGCTCTGAATAGCTGACGCGTATAGTGCACGCAGTACATTGCGGCCACAATACGCCAAGCTGTCCCGCAGGCAGAGGGTACCACGGCGCTTGTACGTTTCTAGTAGAGCGCAGCTTTTATGTGCCCGGTCCTGCGTTCCGCCGCCACCTGCAAGGTGGCTGCCACGCTAAGAGCCCGGCGGGTAGCTATAAGCGTAACACACCTTCCAAGTGGCGTGTTACCTAAACACACACACCACCGCAGGTTGCGTGGCTATAGATGTGCGCTCGAACTTCGCATTACCGACTCTCGTAATCGTCTCTGTATTTTGTTTGTATTTAAACTAAATATATCAAACCGAGGACGCTGAGCTGTTTCTGCCAACCACCATAGAACCATAATGTCCATGTGATACCTGAGCATATGTGGTTTTAAATAGGCCCATACAGCCAAAAAAAGATATTTTATTTTGTTAGGTCGCTAAATTCGACTCATCCAAAGGTGTGCATACGGCATGCCAAACAAACTACTCTGTAAAAGCTCAATCGTAATCAGTTCGGCGTTTTGGATGAGTTCCACCATTCGCAGCCTGCCACTGTTCATGCACATCAATATGACCCACTGCTGGCTAGTAGGGAGCAGAAAGTGGAGGGATCTGGATTAATTAGGACCCCTCGAGGTTCGCTAACGTGCACTGACACTGCACACCTTAACGAATTCTTTGCTATTCCCCTCCATTTAAATTGAGTGGAACAGGCGCGATGAATACTTAGAAGTGACAGATAGACAGCACCACATGGCGAACGTGCACTGATATACTTGATATGCAAATTAAAGGATTGATACCAAGCAGAAATACCAGCAACTTCTAGTTTTTATTAATATTCGAGAAGTTGCTTTTCACTTACCTCTGAAAATTAGTTATATATGTAAGAAATCACCGGTATGCAAAAACAAGGTACTCGATAGCGATGAAAGCAAAATGTTCGACTGGAGGCCTATTGCTTTAGAATCCAGAATTTTGGTTGGAGGCTCCGCTTCATGTTGACGTGTTGCATCATAATAAAGCCCGTTATTTTGACCCCTAGACGGCAACGTCTGCATCGGGGACCACTGCTGGAAAGGTCACGGATGGTTTCCTCTTTATTAAAACCCGTGTAATGGAACCGGTTGCAAACACCAAAACTGCGTTTGGAACCGGTTCCGTTGACCTTATATTGTGTGGATGAGTCATAGCTAGAATAATCGAGTACCTTTCGCTATATGATTGTAAGGGGTTACAATAATTCGATTAAGGAATCCTCCTAAATCCTCCCTCAAATCCACACTAATCAACATGAGTCCATTTTCTGGGTGGGCCTAGGTCCAAAATTTTGGGGGCCTTCTGGAATTTTGGGAGATCAGCCAACTGATAAATTGGAGGGATCTTCATGTTTTAAATCTGGAGGTGCCCCATATTTGGTCCACTAGTGGTCACGTGGTGCGATGGCGTTACGACCCTGTCAGTCGCATTCATAGATGGCAGGATGTCATACCACTACTTTCTCAGTCGTGCTGCAGTTAAACGATGCGTCACTGCTCCGTCAAGGGGTTGTTTCAAACATGCACTGCTGGCATTTGTGAGACCTATGTTGCTCTTCCCGACTTCCCCTAAAGGGGCTCTATAAGGTGCTCTCAATAAGTTCGTGCTGGGAGGTTAAACAATGATGCTTCTCTAATAACGTCCAGGAAGAATTTTCTAATGCTTTTTGTAGATGATGAGCTATCCTTTGTCAGAGTTTGAGTAACCTAGTCTTGGCGCCATTTCCTTTCCTGTAGTCACTTTTTGCCCGCACTCGGGGCCACCGCTGTCTGCCGACGCACGCGGGAATTCCCCTGGAGCGGAGGTTCCTGACTCGCTGGAGCTCTATGGCCACGGCCATGATAGCTGCGTGGCGTGTGAAAGAGGTTTCACAGCGAACCAATATTAAAGCCCCCGCTGATGACGTAACAAGCACAAAATGAGGCGTTGCGCGCTGATTGGGGCGAAAAGTTTTGAAAATGAATTATGAATTACCAGCTCCCTCGTGCAGTATTGTAGTTGACAATCGCAATGCTATTGCGGTAAAAGCGAAATGCCGCTTCCAGGGAACATGTCACGGTTTCTGTAATCCGTGTAACTAGAATGTAGTGTTTAGTCTTAGGCAGCTTTTCCTGCATAAACGGTTCTGTGTCAAAATGCCAAAACGGAGGCGTCTGTCTATTGACGCCCTCGCCATCCAGGAGCACCAACCTCCAGCCACGTCTCCATCCCACCTCTCTCCTCAGGGGGCTCCAGAGGGGCCATCCACCACCGACGCAACTGTACCCTCCAGAGCCGTCACCCAAAACCGGCCCGCCTACAGCCGCCTTTCACAACCTAATAGAAGCGGAACGAAAAAGTGACGGCGAAATCGAATACAAACATGCAGTCTGGAAGCCAGCTGCCCTCTAGAACTACCGCCCACCAGCTAGTGCCCCACCCCTGCCTCCAGAGCTAGTAGGCGGCCCGCCCAACCACCACCAACCTCAACTGATCTCCTCACGCCAACTTCACTCTCAAAAAGCGCAGCCACCGACATCTTACCAACGACCACCTTCATACTCCAGAAAAACTATCCGTTGTGTGAAGCCTCGGCTTAGAATATAGCATAAAAGTAATCATCGAGAGCTAATGCAACTGATTTCACTGAAATGCGGCGTTAGATGTCTGATCGTCTTGTAACGTTTTTCTACGCAGGTGGCAACAGGTCGTACACCTCGCCGGCCTGGAGGTCGCCTCTATGAACGTGTGCTCGAAGTCATGATTTTTAAGCAGTAGAAATTGGCATTGTTTGTACAAATATGCGTATTTTTCTTGTAGCCCTGCCTGAGTAAAATGGATTAGAATTTCGATTTGCTGGCCTCGCTCTTCTATACATCTTCTTAGAGTGGCATATAGAGCCGCATTCTCATGGAGACTAAACCCAAAAACACATGTTTGCTTTGCGGTTCCAGTGAACGTGAACCCTGAGCGCTCAGAATCACTCCGGAGCCTACTTCTAGGAAGTATCTCTTAGCCGGCGGGCAGCTTCGTGACGTACCGAATGTGCGATACCACAAGTGGCTCCAGTTATTTTGAAACTTGCGAAGCGCCTGTGCCAAAGCGGGCGTCCTCTAGGCCTCATCTCGAATAACGTAAGTGGACAACATGTAAGGGAAAACTCAAGTTGATAGACGGTTTATCCAAGTAAATTCTGCGGCATAATGGCCGCACGAGGAAAAGGCGACGGCACCGAATTTTACCAATGGAGCCGACGTATCCTGCAATTATCAGCACGGCGTAGTGAATAAAAAAAAGATTACATCCAGAAATCTTAGTGGTCATTGCATGGGAAAGTAAAGCACTTATTTAAAAAAAAAAGGTGGTCTTCCGAATGATGGCATAAAGACATTGCGTTCTATGGTATACGTGTCGCGTTTCCAAGGCACTCGAAGAAGCTGTCTAATGTCGGCTCGGCGCTTTGTCGACTCGAATCCGATTTGATCCAAGTGCAGCTGAAAAACTTCTTCTAGTACAGAAAGAACGACAGTTGAGTCAAACTGCACTATTATTGACGGGATTAAAACCGACTGTGTATCACTGGCATACAGCATCCCTTATTTACGATAATATTGTCTGTGCTTTGCTTAAACCATACACAGGCGCCACGCGGTTCAATCTGGCCCGCTTGTATTCCAAAAGATGCCCCTTTTCGTGCGCGCAAGGTTAACTAACAGGGCAACTGAAGAGCTGGGGAGTAATACGAATTTCCTCACAACAATTCAAAAGCAAACGTTTCAGAGAAATTAATAAATGCTGTCATGTATTTCCAACCTAGGCTTGCTGTCGGAAGCTAAAACGGCAGCATTGCGGTGTCTTTTGCGAAATGGATGGATGGTGAGAATTACTAGGTTAGTCTTACCTCTCAGTGAAATTTTGGTATTACGTAAAAGACGGTCAATTAATTGAACTTGTCTCCTATTCCACAAAGAGACCACTTTAATCGAAAATGGAGTTTTTTAATCTAGAAAAGAAGAAAAACAAAACACGTGTTTCGTCACCGCTGGCAGATTTCGTACGAGAAATACTGTGACGCGAAGCATTTTTGGCCGAGTATTCCAGAGGCAACCGACACCACCACGCACTCCAAAACTTTGGCAATCATTTCTTTGCGGTGACGACGTCTCGAGTTCGAACAGACTGGGGATAACGTTTTGAATCGAATTGTTTTGACTACAAATGCGCGCTTTGTAGCCGGACAAGCACCAAAATGGCTAGAAAGTGCAAGGGCACTTTTGTCGTAATTTTTACAAAGTACGACAAATGGATGGAGTTGTCCTCAGTGTCCCTTTCAAGAATTCATCGCAGAGCTGTGTACTTAGAGGATCGAAGCTGTCGATGTTCGTTCACACGAAATCAGAAGTAGGCTAGTTACGCGGCGGCCGCTGTGTACATGAAGCTGGCTTATGTTTTGACGTTCACACATCTCATTCCACCGCGCCGCTATGACTGCGCCGGCCGGGAGCACACTCTGCAACACTGCTCTAAAGATGGCACGTGGATCGCGGCCGGGTTCCTTCCGGAGCCTCCAGCAGTCGCTTTCATCACTGGCTTCTCCTGAAAGCCTTCATACCGCTCTTCATTATGTGTTTGAACGTACCACCGAGTAAAATATCATTGAAAGAAGGCGAAGGGAGCAAGGAAGACGGGAAGGAAAGAAAACTTTATTTGAGGCCAGCACTGATGCCCAGTGAAGAAGAGCGCTTGCTCCGCGAAGGCCTGCTAATTATCCGCCGAGCCCGAGAGCAGCAGAGCACTCCACGAAGGAGGGGGAGGATGAACAAAATAAGGAGAGGTAATGGCACTGTTAGGTGAGTAGAGAATGTGTTCGTTGTCTTGATATCTGGACATTTGGAACAGTGAAGTGTGTCACGCCATTCGAAGTTATAGAGCATTAGTGTAGTGAGGAGAGTTTTAGTCTGAACTTTGCGAAGGAAGAGGACGAAAGACTGCAGTTGTTTCCGCCCACGAGAGTTACGGGACCTCAGTTCGCGCGCGATGCTTAGAACGCCACAGGTGTACGCAAGGCATACTATATACCATCGCGCTCAGTATGAGCTACAACATGCCAGCGCGTAGTCGACGCTCTGCAAGGTTGTTCAGTGGCACCGATCATGCCATGTTTTCTAGTTATCTGGAGAGAGGGTAGCTTTCTTCTAAGCGCGCATCACCACCGCTTGCTTGCTTTCACCTTCACCCTCGCTTAGTCCTGTTGTGATACCCGTATCGAAAACGATAACGGTAGCCTTCGATTGACGCCCAGACTTCGGCCTCGGGCTGTGTTGATTCACACAATTGGTGATATTTAGTATTCCACTTTGCGCTTCATTGTTTTACTCAACGGGGAACGCTGGACTGCGGGCTAATATGCCGCAGACTAATACGCGTGAAAGCGGCTGCTTGTCGTGACCAGAATAAATAGCAATGCGTTCGATAGCTCACGGCATGTCCCGAGTGCCGGTTAAGGAGAAAATGCGGATAGTTGAATTGTCGGTAAAGCCATATACCCAACGTCAAATAGCTTAAATGAGTGGGAGGTCAAATAACACTCAACTGCATCATCCAGGATTATAGGGATGAAGGTAGCATCAGTGACACTCCTAATGAACATCACCCTCAAGTAACGACTGCAGCTCAGGACACGAATATTCCTGACGCTGCACGGGCGACCCCCTTCAATACAGCCAAGGAGATAGGTGCTGCCGCTGGTGTGTCTGCGAACGTGTCAACACTAAAACTGCAGTTGGCGGCACGAAGCCTCGAAAGCCACGTGGCGGCGCAGAAGCCGACTAGGACTAGTTTATTCTGCTAATGCAGGCAAAGTTTGGAGAAAACCGGGTTTGGAGACCTTGGTGGTTGTGCACCATAATATTCTGGGACCACCTAACGCATCTTAAGACCGAATTTCGGTAGCGATCTGTTCTTGAGCAATTGCTCACGGGGGCGAAGTTGATGAAGACGACAATATGCACTGTCACAGGAGTTACGGTAATTAAGCAACCTAGACATCTACGGCTATATGTGAAATGGTGTCAAATGCTGTTAGATGCTGAAAGTGTCAAATGTTATGTCTGTCCGACAGATGCATTGGTATCAGTCATTATCCAGACCTCAATTCCACCGAAAAAATGTGAACAGACTGAATACAGTCACTGAGACATTAATGTGCGGAAGGAGGTCAACATCTTTCTTTTTGACGGTATTCAACCGCCACGAAGAAGTCGATACAAAACTTCTATGAGTTGCCTTTCTTTACAACCAAAATGACAGGGGCAGACCAAGGGCTTCATTCGCGTATAACCCCAGCATGTTCTCGACCGGGTAACTGATCAATCACCTCTGGGCTGGTTACACTCGATATGGCTTTTGCCAGGTAGTCGTAACGTTACAGACATTCATATGGTGTCTTATAGTGGCGGGCCCGGAAACCGCAAACGCAACATGAAGGCCATGCACTGTCCACGCTCCAAAAACACAAGCGGGAGAAAGCGATGATACCTATAGAGCAGCGAAAGTATACGTGCTCAATGCCCGAACGCATCATCAGCCATCTGCAAGCAGTTCTTGAAAGTGCTACGCCTTTCCTGAAAGCCATTTCAATTTTTCGCCTTTCGTCGGCGACAAAATAGCCAGCACATTTATTGCAGTGAAAGATGTATGCGCTATTTTATAGTATATATTTTTTTAAAGGCCCCCACTATAAGAGCTGCATGACAAAAAAAAATCGGAAGAGCAAAGCTTACAGGCGTAGAGCATTATTCTCTCATAACTGGTTACAATTAATGGCGATTCCGGCTGGTAATGTCGGTCTAGCGGATATATTCCACGAGGACGATATCATAGGCCAACGTTTTTTGATGAGGGCAGTTTAAAAATAACCGCGGCGCGCAAAAGAGCGGCGTGGACCCAAGGGATTGACGCCTAGGCGGTGGCGCTGCGGTCGCTTTAGCATGGGTGCGTCGTCAGCTACAAGCCCAGCGATGGCTCGCGTGCGTACAAAAACATATTGTACATAACAACACAATAGCATATTCACCTTGACCTCATTTTTATTAATGAAACAAGACGGCTTAGAAGCATTTGCGGTCATAACTTTCGCTGGTCGCGTTAAATACGCGTTGGCAAACGGCTGCTCGTCTCGTTGTAACTTCATTGTTGTGCAAACTTTCAGGGAGCCGATATAAGGATGGACTGCTTTTCCGCCTCGGAAGCTTAAAAGCTCATTGTTACGGTTTCTTTAACTGTATCTGCATGCATGCTGGGGCGAGTTACTTTCTATAGCTTCCTAGAAGCCGGTTCTGGCGGCTCGTAAACTTCCTATTTAACGAGGTGATTTTACGAAGTAAATTGTAGTTTTCACCCAAGTGGAGGCTGCGAAATTCAACAGGTGTTTGAACTGCTTATGAGAATATAAATGAAGAACATAAATTGATCGATTTGTGAGAGGAGTTCCGTTGGCTCTCTATACGCCTAGTGCAGCGTAGCATACAAGACAAAAGTGTGCTGTGCGTATTTTTCTCCTGTGTTATCTCTTTGAAGAACTGTGGTTCACTTTCATGGTCTCTATTGTGTTTACGCTGATAACAAACTATATAATGTAAAAATTCACCTTCTGCAGATATTCTCAACAGATATGCGGCATTTTTCACAGTGACATTAATATGAAGATGGTTTCAAAAATGAAAATAAACTTGGGAATGCTGCCTATAGTGCGTCCGAAAATATATTCGTGTTGTTGTCAAGTTATATATGTGCGAGCGGAGGTCATGAAGCGAAGTTCCTTTCCTTTATAGAATCTCTAACATCTGTTTCCCTGTTCGCCGTTATGCTTTCTGCCAGGGTGCGCTAACAGAAACTGTTCACGACTTTTGATACTCCGAAGCCCTGTAGAGACTCTTTTGTGAACCAAAAAGAGGAGACAGAATAAAAATAATTGCTCGCGCGCACGCCTTCTCCCTCGCTCTTGCAGCATTCGATCATTGCCACACATACGCACTACGCTGAGAACTCATTCTTTCACGATAGTAGCGATGCACTGTGCCCTTTTTAAGATCGCTCCGAGTGGCGCGCACACCGCATCGGCTCCACAAGGGAAGATCTTGATTCCAATGTGTTGGCGTCGCACTGGCGAGCAAGAAGTGGACTCCTGCGGGGGGAACTGCGGCTACAGCGCACCATCTGTGATGTGGTCTCCTGGTCGGCCACCGCTCGTGGACCTCTGCCACGGTGTCGTCCTCTCTGTGCAACGTTGCAACAGGAAGCGCAGAGGACAAAAATGTGGATACGGCCGTCGTCACCGGGCTCCGAGTAGACGGCACATGAGAGCACACGAGAACGCCCAATCTTGCACTACCGTCAGCCGTCCACCCATCGACCACCGCGGGACTCTGACATCTATGGCTTCACTGGTATGTTTTCTGTTGACACCAGCGCCAAGTAATTAGCAAATTTGTGTGACATATCGATGCAGCTGCAGTAAAATTGTGCCCGCATCGCATACAAAGAAAATTAAAAATATCTCAGTAGATGCTTGAAACTATTCTTAGTAATGAGTGGTTACGGGACTTGCTCCTGCCTGCGTCGAATTTTATTCTGAATGTTTATTCTGAATTTTTCCTGCATGTAAAAAACTTCTTCTCTGAAGAACGCTACCTCCGGCCGCAATCAGTGTCCTTCAGAGGCTGCATGGTTTAGAGCACTGCGACGGAGAATTAAGTAGACTGATTCAGAATAGCTATAGCTGACCACGCATTTGACGCTTATGACATCACCACCAACGCTCTGCCCCGGAGCTTGGAGTTAACCACTGTGCATCATTCCGGGCATTTCCATAAGTAATTAAGGTACGGTTTGCTGTAGACATAATGAACAAAAACGCCGTTTTATCTTTAGTCTAAGTAGCTCTACGTTTTCGAGGAAGTAGCTACCTGCGAAATTCGCGTGAACGAGCCTGACCGCCGTTAGCGGTTAAACATAAAGTTGCAGTCGTGATGTTCCTCACAAAGAATGGCACGCATCTTGCCAGTCTAAAGCTATGAATACTATGCTTACCACGTACAAGCACCTGCCAAGGTCATAGCAGAGGGCGCCTTGGTGATAAGCCCAGAACTTATCCTCGCAGAACCAGGAAGTGCCACAGCAGCAGTGATTCAGAGGAGTGAACGCAAGAAATTTTTGCGGTGGTTTCGAAGGTTCAGCGTAAATTTAGAACTGGAACGTACACAACATTGTACACGGAGTTTCCTTTTTCCACAGTGTGGTTTGAGTAGGGTGCATTGAGTACATGGCTGTTCTTACCTAGGCGCACGACAGGTCACGCTACATCTTGGCTAGATTTTAAGTAATCCTCTGCCGACTTCCCTTGCAGTGGATTGATTGAAGGGGGTGTACGACATTTTTGGACATTCATATCTTCTTGCACCCAGCCTCGAGCGACACATGATGCCGTCGACCATCAGTCTGTTGGGAGATTTGCCGTTATTGCTGTACCTCACATGCAAGTGGGAAAATTTAGCGATATATTTTGAAGGTGTAAAGTGACCTAAACCATCACTAGCGCTTGTGCATGATATCGAAGAACCAAACACAAAAGTGGACCGAATACGTCGAGGAGTACCAGTTAAAATGTAGTACAGTCAGCTGTCGTAATCACTTTAGAAATTCGGAGCATGGCATGGTTGACTCGTTCGAGGTGAGCCTTGTAGAGAGAAGTTAACGTTGGGAGTGGGTGACGATAAGTGCTGAGGAGAATACGCGCAGGTGATAAAGATTAACTGATAACAACGAAAACAGACATTTTACAAGTAACGAATGGTCAAGGACAAAATCTTCTGCATAACTCATAACAATTATTCTATCGTAATGACTGTTGCTGACCCTGATAAAGTATATGGAATGGGCACTTTTACCTAAATATACTTTCCTATATGTCGGAATGCCTACCGTTGTTTTGTACTGCTCATTTGAAAATGAAAACTGACACAATAAGACGAGGGTGCTCTGACTGTTTTTACCGCAGTGTTGATCCCGATGACATCATATTTTCTGGAATGTAAGGTTACATTTCGCAAAGTGACGAAGGGACAAGACACAAACGCTTCATCTTTTTGCGCTATGAAACCTGATGTTAACTTCCACTAGCCCTATCAATCACCCTTCTAAGTCATATTCATGGCATGGCCTGGGTCCCGTCAAAAGACCGTTATTTATTTTCTCTGCGCTCTGGGCCTATTTCAGACAGCAGATTCCACCGGCTAGGTTAGTGCACTAAAATGGGCGACAGTCTCCTCTCTTCCTATGTCTATCGCTTTATTAGCCTACAATAAGCTTGTGCAACAATTTTAGTAAATTATAATGAATGCTTTGTTGCTTTAGATCGCGTGTTTGGTGAATCGACAGTGCTGATATCACTCCGGTCAGAAGCGCTCAACAATACGGCATCTCTATGCTTGTCATTTGCAGGGAATCGCTCATACTCGGCTTTGCTGCATACTTCTAGCCGAAGGTCTGTCTTTCGTCTCCGGAACATCCGCATGCATCGCTGTTGTTCACGAAGAAAAATCGAGTGCGCACGCAACCACCACCTCCGCGACTACCACCACCACTGCGACTACCACCACCACATCTGGCCCGGTTGTGCACCGATCAGAAAGAGGTGTCTGACTCAGTCGCCTGGTTTCGGACGGTGCTGGCCGCTATGCTGCTGCAGCTCTTGGCCACAAAGATTGAGTGAGTTGCACCTCAGAGGCGCCTCTGCACTGTTCTTTATATAGGAAGTAGAGTTTAGTGGCGATTAAACCCGAACTCAAATTTTTTAATCCTGACATGACTGTGAACCTGTCCGTAGGTGGGCTGGCCCTGTTTCGAGGGAGCGCGTAGTATCCAGTAAACTTCACAGTTGATGGCTGACCCTGTTCCGCCTGCATCTTTTCTTTATTGTGTGTAAAGCCACATTTGCCCTCTTACAGCTGTTTATAATTCCGAGAAGATGAAATTGAACTCCGTGTAACCTCCGCATTCTTGCAAACCCTGAGTTTGAGCACACCTGAGTGCAAACAGGCTTACTGCCCGTTCGCTTAGAATAGCAGACGCGCATAATGCATGCAGTACATTGCGGCCACAATATGCAAGCTCTCCCGCAGACAGAGGGTGCCACGCCGCTTGCATGTTTGTAGTAGAGCGTCCGTTCTTGCGTTCCGCGTCCACGTCGGTGTTGTGGGGGTAACAGGTTGCCGAAGTAGCAGAGTGAAACGCCGCCAGGAAGGTGCTGCCACTTAAGACTCCGGCGGGTAGCTGTAAGCGAAACAAGGCACCTTCCAAGTGGCGTGTTACGAAAACACACCCGCAGGTTGCGTGAGTATAGAGCTGCGCTCCAACTTCGCATTTCCGACTATTGTAGTCGTCTATCTAATTTTTATCATTTAGTTCGACTAAATATACCACTGTGGGGCCGCTAAGCTGTTCCTGTCAACCACCTCGGAAGCATATATAGGTTATATGACACCTGGTCACTGATTGATTTATGGGGTTTAACGTCCCAAGCGAGTCAGGCTATGGGAGACGCCGTAGTGAGCGGCTCAGAAAATTTTGGAGCACCTGGGGTTCTTTGGCGAGCACCGACATCGCGCAGTACACGGGCCTCTCCAATTTCGCCTCCATGAAAATTCGACCGCCGCAGTTCGGGATCGAACACGTGTCTTTGTGTTCAGCAGCCGAGCCTCATAACCAACGAGCCACTGCGGCGGCTCATTGACACCTCAGTAATGTGTTCACTGATCTAAAGATCTGCGTAGAGCGTGCCAAATAGACTGCCGTGCAAAAATCTGCCATTAGCATGTAGGCGTTCTGGATGTTTTTCGCATTTTGTGCCTTACAGCTGTTCTTGCACACAAAATGTAAAGCAAATTGGCTAGCAGAGAGGGAAAATTGCAGGGCTCTGGAATAAATTTGACCTCTCGAGGTTCGCTAAGGTGCACTGACACTGCACACCAGGACGACTTTTTTCTCCTCCCTCCGTTTTAATGGGACCGCCGTCATATTTAAACGCGCGATGTTCAAAGACGCAATGAGTACTCAGTAATGACAGATTGACAGCTGGGCATGGCGAAAGTGCAGTGAGACGCTTGATATGCAGATTAAACGCTTGAAAGGCGGCAGAAATATGAGCATCGCCTAGTTTTGTAAAATTTCGAGAAGTTGCTTTTCAGTTGCTCTTGAAAATTATTATTATTATATGTAAGCAATCACCGGCCTTCTGAAGAAATATATTCGATGGCGGCGAAAGCAAAACGTGCCACTGGAGGCCCAGGTGTTAGAATCCAGAATTTAGATATAAAGCTGCTGCTCATGCTTGCGGGTTGCAGCATAATAAAACCCATTATTTTTACCCCTAGAGTGCACGGTTAATATCAGGAACCTTTGCTGGAAAGGTTAATGATGGTTTCCTCTACTAGTGATTTTTGAATGTAAAGAAAAATCTAAGGTTCGTCCCCACCGATGTAGAACACCGCAGCCGCTGCTGGGATTGCATGAAGACACTTTGTACTGAGTACAATCCCGCACCAATCACAGCAGGTGTGCCGTTGTTTCCAAATAGCAGCTTTAGCAGTTGATTTTTAAAAGCCTTGCGATTATCAGCTGGGCGATCAGATTACTTTTGCCAAGCAAATCCTTGTTCTAGAAGATAATACGGCTTTTAGTCATCGAAAAAACTTGTGGCCTTCTTAATAAAAATTTTAAAGAAATTGCGGTAGCATTTAGGTTCTTTGATGTGGTGTCTACAACGAGCCTCCAATGTTCTTGCGATTTCAGCACCAAAACTTAGTTTGGAACCGTTTCCATCGCTCTTATGTGGTATGAATGAGTCATCACCTCTTGGTTTGGTTTATGGGGATTAACGTCCCAAATCTACTGAGGCTATGAGAGACGTCGTAGTGAAGGGCTCCGGAAACTTCGACCACCTGGGGTTCTTTAACGTGCACTGATATGGCACAGTACATGGGCATCCAGAATTTCGCCTCCATCGAAATTCAACCGCCGCGGCCGGGATCGAACCCGCGTCTTTCGGGACAGCAGCCGAGCACCATAACCACTGAGCCACCGCGGCGGCTCGTCATCATCTTCTAGAATAATCGACTACCTTCCATTATATTATCATATGGGGTTAAATAATTCGATGAACTAATCCCCGTTCATTCACCCCCGAATCCCCAAGAATTCTCCTGGGTCTGGATTTCGGGGGTAGGCCTTGGTCCAAAATATTGGGGTCTTTTTATAAATCTGGGAGATAGGCCAAATTACACAATGGGGAGGGGGGGGGGGTGGTCCTTATGTTTTAAATTCGGAGGTGCCTTATAAGTCATCCACTAGTGGTCACGTGGTGTTTATGACCTGAAGACCCTGTCAATCGCATTCATACCGCTACTGCCAAGGTTGTGCTGCGGTTAAACGATGCGCCACTGCTCTGGCAAGTGGCAGTTACAAACACATCTACTGCTGGGGCTGGGACCTAGGTTGCTCTTGCCGACCTCCCTTAAGGAGGTTCTGAAAGGTGCTCGGAGTAAGTTTGTGCTGGGATTTTAAAGGACGCTGATTCTCTAATATCCTCCAGCAAAAATTTTGAAAATGAGTTTTATGGATGCTGAGTTATCTATAGTCAAACTTTGAATTTCCGCTTCTTGGCGCTTTCCTTCTCCCCTCGTCTCTTTTTGCACTCACTGGGCCCCGCCGCCGACTGCCAACGCGCGCGGAAATTCCCCCGGCCGCAGCTTCCTAACTCGCCGGAGCGACGAAGATGATTGTCCGCGAAACAGCTGCCACGGCGAACCATTATGATAGCCCCCGCTGATTACGTAACGAGCGCTAAATGAGGTGTTGCAAGCGTATTAGGCCGAAAATCTGGCACCCCTGGTGGCCGGGAGGGCGGACGCAGGAATATTTTGAAAATGTATTTTAAATTCTGAACTCTCTTGTGAGGTCTTGTAGGGGAATGGACGCTTGGTGGCCTGTACTCTATATAATGCAAGCATTTTATTGTATACTACAAAAGCCCTTCATGGTAACTGCATTGAATTTGGTAGCGGCTGTAAGTTCACAGTCCATTGGGCTAGGTGCCCCTGCGGCGTTTGGCACCTTGTCTGGACGTCAAAGGGTGATATGACCTCTGCCGACCGATCCGGGATTTTCCTGACAGATGATGATGCTGGGCCAAAGAGCTCCAAACACGAAGTTTTTTGGTTGGCTCAAGCTAAAAGTTTTGCACACGTTAAATTCAATACCAGGTGCATAGGGCCTAAGAGTAGTGAGTATGTGTTAGGAACTGTTGCATATAAAAGACGAAACAGATAGCCTCGGCCAGTCCTTGCTTGGGCAAGAAGGGAGAGGCATCTAACACCCACGGCTAAAGTCAGCCTTCTGCTCAGCAGTGAGGAGGGGCTGAGGTTTCTTTGAATAAGAGATATTTTTTAAAAAGCCTACATGATTTAAACATTTAAAAACCATATTCAAGGAAAGCATGCCGTCATCACCTAAAAATAAAGAAGGGTGCATTGGCATTTTGAATGTGCATAGCTCAGGGAAGTGTTGTCGGGACATTAACCTCATGAAGGCGGGAGGAACTCAAGTCCTCAACTCTCTCAAACTTTTGATTGTGCCCCGCTACAAAGCAAACTTCTTGGGCTGTATATTTTTGACAAAGACTTCACCACAGAAGCGTCATTCATCCCCAACCCAACCACATCCTCCCTTCACAAGGCCTCACCTGCTAGAAGCCCACCTTGCAGCGGAACCAAAAAGCGACGGCGCAATCGAATACAATGATGCAGCTTGGAAGACAGCAGCCCCCCCCCCCCCCCCCCTCACATAGCTACAAGGCTGCATACCCGACCACCAACATCCTCGATTGATCTCACCCAATTCCCCCCCCCCCCCCGCCCCCCGTACTCTCTAAAAGTGGCAACCACCACCCTCTCACCCCCACCTCCCTTTATCCTCGAGAGAAATTGTGTCGTGTGTGTGAACCTCTGCTTAAAGTAAAAGCATTCGATCAAAAGCCTAAATGTAATCACCGAGGGCTAATACAACTGATTTCACTGAATTGTGGCATCAGATGTCTGATCGTCCCGTCACTTTTCTTTTTCTACGCAGGTGGCAACAGGTCGTACACCTTGCCGCTCTGGAGGCAGCCTGTGTGAACGTCTGCGCGAAGGCGTGAATTTTAAGCTGTAGAAATTGCTGCTGTCTACAGAAAGATGGGTATTTTCCATGCTGCCCTGCCTGATTGAAATGGATTAGAGATCCGATTTACTGGCCTCGCACTTTCATACAGCTTCTTAGAGTGGCATATACAGCCGCATTCTGATGGCGACGACATGCAAAAATACGTGTGCTCTGTGGTGCCAGTAAACGTTAAGGAACCCTAGGCACACAGTATCACTCCGGAGCCCTCTTCTAATCTACGACTCTATGGTTGCGACCATAAACTTTGTTCAGCTGACAGCATCACCCACCATACCTCGCCTTGCTATCAATAGTGGAGGCATACATTTGCTCCTTCGAAGCATTAAAGAAAGACATTATCGTCCGCTGACGGAATACCGAAAGCTTTCCTGAAGCGGTATGCGGACGTTCTATCGCATTACCTTTGTTGTTTTTTTCTACACATCTTCAGCAAAATTGCCTACCAAAGGACTGGCTAACGGCCAGAGCGCTCCCGGTGTTTAAATCAGGGTACAAATTGGATGCTGGTAATCACAGAGCAATCTCTTTAACAAGCACCTGCTGGAAACTTCTACGAAATAAAACCTGCTGTAATCTAGAAAATAAAAAATAGAAAGAAAATAGAAAAATTGGAGGCTTATCAAGGTTAAGCCCAGTGGATGCGAAGCATGTCCTTAGCTTTTGGAGGCATCTTGACCGCATACATGCCCGGCGCCAAGACGCTGCCGCGGTTGCGGGCACAGAGACTGACGCGACGGCGGGCGCGCGCCGCCTCATCCCTGGCGTGACGTCACATATGACGTGATGCAGCGATGGTGGCGCCGCCGCCAGAAGCGTTTGCGGGTAGGTAGGCTGGAAACGCTGATTGGTCGATGGGATGCGCTTCTCCGTGACGTTTTTTGACTTCGCCCTCGTTCTCAACCGGACGTGGCGTCAGCGCGCCTTTCTCGACCTCTCCCTAGAGCGCCTGGGGAATTGCTAGCTGCACCCGCCGCGCCGCGCGTGCGTGGTGAGCGGGCATTCGTTTCGTAATCCTCGGCGCGCTCGTTTCGAGGCTTGTGCAGCTATGGCGTTCGTGCGTGGTGCGCTCGTCGACGACAGCCAGCTGAAATTTCTGTGCAGTTTTTGCTTGCGGCTTTCGCCGTTTCGCCAGGAGCACGTGGCTAGTGTCGTGCTCGTATTTAAAGTTTTTGCCGCGGCACTACAAGGATCCGCATCAGGCGCGCTTGTCGGGCGTGCGCATTCTCAACCCCGAGGTAAGGACTGAACTACATTGTCGCAAGTTTTCTCGTGCATTGAGGGCTCACCAAATTTCGGTGCTTGTAACGAAACTTTTTTTTTGCAGCATCGTTCCCTGGATATGCTTCTCGGGAGCCGATGTCACTGTTCGCCGCGGACGCTGGGCCTACTGCTCGCCGCCACGCCGCTGTAGGTTGACGTTGAAGAGCTGCTCCAAACGGCCCTTTTCAGGGCCGCTTCATTGCTTCCTGGAAGATTGCGGGCATCCAATCTCGCGGCCGTGTTCCCTCTCTTTGTCGAAATCGGCGCCAGACATCAGAACCCGCGCTAGGCCTCGTTGCAGGGTTAAACGAGTGCAGTGTGGCTTTAGAGAAGTTATGACTTGCGCTTAGTCTAGCTATATCATTCACCCAGTGCAGTGTGCCTTTGCCTCTTTAGCGACTTCTCACGCCTTGTCCTAGCTTTGTTTTTTTTGTGTTCTAACCTGTAAGCAGTGCACCTTTCTTCGCTCCTTACTTTTGTTCTTTTCAGTCGTTTCCTGAATCCGTCGAAAAAGTCGGGCTTGCCGGATGATTGTTCGCCGTGAATGGAACCACGAGGCGATCTCATCTGCATACACAGCCCGACTTTGTTCGTCGCTGCTTAGTGAAGAGGCACAAAACGGATGTCGTCCTTACTAAAGGCCTTTCTCGGGGCCACCTCAGTGTTTCCTGGGAGACCACGCGCTTTCCGCCCTGTGCACATGTTCCCCTCATTTCCAATCATTTGTAAGTTGCATATCAATGAATTAATAAATCAATCAATGCACTTTATTTTCCAGAAAAATCTGGCTGGTCACCCTGGGCTAAAAGCTGTGCACACAGCTTGACAAGGCCCAGGGGACCATTAGATGAGTTTTGAACGTAGGAAAAACAAGTTGGTACTTTAAAAGAACATGGAAAGTACACCAAACAATATAAGAGATAAACATTACAATCGCGCATTACAGTAAAGAAAACACTTTGACAGCAGACATACACTGTCAATTTACACTATAATACATACAAAAATTACGACATTCAGCACTATGGCACGAAATATAAAAACAGCACATAAAGCAAAAAAGAGAATGCAAGTTACAATAGTACAGATAGATTAGCTGTTTACATTTACATATGCATAAAATTAGTCCTCAGCTCCTTGGGCCTCCTTCAAATCCTGCAGAAGGCTTGAATTTGCAACTGCTA
This sequence comes from Amblyomma mixtum, assembly GCF_055824585.1. NCBI lineage: Eukaryota > Metazoa > Arthropoda > Arachnida > Ixodida > Ixodidae > Amblyomma > Amblyomma mixtum. Next base: position 229,429,991 of record NC_143014.1, on the reverse strand, counting down.
ATATCAAAGATTTAGAACAACTTCAGTTTGGCGTACATGGTGCATAGTACTTGAGAAAATAAACAATAGCGCCTACAATGACACACACAGAAGAAGAACGATGCAGCACAAGCGCTATCCTGCGCTCTACAGTATGGAACTGTGACTGTGAAAAATGAACCTTCACGTCAGTGAAATATGAGCCTTTAGGCTGTCTACAAATCGTTATTACAGAAAGAAAGAAATATTAGTGAATGTTGTGTAAGAGGCTTGCATATTACTCTGTTTGTTTATTTATTTATGTTACCCCTCAAGGCCAGTGGCATTACACAGGGGGAATGGTAAATATACGAAAACTGAGAGAAAAATACAGTTGATTACATGAATATTAAACAGCGCCTGAATATACAATGTTAGCTAGTGCCACGCGCAACTGCTCATAATTTTCAGTGCCGGCAACTTATGCGGGAAGGTGGTTCCAGTCGCATGAGGTTCGCGGCAGGAATGACTGCGAGCAGCATTTTCTGTTGCATGACATACTTCCGACTTTGTGATCATGATCAATGCGGCGGGATACAGAAATTGTATGGGGGATGAGGTGATCACGAAGAGCGGGATGATGGTACAGCTTGTGGAACAGGGTGATACGAAACAATTTTCTACGCGATGTCCGTTATGGGAGGCAGATATTAGACTTCATAGTAGTTAACAAGGATTAAACGCACAGAGTTATTTTGCACCAGCTCAAGATCATTAATGAAGTTGTCATGAGCAGGGTGCCATACACGTGTTGCATGCTCGAGGTTTTATCGTATTAGTGTTTGATAAAGCAATAGTTTCAAATTGGAAGGAACGTTAAAGAAGTTGCGACGTAAGTAGCAAAGCATGCGATTAGCATTTTCAATTATGTTCTCGCTATGAAGAGACCAGTTAAGATAATAAGTAATGTGGACGCCGATGCACTTATATGATGAGGCTGATTTCAACGAAATGTTATCGATGTAGTAGTGAGGTGGGACGGAAGTTTTTCTAGATACACGCATGACTTTGCATTTGTTCATATATAGCTGCATTCACCATTGTTCGCACTGAAGTCAGTGGCGGTCTTGTCAAGTAGTTCCCTGCTTTGTACGTTCACCTTGTTAGCGGTTGACTTATTTAACACAATTCCACGTTCTACACGTTGATAGTTATACGAGCACAATTCGTTGTGATTGTCGAGGAATCGTGTTCCTGCCTTGCCGCCACCGTTGTCTTGCCATGCCGCCGGCGCGGCGGCGACGGCGGTGCCATTCACCTGCGGTTGCGGTGGCCAGCAACCTCGTCGGCGGGGGAGGGGGGGAAGGGAGCCACCCATTCATGTTTTTATCCCACCATGGGACACAGCGACGCCAGCGAGGGGACCATACCTTTCTGGCTTGACAAGGAGCGCCGACCAGCCGCCTTGAAGGAGGGGACTGAGGGCGGAACAAAGCCACTTCCCAGAACTGAGAAATGAAGGCCGCTAACCCCACTGGTGAAATGTCCGGGCAGGTGCTTTGACCTTAGTTAGGGTCCCTACCTTAGTGGGCATGTCGTGGCGGGATATCTCAGACGTCGACTCGTTTCCCCTGGTATCGAAATGAATATTGCTCGCGTAAACGTTAACATTCAAAGATTGAGTAATGGTATAATGTCTATACCTTTCGCCATTTATTTTTCAATAACAAAGCGCAAAAAAAATTTTGTGCAAATAAAATAAAAAATCGTTGTTTCTATTTTTTCTTTTTTTATATACAGCAGTCTGTCCGCTCCCCCTAAAACCACTCTCTGTGACCGCCACTGACTGAAGTAATGTAAGGTTGTTAGTGTTGGTTATTTCTCTAAAAATGACGCAAACATCAGCGAATAGGTGAATATGAGAATCCATAAGAGAGCGGGGATCATTAATGTTAAATCAGGAACAGTAGCTAGGGTCCAAGAACTGAACCTTCTGGAACTCCGGAAGACACCTCTGTAAAACAGGTGTTATAACCATTAGCAAAAACTAATTGTGAGCGATTAAGTAGACCTTCAATCCATTTCAATAAGTTACAGTCAATATTCAGATGTTTTAGTTTGTGAGCCAAAAGGTTGTGACATACATCGTCGAAAGCCTTCGAAAAATCCAGAAATACACAGTCAGTTAGTGATGGTAGGTCTAGAATACAGTGCAATGCATGTGTAAACTATATTAACTGTGTTTCGCAAGAGTGAGGTTTTTGAAAACCATGTTGCGCTGACATAAAAAAGTTGTTCAATGAAATGAAGTTAACAAGGTTGGTGAATATTATATTTTTGAACATTTTGGGTCAAGTATTGGTAAGGGATATGGGACGATAATTAATAGGGGATGCTTTGCTGCCGGATTTGTAGACTGTAACCACCTTTCTGATCTTCCACTCAGTAGCAGCGTTGACTGGTCAATGCTGGAAAAGTTTGGTTAGTATAATGGGCGAATAAGCTGCAGTGCTTTTTAAGCAACGCAGTCATAACCCGGAGCGGAATGAACACTGAGTCCATCAGTAAGCTTATTCACACCAGTAGGAGCAACAGTTATAGGTGGCATGAAAACATAGTTGAAGTGGTGAGTTGTCGGCATATGTATACATCAGATATGGGTGTAAAGTTGTCAGTGATTGCGCGGTTAAGAATCGTGACGCAAACGTCGGAAGGGATGGGGTCGCCTAACGGGTCAGATAACGCAAAACTATCGTCGGTGGAAGGATTAATGACCCGCGAGAATTTTTGACATTGGTGGTTACATGTGATTGGTTTATGGTTTATGGGGTTTTAACGTCCCAAAGCGACTAAGGCTATGAGAGACGCCGTAGTGGAGGGCTCCGGAAATTTCGACCACCTGGGGATCTTTAACGTGCACTGACATCGCACAGTACACGGGCCTCGAATTTCTCCTCCAAAGAAATTCAACCGCCGCGGCCGGGATCGAACCCGCGTCTTTCGGGTCAGCAGCCGAGCACCATAGCCACTGAGCCACCGCGGCGGTTACATGTGAGTGGAAGTGCTTTTAGCGCTTTTGAGCGCCTGAACATACATGTTGGAAGCCGCTGAATACGAAGTTCGATCACTCCCTACTTGGCGAGAACTTTACGATGCGGTAGAGCCGGCTTTCTTTTTGTTAGATAAACGTTTAATGTGATTATTACACCAGGGAGCTATTGAGTGGGTGGTGGCAGTGCGTTCAGGAGTGTATTGTTCTGTGAGTTGGGTGACTATAGCTGTGAACATGCTCCAGTTGGTTTGAATGCTGCGGACACCAAAGCTATGGGAAAGCATCGATAAAAAAAAATAGTTCATTATTTATCGCCTGAAAATTTGCTCCGTTGTAGTCTCGTATTATTATTTTTTTTTCTTTTTGTTAGTGTTCGGAGTGGCTAGATTAATGTCAAAGTGCATTAGCAAGTGGTCGCTGATGCCTGACAGGTATGTAATAGGTGAGACTATGTCAGATCGATTTGTCAGGATTAAATCTAGCGTATTAGCCGGGTTGGCTGTTATAGTTCCTTGTGAGCACAAATGCACTAACGAGAATTCTGAGCGCACATCTAAAAATTCGCGACTTCGAGACGAGAACGGGGACATTAAAGGGGAGTTGGTATTCCATGTTATCTTCGAAAAAATTAGATCGGCAAATAAAACAATACTGAAATAGACCATGGTGCTTTGTTTTTAAGTGTTTCCATAAAAAAGTATGGCAACAGATAAGGAAAGGCTTAGGTAATCGTGATCGAGGAGGTTAGACTGAATTATAGTGCAACAGCTTGAAACAGGTCTTCGCATCATTCATATATACTAGAACATTGCAGGAGCCCGGACAAAGCAAAATTACACAAATTACGTTTGAATAGAGATCATGGCAGGAAAGTGGATGAAATATAGCTAAAAGAAGAATTGTGAACCGAAGCAAAGTATGTAATGAGCCAGAAATATGCATATCAAAGAAGACACTGCACTGAGAAAATGGACAGCATGAAATAAATGAGCAGCATAAGTGCAGCGTACAGGCCTTTTCTTGTTTATTTACCACGTCCTGGTAGTGTTAGCTCCATAAAGCATTATCAAAATTATAACAATTTTCAGTTTTATTTGCTTAGGAGAACGTTAGATCAATGAGAACTTAGTTCATAAATGCACTTCAAATATTGCCATAAATCATCGTACTCTTCGTCCTGGGCCACAAGAGCTGGGGCTTCATGAGATAATTATTACGGTGCATTAACGAAAATTTCTACATGCCGTCAGCATGCAAAGATTTTATACTGGCGCTGAAAAAACCACATTTTTAAAATTTTCGCTGGCAGGAGGGAGTAACTTTCTTGACTGCGCTGCTTTCTTCCTAAGCAAATGAAAGACGTGTATGCCGAGCAAAAACAATTCGAAAATATGTAGCGTAAGATATAACACTAATGCACTGTGAAGCTTGATGCCTTATTGGTCCAGTACAGTGGAGAGCTGGGCGAGTTAATTGGTTCACGATTGTAGAAAGGAAACCAGCGCAAAAGACGGGGACACAGAACTGGGAACACAGAATACAGGAACACAGAACACAGCGTCGTCCTGTGTTCCTGTTGTGCGTCTCCGTCCTTTGTCCTTGTTTTTTTTTTCCTTAATTGTCCATGCACTTGTGGCAAATTAAGTGCACTTCCTGTGAATTTTGCACAAAAGTAGTGTATTTTTGCATTCACCTTTTTTACACGCTGAGTTGTTTTATCTTTTGGTCACTTCAGAAGGGAGGAGTTAGTATAGAAGTAATTTACTTGGAGAATACAAGGAAATATATCTTGCGATGAATTTTCTCATATTTTAATTCTGCCTGACGGGAATGCATTACGCGCCATACGGTGTTACTCACAACCAAACACCCAGGGCTGTAAGTTGGGCAAAGCATGTATCATACATGTGGAAGTGCGAATATAGCTGTGGTGCGCTGGGCGTCTTGCATGCACAGGAGGAAGTGATTTGTGTCTAGACCATCCAGGAGGGAATGTACAAGGACGGGAGGATAGTACAAACGCTAAAAAAAAATAGCTAGCTGGGGCTGGTGGTGGTAGTGGTTTATTTAAAAAATAAAAAATGTGAAGCAAAAGAGTGTTGCCGGCCGCGGCAATTGCTATCTAATATCTTAAGCACCCGAGCTGCAGCCGGCGGAAATGAAAGAGAAAGGGAGAGGATAGTGAGGAGAAGTATAGACGGGAGCGACAGCAAGGAAACGCATTTTTCGTTCTAGCAAGTACCAACGTTGGGGCAAAGCAACTAGTTTTGGGCGCCTTGTAAGAAGAAAGGATGGTTCTGGGAAGCGGAGGCAGGGCTGAGTACGGCGCACGCGAGGTCGCGGGGTCACAGAGTCGCGCTGCAGCAGCACATCGGGAAAAGGTTAAATTCTTCCACTCGCCACTCGCAGCGCACCGCAGAGCCGGCAGCCTTCTCTCTTGTCCGCCTACCTGGCCGGAGCTGCTCTCTCTGGTTCCGGCCGGGGAGACGGACAATAGTCGCGGGCGAGAGCGAAGGGGGGGCCCCCACCACATGAATGGCATTAGAAGAATGTCACAGGCGCCTCCACTACGGCTCAGCTCGTACTATTCTGGCGTTTCGCGGTAATCGCTTGTCAGCGAAGTGAACACAGCACCGTGCCTTCCCGTGAATAGTAGAAGCAGGGACGTCACGGCCGTATCGGCATTCGCAGGATAGCGCCGCCCTATCGCTTATTTGCTCGCTTGTCCTCTGACAAGTCAAAAAGTCTTCCTGTCGTGGCACGCCATCCATGGCTTACGACACCACGTCTGTCATTCCCCTTCGTACTTCAAGCGTTTCTCTTCTTGCTATGAAAGTATTAGCCGTTGCGGACACCAATTCAAGCAGCGAGAAAAAATTCAGCGCCGCAGGATTCGTAATGAAAGAGCGCCGCTCTTGTTTCGATCAAGCCATCATCAATGAACAACTTGCATAATTAGAGTGATAAATCTATACCTTTATGCGTCGTGTCTTGTGTATAATCCCAAACTGTGATCTGGAATGCGAGGTCAAAATTTGAATGTCATTGAAATAAACTCCTTTTCCTGAAATTCTCTTTTTGTGTCGTCGCCGCTTTGCAGGTCGGGCCGAGCACGAGCGTGCTCATGGTCCTTCAGTGTCGGGCCGGGCTTCCTGTCGGTAAGTTAAGTCCCGGGCCGGGCGCGGGTTCGAAATTGCGGCCCGTGCACAGCTCTATTCAGAAACCTAATCACATTTCCTTTTGTGAAAAAAGAGCTATGTGCAGAGTTTAAATGGTGCAAGTATGAAGCTACAATGAAGTCAATTACAGACTTCTGTGCAACAGCTAGAGGAATTTCAAGAGCATGCTATACGTGATGCTAGTTGCCTCAGTCACAATTGATGCAGTCAAGTATTATTTCGTATATTTTTTTTTACCCAACAGACATGAAATGTCTGAAGATGAATATGTACCAAACACATCGAAACATCAGTTGTGATGCCTGAAAAAAGTTGTACTGCAACATATAAATGCTCAAGTCTCGATAAGCAGGAATACTGAAGGGGAATAAAAACAGTTTTCTTTTGTTCGGGCTCACGCACCTGCTACAAACATATTCTTTATACATAGCAATAAAACTTGAAATAACTGTTTAAGAAGCCTTTTGGTCAATAGTATAGCTAAGTATGACTGAAAGGAGTCCGCAAGAAATGCACGGAAGCAGGCATGCAGTGTGACAGCGCAGCGCGACAGGTGCGCTTTTTAATCTCGCGCGCGCACTGAAGAACATGGGTTTATGGTTTATTGGGGTTTTAACGTTGCAAAACGACTCAGGCTATGAGGGACGCCGTAGTGAAAGGGGTTCGGAAATTTCGACCACCTGGGGTTCTTTAACGTGCACTGACATCGCACAGTAAACGGGCCTCTAGAATTTAGCCTCCATCGAAATTCGACCACCCCGACCGGGATCGAACCCGCGTCTTTCGGATCAGCAGCCGTGCGCCACAGCCACTGAGCCACCGCGGCGGGTCGAAAGACATGACGGGGACACGCCGAGGAGGCAACGCTGCAGTGCACGCAGCCTCCTCGCCTTTCGGCTCCTCGCGAGCAGCCCCGTCCGCTGACGAGTGGTGGCGGGGAAAAATCTAGGGAAACATGTCTGTCCCTAACCGGACATGACGTCATTAAAGATCACGTGACCTATGACGTCACGCGTATGACGTCATATTTTTTTGACCAATCAGCGTTTCCAGTCTACCTACCCGCAAACGCTTGTGTACGCCACGCCTTGATGACTGCACAGTACATCAACCTCGATGCCCTCTTCGGACCGGAAGGCTGATCACATTCGACGTGGCGATCCTGGCCTGGGCAGAAAATAACGGGTGCTTATGTGAAGAGCAGCACCGTCACCTCCACACAATAATTCGCTAGAAATGAATAAGCGAGCAACATGCAGCAAGTCGACAAGTCGTGCCTGCATTGCGTCCTAACGGAGAAAAAAATGTGACTAGGCCGCATGAATAAGTGCGGCGATAAAAATTGGCCATGATAATGAATAAATGATACTATAGCTGAGCTTGAGAGGCGGAAATGGACTTGGGCGGGGCATGCGTTGGGCAAAACTGACAACCGATGGGCCCTTAAAGTTGCGCGGATGGATTAACAGTACAAAACTAATCGAACATCATCGGGATCGACATTTGTCGTTCAGAGAATGTGACTGAGTGAATGAAAGAACTTTACTGGCTCTCGAGTGTTCCGATGTCGGGTCCCTTAGTTCAGGACCACAGCGGCCATGGCTGCTGAGCATGCCCGGTCGACCAGCTTCGCCGTCTTGGTCAAACTTGGATCAACTTGGTGAGACTTGGTCATCCAGGTTTACGCTGGACAGCGCGACCTCCCACTGATCCGGAGTAGGATTCTGTATGTTCCGTTCAGTGGGCGTAACCAGACCAATGACTACAGAATGGCTGATGTCCGATCCCTTGGTTTTATCCACGTATGCTGGGGTGTATTTAGCGCTGTCTTTAAGGCATACTGTTACGTGGCGGCCAGCCGAAGAATGAGAACAATACAACTACCGCTGAGTCTGTACATTCCAAAAGGGTGGAATATTGGGCGAGTTGGTACGGATCCATGTTATCGGGGCCCCACAAGGGCGGAGACATAGAAAGACAGAACAGGTGCTTGTATCAGATGTGGCTATCAAGCAAGCGGCCTGATAACATGTCAACGCCCCTTCTTCCTCTCCCTTTCCCTCGCTGCAGCCGCAGCTATAAATCTATGCGCAATAAAGACCGGGCGTCTTTTCTGGCCTAGCTACTGATGTGTCGCGTCTCTGCATGAAGCGATCGATACATGGTGTCAGAAGTGGCCCGGTGTGCCCAGCTGGATTATTCAAGCAGCCGAAGCAATGGACATCGTGAAAACGCCGGGACCACTTCAGTTGACTGGGAATGTCAGAAGAAACTGGCTAATATTCAAGCAGAAGCTGCAACTGTTCCTGACAGCGACGTCGACCGCCACCCCAAAGTCAGCAGCAGTCAAAGCAGCGATCCTTCTAAGCGCTGCCGGCGACGAGGCACTGGACATCTACAACAACTTCAGCTACGCGAAAGATGAGTCCAAACATGATTACGACACGCTGCTCAAGAAATTTGACAGTTACTTCGACGGAAAAGAAAACGAAGTCTACGAGAGGCATGTATTTCGTATGCGGGTACAAGGTGAGTCCGAGCCATTTGAGCCCTTTGCACGAGACCTCAGAACGCAAGCTAAGCTCTGCAATTTTGGTGGCCTTGAAGAATCGATGGTACGAGACCAGATTGTTTTCGGCACTAATAGTACCCCGCTCAGAGAAAAAAATGCTACGAGATAAGAGTCTCACATTGCAGAAAGCAGAAGAGATGTGTAAGGCAGCGGAGACTGCCGCGCAGCAAAATTCTACCTGGTCCAAAGACGACGTCCACGTTGACTACACCGTAAGAAACCAGCCTGGTAAAGAAAGGCGGATTCGATGCAAGCAGTGCAACCAGGCGCACGCGCCGCGACAGTGTCCAGCTTACGGGAAGCGCTGCTACACTTGCAAAAGAATGAATCATTTCTCGTTGTGCTGCAGAAGTCGCCAAGTCAACCAAGTACAGGAAGAGGTGCAAAGCGATGAAAACTTCCAAGTTTTGGACGTCAGCATATGTGGTGTCAACAGGCAAGCAGGGCTAGATTGGACAATGCAAGGCCAGATTGCCGGATGCGTCATCAGTTTCAAAGTTGACACGGGCTCCCAGGCAAACCTTCTTCCCCTCATCATCTTTCGACGCATCCGCAGTACAACGCCCCTGCGCAAGAGTACAGCGGTTCTTACTGCCTACAATGGCAGCGTTATCAAGCACGTGGGTGTCGCCACAGCATCACTGCTCCTGAACAAAGCGAAGCACGAGACGAAATTTTTTATCGTGAAAAAAGGCCGACAAGCAATCCTTGGCTTTAACACATGCCTGCAATTTGGCCTCATTCCATCAGTTGTCGATGCCGTTAACATGCAGGATGGGCATGAAACAGCAGAGCAAACGGCCCCGCACCTTTTCAGTGGAACCGGCTGCGTCAAACGACACTACAAGATGGTCCTGCGGCCCGGTGCGGTTCCAGTGGTAGAACCAGCTAGGAGGGTACCCTTCTCCCTAAGGGAACCACTACGTGAAGAGCTCAACCGCATGGAGAAGGCGTCCATCATCAAAAGGGTGGGCTCGCAAAAAGAATGGAAGCCTCCGGGTGTGCATGGACCCAAGAGAAATTAACAAGCACATCATGCGTGAGCACTGCCCTATGCCCGGACGTGAAGACATTAGGGAGTTTTAGAATAGGGGGCCCCAAGCTTTGGGGGCCCCAAGAAGTTTGGGGCGTCGAAGTGCGCATGCGCAGAACGCAAGCCCCGCCCTGCGTCTTGGGTTAACGTTAGCGGCGAACGCTATTTCGCCAAAATAGCGTGCGCCCCAACGCTGCTCTACGTTCAGGCAACATGGCGGCGCCCGTCGAAGCGGAGCCTCTCACTACACCACCGATTCGTTGTTGTCGCTGCGCTGTGCCCCACGTTCACGGCAAACGAAAGGCACACGAAGCTATCGCTTTGTCTGATGATGCCCTCACCACAAAGTTTTAGCGATAAAACAACCCAGATTTTCAGATTGCTTCGGTGTTTACATTGCTGCTAGGCTTAGCGAGTATAGGTCGTTTGACGTCAGAGAGCGCGCGAGGTTCAAACAGGCGTGAGCCCCAACGCCGCTCTACGTACAGGCAACATGGCGGCATCCGTCGAAGCGGGGCCTTCCGCTTCACCACCGATTCGTTGTCGCTGCTACTCTGTGTATTAAGTCAACGGCAAACAAAAGGCACACGAAGCTACCGCTTTGTCTGATGATGCCCTCACCACAAAATTTTAGCGATGAAATGCCCTATATTTTCAGACTGCTTCTGTGTTTACAAAGCTGCTAGGCTAAGCGAGTACGCATCGTTTGGTTGCCGTAGAGATGACTTGGTGGGACGTTCGAATGGAGTTTCTCGACTCAGTAAATACACACACTTAAAATTTTGCTCTTAAATCGTATGTCTGCAATAATAACAGTTTCTGACGATGAAATGAACGCATATTTTAAAATCTTTTTTAAGAGTATCTTTTTGGTTTGCCGTAGTGGCGCTGCAGTCGATAAACGCAAGCCTGGATCCACTGCATAGGGAGACCCCTATTCTAAAACTCACCGGCGCACTCGTACGTAGCGCTGGGGACCGCTATTTCCTTGGGGCCCGCTATTTCCTTGGGGCCCCCAGGCGTTGGGGCCCCTTATTCCAAAACTCCCTATTGAGTGCGAATTGTCAGGGGCGCGACTGTTTTCCCGCCTTGACGCAAACTCCAGCTTCCACCAAATACCGTTAGATGAGGCCACGTCGCGAATATGCACGTTTGCGACTCCGTTCGGCCGCTACAGATTCCTTCGGCTCCCTTTCGGTATTTCGTCTGCTAGTGAGGTCTTCCAGAAGACGCTCGCAGAGATCTTCGACGGCCTGCCAGGGGTTCATGTATATGTTGACGACGTGCTAATCTGTGGCAACAACAAACAGCAGCATGATGAGCGCTTGCGAGCAGCACTGAGAAGGGCAGAGGAAGCTGGTCTTACGTTCAACCGTGAGAAGTGTGCCTTCGGTGTGAAGGAAATAACATTTCTTGGAGACGTCATCAGTGAACATGGCATACTGCCGAGTTCTGATCTAATTTCAAGCATTCAAGCTATGCCACACCCGAATGACAAAAATGCAGTACGCAGAATGCTTGGAGTCGTTAACTATTTCCGCAAGTACGTGCCTCGACTGAGCGATAAAACGTCCCTACTTCGCAGCTTGGTGAAGGAGAACGTCGTTTTAGAGCGCAGCTCTTTGGCGTCCGTTCCTGGGTTTCGCGTCGTCGTCGGCGTTGTCGTCGGCCTCGTAACCAGCTCCGCCCCCCTTTCATCCCCCCAGCGCTAGCAGCGACCGACTGATACCGCTGGATGCCGCTGACGCCGCTAGAGAGTCAAGATAACGTGACTGCATAGAACAGCGTCGCCGCCATGCAGAAAGAGGAGGAAAGGGTCCCCCCCTGTTCTTGTGTGGCGGATAGGGTGCTCTTCAGTTGCCGACGCGCCGGTTATTTCACGTAGGCCCCGGCACGTCGACGAATACGTGACCACCTTCCCACGGCTAGACCTGGTTCTTAGCGCTGCGGAAGCGAGGGTATCATATTGTTTGTGTCGGCATCGGCGGCGTTGTCCCTGAAACCTGAAACAGCTTATTTGCTGCGCTCATATTTCGCATTAGGAAGTAACGTAATCGTCGGTATTTTTTTGACTGGAGTTCGGCTCATGAGCGTGAGTGGAAAGAGGTCTGCGAAGCATTAACAACGCCTCCTGTGCTGGCCTTTTTCGACGCGAGGAAATAAACCAAAATTTCGGCTGACGCATCTGGGCTAGGGTTAGGCGCAGCATTGTTGCAGAAGCATGGCAGTGAGTGGCGCCCAGTCATGTACGCTTCGCGAGCTCTCACCGATAGCGAAACACGGTACTCGCAAATCGAGAAAGAAACCCTGGGCATTGTTTTCGCATGCGAAAAGTTTCACCAGCTGGTATATGGCCGCAAGCTTGTCATTGAAACGGATCACAGACCTTTGCTGGCAATCGCGAAAAAGGCAATCGGAGATATGCCACCAAGGCTGCAGCGTTTCTTTATTCGTCTTCTTCGTTATGACTACGAACTGCAGTTTGTTCCTGGCAAGGACCTGCTGTTGGCGGACATGCTGTCCCGTGCTCCTGCCGTCCGTGCCGTCCTGGAGTCAACCGAAGACGTCGACGTTCATGCTGTACAGGTCCTGTCAAGCATAGTAAGCACACCAACAAAACGGCGCCTGCAAAGGGAGACTTTAGCGGATCCATACTTGAGCAAAGTCTTGGAGCAGGTGGCACAAGGAACTAAGATTGAATGAGAGTTAAAGCCATTTGCAGCAGAACTATCGGAAATTGATGGAATACTGCTGAAAGGATGCAAAATTGTCGTACCGAAGACAATGAGAGTGGAGATGCTGCAGAAGTTGCACGCGGGACATCTTGGGCTGAATAAAAGTAAAGCCAGAGTTCGGGGCCTGATCTTCTGGCCAGGAATGGGCAGTGCCATTGAAACGCTCATTCGCAAATGCAGCGCATGCCAAAAGTACGCCTACAAGCAAGCTTCTGAGCCTTTCATTTTGTGGCCAACACCCAAGGTGCCATGGCACCGAGTGGGAATCGACCTTTTTCATTTCGCTGCTGACATGTACGTAGTGGTGTTTGATGCGCATTCAAACTTTCCAGACGTTGAGAAACTCGCCGTCACCACTGCGCGCGAAGTCGTTACAAAGGTTGCGTCTATTTTTGCGCGGTACGGAATTCCTGCCCAAGTGTGTACCGACAACGGACCTCAGTTTGCTTCCCAAGAGTTCGCGGAGTTTGCACGGCGCTATGACTTTGTCCATATTACTTCGATCCCTGAATTTCCGCGGTCGAATGGTTTGGCCGAGAAAGGAGTACAAATAGTGAAGCGCATTATGAAGAAAACTGCAGAGTCTCGTGACGACTTCTGGATGGGTCTTTTATCATATCGCGCGTCCCCATTAGAGGACGGACAATCACCGGGAGAATTGTTGCAGGGTCGTCGGCTGCGCACTACTCTGCCTGAATGCAGCGTCGAACAGGAGCGCCCGGTAGTCAAGCACCGCCAGTCGTCCAAGGGCAAACTACTGCCTCCACTGCAGCAAGGAGACACGGTGCGAGTTCGTGACGACCGCCAATGGTCGCGCAAAGCGATGGTTCTCCAGAAGGTGGCTCCACGATCCCACATCGTGAGAATGGACAACGACCGTCTTCTAAGGCGTAATAGGCAACATCTGCTGCGAACCCAAGAGCACTACAACGTCATCGATGACAGCGACGACGACGCGGACATCCGCTCCGAGGCTAGAAGAACTTCAAGTCCTGGTACCGCCGATGGACAGGGTGAGCCACGTGATGGACTTGCCACAAGCACTCGGCTCACAGCATCAGGTGCAGCTGGTGGATCAAGCATGGACTTGCCACGTGATGGACTTGCCACAAGCACGCAGCTCACAGCATCATGTGCAGCTGCTGGATCAACCTTGCCAGCCATTCCACGCAGGGCAACCCGGCCACGCATGGAACCTAAACGGCTGACTTATGATCACAAGTTTCGGCAAATTTCTTAGAGCATTGTCAAAACTGATCTTTTCACAGAGGAAAGATGTATCAGATGTGGCTATCAAGCAAGCGGCCTGATAACATGTCAACGCCCCTTCCTCTCCCTTTCCCTCGCTGCAGCCGCAGCTATAAATCTATGCGCAATAAAGGACCTGGCGTCTTTTCTGGCCTAGCTACTGATGTGTCGCGTCTCTGCATGAAGCGATCGATACAGTGCTCACCGTCAACTGACAAAAATTTATTGGTACACGCAATATATGCAAATCAGAAAACAAAACAAAAGAACAGAAAAGCACATGACATGCGCAGTCCAATTCATGACTACAGCACTACATTGTTCGAAGAAACGCGCGTTCTGTGGAGACATAGAGATAAGACAGCCCGGGAGATTATGGAGGCTTTTAAAATAAGTCAGCCGATACATGTGTGAGCGCGCCTTCGCTGCTGTTACTTGATTTAGAGTTTGAGTACCTTGAAAATGCACTCTCCTTGTGATGCGGTATGAATCGCGGTGTTGCTTCACGTGCTCTTTTTCTGGCTGAATGCTGTAATCGTGAACTGGACTGCGCATGTCATGTGACTTTCAGCTGTTCTGTTTTCTCTTTTATATATATTGCATGTCCCAATAAATTTTTGTCAGCTGATAGTGAGCACCTGTTCTACGTCTCTGTCCTCATCCCTGTGGTGCCTCGTTGACATGGATCTGTACATTCCTCTGGACGCCCTTAACAGCCTGTCAGAAGCTTTAATGAACTTAAGAGGGCCACATTTCAGAGGAAACGCATTGTGTTGTGCGTCCACCTGAAACACCAGAAGAGTTTTGCGCAGAGCAGTAACCGGGACAACGGAGAGCTTCACTAGCCTCTCAGGTAAGGCATCTTGCTCGAACTAAATTTCAGCGACGTGGCTTTAGCGATGTAGAAGTTGCGATGACCAGAAGCACCACATTTGGCCGGAGGGTGTATAACTAGGGGCTGGAAGTTTCGGTTTGAACCTAAAAGAAAACTATAAAAGTACGCCGAATTCAGTTTTCGAAATTCGATTTCAACCGAGAAAAGTTAATATTCTTAGCATGCAAGGCATAGCTATATGGTTTTTGAATGCGGGTTACACTCAGTCAACCTGAAAATTAACCAAGTAGGAAAGCCAGGGGCATGATGCGATGGTGGTATCGTTGGATAAGCAGAGCATTTGTATGGCCTGAGGTATTGCTCCTCCACCTTACGTTTTCCCGGGAAGCATCACCTACTCGCCGCCTTGTATTTAAGCACTGTTTGTTACCATCACCTGCTTAACACAATTATTTGGTTAAGTAGGTTAATCAGCTACAGGACATTGACAGGAAATTGCGCATGGACGTCAAGAAAAATTGTTCCGGCTATCGCGATGATTAATTAGAAGCTCCATCGCTGTCATCAATATGCAGTTCACGTGATGGCCTGCCCTCGCAACCCCGCGCGACAACCCAAAGATAACATATCAACCTAGCTCGTAAAAATAAACCCACTTCAGTATTTGTCTACCGGCTTTAACTTGTGTTACTCTCTTAAAGGGAAGCTGAAATGGTTTTATGAGAATTCGAGATTACCTAAGAATTCGAATCTATGGATGTTCTAGAGAAAGCATGCAAAGTATTTTTGCACTAGCATCTAAATTGGTGACGTAATCGTCGGTTAAAAACGCGACGATGTTCAAGCTTCTCCTTACTGCGTTGGGGAAGTGCGAGGAAACTCGTCCAAAGCAGCACAAATAATCGGCCCAATATCGGAAACGCATTGAAAAAGGACGGTCCTACAACGGCTTGGGGCAGTGACGTCATCCTCGCCGAAACTTCCGATGTCCGCTGCCTTCACTTGCATACTGCTGTACGTCTTTCGATGCCGCCAAGCAATGCTTCGTAAGCTTCATCTTCAATGGAATTGGTTTTCTTCTATGAAACAACTGTTTATTCGGTGGAAACGTAGCGCCGTCGTACGTTACGTCATTATCGGGGCCTCTGATCGTCGCTGTGCACTGCAGAGAAGCCTGAACGCTGTTTCACATGCAAGCGAAAATGCTACCGAATTCTGCCGCCGTGGCGGAAAAACCTGTTTTGAGTCATCGCTGCGACGGGCGGCGAGGTTCCAACAAGTTGGAAAGTTTCGCTGCGACGCGCCGCTCAATCGCTCATTCGCTTGCATGTAAACCAGCCTTTATTCGGCGATTACGCCGCAATTTCAAACGCTGGGGCAAAACGATTTCGCAGGCATTAACTGCATGTTTGACACATTGGGCCCTGTTACGACCCATCTTGAGACCCGAGATGAAACGGAGGGAGATTCAACGTAGCGGCAAATTTGACGGGTCGTTTGACTTCAACTTGACCCCACGTGGACCTCACGAAAAAGGGTGACTTTCTGGGAAGTGGCCGACGAGGCTCTTCCCACACTCGGCTCGGCGAAAACGACCTCCCCCTCGAGAAGCAACCGACGACAGGAGAAGAAAGGGTGTCCCTCGTCTTGAGAAAAAAACCCGGAACGAATCAGAGGAAGCCTGCGCAGCTGCGGCTGTGACGTCAACACGACACAATGCTATAGGAATGCGGAATGCGAACTTAGGAATGCGGACTTAGCATCTTCCTTGCCAGTTCCCACGTGCGGGCTCTCAACAGGTGTCTTGGCCAGCTGCGTCTGTGACGTGTGGTGGCGATCTTTTGTGACACGATGAGTTACCTCCTAGTGAGGGGGCTCAACAGGTCTTCGATGGCAGTGCTGGTGCCGATCTTTTGTGTCGCGATGGAATGTCGCCTGGT
This sequence comes from Amblyomma mixtum, assembly GCF_055824585.1. Lineage (NCBI taxonomy): Eukaryota > Metazoa > Arthropoda > Arachnida > Ixodida > Ixodidae > Amblyomma > Amblyomma mixtum. The sequence continues at coordinate 229,413,439 of NC_143014.1, read as the reverse complement.
GCAGGGGCGGAGTCTTGGGCTATATAACCTGCGACCAAAGTGGGCACGAACGCTCTGGACCGGTAATAGGTTCATCCAGTGTGGCTCTGAACCTTGGGTAATAGGTTCATCCAGTGGCTCTGAGCCTTGGATAACAGGCTCATCCAGACGCTCGACGCTATGAACTCTTAACTTTTGATTCCTTGCTCTTCTTTTTGTAAATTTTGGTAAATAAGTGTCTCAGTTTCTTGCCATTAAATCTGCTTGTTTTTGAGATCTCTAACCATCGGAAGTTCAGACAGTTCCTTCATCCCGGACGAGCCCCCTTGGAGACGCCACAACCGGACACGCTACCTAGAGTCGCAACAACTGGTGGCAGCGGTGGGATCTGCTACCTTGCGTCTCAACAACTGGTGGCAGCGGTGGGATCTGCTACCTTGCGTCGCAACAACTGGTGAACAGCGGTGGGATCCGAAGCCGTGGGATCCGAGGCCTTGGGATCCGAAGCCTGGGATCCGAAGCCGTGGGATCCGAGGCCTGGGATCCGAAGCCTTGGGATCCGAAGAGACTGGTGGGATACGAAGACCCAACAACTGTGGATCAGCGATGAGAATCTGAAGCCACAAGCGACAACAACGGTCGGCCAGCGAGAGTGCAGCTGTCTTGGACATGATCACGTGTGTGGGTGAGTGCTTGGCTTTTCCTTTGATGTGGACCAGGTTCTAAAAGAGGGTTAAAATTTAGAACTGGTAGACACCTGTGCTTAAATCTTACAGGTTTGGTATTTTTGCATAGTTGTTTTGGAAATAGCTTAGACTCAGAACTATCATGGACCTACAGAGACTGCAGGAGTCGGACCTGTTGCTGTTGTGTGAGGAATTGGGGATTGAGACAAGGGGTTTGGCACGAAAACCCATGATAATTCAGGCCATTACTGATTTGGGGGCAGATGATGAGGAGCTCATTGAAGAGTGGAGTCTCATCGAACAAAAAAAGGAAGAGCAGCTCAGACAGCGAAAAGAGCAGGAGAAAGAGCAGCTCAGACAGCAGAAAGAGCAGGAAAAAGAGCAGCTCAGACAGCAGGAAGAGCGAGAAAGAGAGGAAAAGTGGCGTCAGCGCGAACATGAGAGAGAAGCAAAACTACTGAAGCTAAGGACTGAGCTCAGTAAGTTAGAAATGGAGTTGAGCAAGAGGTCGGGCGGTTGTCCCCAGCAAGTGGTACCTCTTCTCAACAAGGAGGCCGGCGAGAGGTGTGAAACTATTCCGCAGAAAAGCCTCCATGTGGATAAAGAACAAGAAAGGCGAAAGCTTCGCGAGGAAAACGAAAGGTGTGACGCGCTTACTGTTAAGCCTGAGACAGATAGCGCGTTGGCAGATAAGACTGAGGTCCCGCGCCAGAAAGAATGCAGTGAGGTTCGGTGTGCACGCGATGACAGAACCAGACAAGGGACACCGCTGGTGCAGCTGGCGAGCACTGGCGGTCAGAAAGTTGAGGCTGTACTAAGCGACACAAAGAGCGAACGGGAATCGCCCGACGGCAGCCGTGAAGCGCCAGGGAAGAGCGCAACGTTCGCGGAAAAGTGCCGTACAGACGAGATTGTTTCTGTTGCCCTGAATGAGGAGGATGCTGCTCCGATAGGGAGACAGCCGGAAAATGAGCTTGGGTGCTCAGACGAAACCACAGGAGTGGACGATTCAACAGTTGAGCCGCCGCCTGGCACTGTGAGTAGTAAACCGCAAGTAGCGTCGCGGCGCAGGAAAAACCGCGAACGCGACAAGCGAATGAGGATTGCTAGGGCAGGTGTTAATGCTGATGCGAGGGCCGGCAAATTAACTCTGGACAGCACCGCGAGAACTGTTGAGGGAAAGGGTAAACCAACAGTGTCATTTTCCCGAAGGCGGCTGGGCCCGAGGAAAGCCAAGGTCACTGCCCTTGCAGGCCGAAGGCACCATTGTCCATTGAAGAAACATCGCGAACGCGACAAGCAATTGAGAAGTGCCAGTGCAGGTGTTGATGCTGATGCAAAGGCCGGCAGATCAACAAGGGACGGCACCACGAAAGCTAGTAACCGAAAAGGAAAATCAGTGAAATTTTCCCGAAGGCGGATAGGCCCGATGAAAGCCCAGTTGACTGCCCTTGCGAGCCAAAAGAGGGACAGACGGCACAGTCGTTGGACACGAGACGCATGCTTTGCGTTACGAAGAATAGGGCTCGACAGCCACACAAAGGGTCACCGCAGAGAGCGCGTGAGTCGGAGGGAGTCGCGGCAAGCAGGGACAAGGAAATGGAGGAGGCACCCTTTCCGCAGTAGGTCGAGCGGAGGCGGAACCAATCAACTTCGCAGTTTTCTTGAAGCACCTGCTTGTAGACCGGCCATCCGACCACGACCGCGCAGGGTGCGGCTAAAGAATGTCCAATTCGGGGAATAAGTGTTTGCCATTTTTTTTGGTTACATTGACTCACTGTAAAAAAAAAAAAAAACCGGGACAGGGATGAAGGCAAACACAGTTTCAGTTTTAGTGGTAGTGGTTTTTGTAAACTTGATGATTTTCGATCAGTTTGCTGCTTTTAAAGATGTTTGATTTTAAAGAGTACGTGCAAAAAGGGTACATTGCATGAAAATGCGGACGCGCTTAGCTGTTCTTTCTAAGCGGTCCGGAATGCTCTTTATGAACCAAAATTGCTACTAATAGTTTTATTCGTGCGTTTTTGAAAGTGAGGGTGTACAGTAGCAGGTTCGGTTTTTCTCAGCTTGCGTGGGTCCTGGGAGTTTTCAGTGTGGGCTATTCACAACGGCTATACTAACCGGATTATAGCACCCTCTTTTGGAACTGGTTTGCTCAGAGGAGGGTTGAGTGCTTGCTTGCGCATGTGGTTGAAGTTTCAGAGACGCCTCAAAGAATTTGGCCGGCGTAATAGAAGACCACGTTGCGAGCGGCAGAGGGCTTCTGGCATACTTCTGGCATGCTTCTGCAAGTCGTCTCTTCGTGCAGCAGCGATGACTGCTACTCGCCGAGACTCGTCTGGCGGGGGAGGTAGCTGTTACGACCCATCTTGAGACCCGAGATGAAACGGAGGGAGATTCAACGTAGCGGCAAATTTGACGGGTCGTTTGACTTCAACTTGACCCCACGTGGACCTCACGAAAAAGGGTGACTTTCTGGGAAGTGGCCGACGAGGCTCTTCCCACACTCGGCTCGGCGAAAACGACCTCCCCCTCGAGAAGCAACCGACGACAGGAGAAGAAAGGGTGTCCCTCGTCTTGAGAAAAAAACCCGGAACGAATCAGAGGAAGCCTGCGCAGCTGCGGCTGTGACGTCAACACGACACAATGCTATAGGAATGCGGAATGCGAACTTAGGAATGCGGACTTAGCATCTTCCTTGCCAGTTCCCACGTGCGGGCTCTCAACAGGTGTCTTGGCCAGCTGCGTCTGTGACGTGTGGTGGCGATCTTTTGTGACACGATGAGTTACCTCCTAGTGAGGGGGCTCAACAGGTCTTCGATGGCAGTGCTGGTGCCGATCTTTTGTGTCGCGATGGAATGTCGCCTGGTGCAGGGGCGGAGTCTTGGGCTATATAACCTGCGACCAAAGTGGGCACGAACGCTCTGGACCGGTAATAGGTTCATCCAGTGTGGCTCTGAACCTTGGGTAATAGGTTCATCCAGTGGCTCTGAGCCTTGGATAACAGGCTCATCCAGACGCTCGACGCTATGAACTCTTAACTTTTGATTCCTTGCTCTTCTTTTTGTAAATTTTGGTAAATAAGTGTCTCAGTTTCTTGCCATTAAATCTGCTTGTTTTTGAGATCTCTAACCATCGGAAGTTCAGACAGTTCCTTCATCCCGGACGAGCCCCCTTGGTGCAACTACTGGCCACGCTACCTCGAGACGCAACAGCCCTTTTAAACTCATCGAATTCTAAAACCTATTCACTTGCCCTTTAATAAAGATAGCATTTTTTTTCTACAAGCACAATTGCAAGTACTATCATTTGCACGTTAATTACTGGTAAATAAATGGTTCAGGATGACAAAAACACCGAGGGAGACGTTGACTTCTGCCGACACATAATTGCTGCTTTAAATTTTCATTTAATTTGTTTCATGCACTGAAGTATAGCCCCCGTCAAAAGTATACAGCCCAAGGGGTTTGCTTCTAAGCTGTCTAGCGGGGCTCCCATGCACATCTAGCAGTCCAAAGCTTGGGAGGATTGCGGAAGCGAAGCCTTTCCTCTTTCGAGAGGTTACTGTCGCTTGGGATGCACACGGAGGCATAGAGTACGCCTGACAAACAAATCCCTTGGGCTGTATACTTCTGACGGGGGGCGCACATGGAGGTGCGAGAGAAAAAGCTGCCTTGTGGACAGCTTGACAAGATCTCACCCCGTAATAAATTAACCGAAGTCACCGGAAAAAAAATCAGTATTTCATTCGCCGAAAATAATATTCGCCGAAAAAAAAACCAAACCTATCGTTCTGACAACTATATCTTACCGGTACTCACTTACGGGGCAAAAACGTGGAGGCTAACCAAAAGGGTTCAGACTAAGTTAAGGACAATGCAGCGAGCTATGGAAATAAAAATGATAGGTGTACGTTAAGAGACCGGAAGCAGGCGGAATGGGTGAGGGAACAAACGCGGGTTAATGCCATCCTAGTCGAAATCAAAAGGAAAAAATGGGCTTGGGCAGGGCATGTAATGCGAAGGCAAGATACACGCTGTTCCTCAAGGGTAACGGAGTGGATACCAAGAGAAGGCAAGCGTAGCATGGGGCGGCAAAAAGTGTGCAGTTGAGATTAGAAGTTTGCGGGGACATGGTGGTCGCACCTGGCAAAGGACATAGTTAATTAAAGAGACATGCAGTGGGCGTGGTCAGGCTGATGATGATGATCGTTCTGAATAAAAATCAAGAAAGTGAGAACCGATAAGTCCGACCCTTATGCATAACCTAAAGCGGGAAAAGCAGGAGATACGATGGCAAAGGAAAAGGAACAGCGGGGGTCAAAAAATCATGCGCAGTATCAAGTGTATTTGATGCTTCCCTGAGTGGCTAATCCCCCTTATGAGTATGTGTCATATCCCTAGGTCACGAACAAACAAACAAAACTAGGCAAGAACGAATGTAGAACGTTAAAGAACGGATCTGTGTGAAGATCATCTTAGGAAGTGGGAAGGAGGAATCTCGAAAGAGAGTTCGAATTTAGATTTTGAACATAGGTCGAAAGAATCGTGAATGAGGTTTGAGCAAAGAGCAATGAACTTAGAAATACATGTGATGAAATTTTACTGCACTAAAAAGATCTCTCCCGATAGAAGTAATTGAAGCTCGGTAGGCCGTCACATGCTCGTTTCTGCCTGGGGATTTTATTAGTAACCTTCCCTTCAGCTCCATTAATGAAAAAAAAAAATCTTGAAGTTTACATCTAGGAAGAGAATTGGCCAATAACTGCGGTCAGTGCGGCCACCCGGATGTATGGCTTGCTAACAAAAGATGTAAGCTCATAGACATCAATGCATTTTTACCTGAATAGCACTGCATAACCAAAAAAACTACGAGAAATAGGGTGTCGCTATTGTGATCTCTATAGGAAAAAAAAACTTCCTCAAGCCGGTCCTAATTTAGTTGTGAAACGCCCGCTTTCTGCCGCTCTTTGGCGCTGCAGTCGTACGATACATTGTTATTTTTCAGGCGCATAGCGGCACATATCTACATTCGGGGACCGGCCCAAATCGGAAGGCATCCCCGCCAGCCCAGAGTGCAATCTCCACTTCTTTTGCTGATTCATATGCGGTGAGGACACTCGCAGTACCAACCACTTTAAAACTGCTAGGACCCGTGATCACTGCCACCATGATCACCATCGTCATCCTATCAAAATAATTGTATTCAAAAAGGGGCTTTACACTGATAATACGAAAGTAACCACTTGCGTTATAACTGAACAAATACAAATATGTAACTGAGCATTTTTTTTGCACGTTTCGTGCCGCTAAAAGACACCCTCGCGTTAAGATAGGTCCCCCTGTACTTTATACTATCCCCTCACCTCTTTCTTTTCACTTCTACACGCTACCTACTATCCTTTATGTCCGCTGCCCCAGCTCAGGTGCTCCCAGCAGCGATATCAGATGCCGGGGCTAGCAAAAATTCTTTTTCCTTCCATATTCAATGCATAATAAAAACCACTACTACTACTACTACGACACGGATCGCGCTGCAATGGTTCAAACATGGCAAGTCCCAGCAACATCGAGCACAAGCGACGACAATGACGATGTCAACAACCGTCAACGGCCAACAACAACGCGCCACTCAGCGCGTGTCGTTTACCGTTGGCGTGCTTTCCGAGCTGTGAAGGTGGGCCTTTCAAAGCCTCCTCGCCAGTCGGTCTGCTGTGCCCGGCGCCACTTGTGGTCGGACGCTCTCTCGCTCGCTCACCCTGCCCTGCTGACCCTAAGCTGTGAGGAGGCATCGAGACCAGAGATGAGCTCCCCTGCCGTGGCTACTGTGGACGCCAACGCCGACGCGTACAACCTCATCACCATCTGGTCCGAGGCCGGTCTGCTCTTCACTGACCTTGAAGGCCGACAGCCGGCGTTCGCCCCCGGAGCCGCTTCCCGAGCCATGCCCGGACTGAGCGAGCAGAGGAAGGCCCGCCAGTTCTGCGACGTCGTCTTCAAGGCTACGGACGGAGAAGAGGTGTGGGCGCACCGGTTCGTCATGGCAGCCAAGTGAGCTAACGCTCTTTTCTTGCCCGAATGTCCTCTCGGACCGTTTCGCCTGCAGTGTTGCAGTGTTGAAGGTGTCCGTCACACATACTGTAACTGACGCAGGCTTTGGCCATTACTGACCCTTAGCGTGTACGTTATTCAAATGGTGGCGTTATTTATTCATTATCGGTTAACTCAAAGTCAAAACGAGGACTCTGCGTCTGTTACATATTCAGTAAGACATTTTGAGCCCGTATGCCTTACGCATCCGATAACGGAAACATTCGGAGCCCATTGTTCATGAAGAATGTTCATGAAGAACTGAAGTGATATAGGAAGAATGTAAACTACGATTAAGATCGCCCGTCGTTAGTCTACATCGATCAGACGAAGCGTTTAGTTGGTATCTTTTTAGTTGGTTGGCGCATCTAGAAGTAAGAACGCGTTCCCGTTTAGTGCGCGGTCTTCTATAGCACAGCCACGAAAATTCATCAGGCTGACTCTTTGTTTTGTTTCTTTAGCGTGTACTACGGCAGCCAAGCAGAGCTACTTTGCTTCCTGTTTATTCATGTGAGGGGTTTTGCCTTTTTCGCGTTCCTCTCGCCGCCCCTCACACTGCAGGTTCTCCGGCTGCGGCAACCTCTTCAACGTAACCAGAGAGGCGATGATCAAAGACCAGGATCAGGAGAAGCAGGAGTGGATGCCACCCATCCGCGTGGTCGTGAGTGACATGAGCAGCGACATGCTCGAGCTGCTCGTCGACTTCGCCTACCAAGTGCCCCTCCACGGACGTATTGGGCTACACAACGTCGGTCAAGTGCTCGAGATGGCCGATAAGTACAACGTGAGTTGGGGACATTGAACAAGACGGAGTCCAGCTGTGCACTGACAGTGCGCTGCTGGCGACACGGGATCAACTGCTTGACAGAAGGGTTGATGGATACCTGCTGTAACCTGTAGCATGGGGCAGCATGTAGATAGATACAACGGTAGATGAATGCACACGACAAGAACTAGCCCAGCCAGATGCCATGAACAGCTGCTGTTTGAGACGGAGAGAGCAAGGACAACAGGAGGCTGTTACGATAGCGAAGCTCACTGTCCCCATGCTGTGACTAAATGTGTTTGAAGATGGACACATGGAACAACTGACCTGCAGTCGGATATAACTCCAGGATAAAGCGGAACTAGACCCACCAAACTGCCATTCATGAAGTTTGGCAGTTTGGTGGGTCGAGTTACCATTATCCCTCAAGAGAAAAGTATACAACAGCTGTATCTTACCGGTACTCACCTATGGGGCAGAAACGTGGAGGCTAACAAAGAGGGTTCAGCTTAAGTTAAGGACAACGCAGCGAGCTATGGAAAGAAAATGATAGGTGTAACGTTAAAAGATCGGAAGCGGGCGGAATTGGTGAGAGAACAAACGCGGGTTAATGACATCCTAGTTGAAATCAAGAGGAAGAAGTGGGCTTGGGCAGCGCTTGCGATACGGAGGCAAGATAACCGCTAGTCCTTAAGGGTAACGGAGTGGATTCCAAGAGAAGGCAAGCGTAGCAGGGGGCGGCAGAAAGGTGGGCGGATGAGATTAAGAAATTTGCAGGAATACGCTGGCCGCAACTGGCGAAGGACAGGGTTAATTGGAGAGACATGGGAGAGGCCTTTGCCCTGCAGTGGGCGTAGTCAGGCTGATGATGATGATGATGATGACCCACCAAGGAGGCCTTCCTACCAATGGTATTGGCCTATTGCAACGTCGTTAAGGTCAACCACGTTTCACTTACCACGGCCGCTAATAGATGCGCACTAAAACATGCGAGGTGGTTAAGTGCGACATCATGAGAATCGGTCGATGCCATTGGTTGCAGGGCCTCTTTTGAGTGCCATCTCTGGCTTCATTCTTGAGTTATATTAGACCAGTGTCGTCTCTAACGAAGCGACAAAGTGTGGCTTCAAATACTGGACGGGACCCACGGCAGCGGGAGAATTCCTACAGACGCTGGAACGAGAAGATTCGAACTGTCGTCACTGCAACTTAGCGTGTCCAGAGAGGCAGTGTGTTAGTGCCGAGGCCAGAACCGCAAGGATAGCGACTGAAACGACATTCTCCTATTTGCCGAAATTAGAGTCGCTAAAAAGGGACGAAGAACAAGAGAGTAAGATGACAGAATAGTGACAGAAGACTGGAATGTTAAGTCGTTCTAATAAAGAATGGGTAATTAAGATAGGACACCGCACAGTACAAGATGACAGTAGGAGAAAGCTGTCTAGACTAGCGGTGAGGACGCTACGCCACATCCCAAATTATGGGTGCTAAAGCATAGAGTGACAGAAAGAAGCACGATACTGTATCAAGCAGTTAGGATGCTTGCGGACTGTGGCTGTAACCATAATTGGTTCGTCTGTTTAAGCTTTCTAGTTTGCTTTGATTCTTTACGCCTATACGCTCGTTCCTGCTCGAAAGCAGAAGGCCGCTAGACCTAAGTGCTGAAATTCTGCACATCTGTGAGAAATATTTTGCATGCATGCATCGTCTTGAGTGTCATGCCTCGATGTATGCATGACTGAGGATATGAAAATCAATAAGTGTACAAAAAGGGTCGTACAACGTGTCGAGGCCGGAGGGAAGCCATCACCAGAGAAGGCAAGCGTAGCAGGGGGCGGCAGAAAGGTGGGCGGATGAGATTAAGAAATTTGCAGGAATACGCTGGCCGCAACTGGCGAAGGACAGGGTTAATTGGAGAGACATGGGAGAGGCCTTTGCCCTGCAGTGGGCGTAGTCAGGCTGATGATGATGATGATGATGACCCATGGGGATGCTGAGTGGCAGCTGACGTGTGCGGTGTTGTCACTTGCGGCATCACTGCTGGGGGCTTCGACTGTCGCAGACTGGTTATATGTGGCTCCCGGAGGTCCGATGCTGGTTGCCGCAAACCTTTGGCCCAGGTCCACCACGCAGAGAAGACGTGTACAGGCGGAAAAGTTCAAACGGGTGACCTTCGGGTGTCTTGAATGTCTCAAGTGGCTCCTTCAGTGCAGCTGTGGTTGCGACGTCGTGAGAATGGGCGGGGTAGGTGTTGCGCGTCTGCTTATATTCCGGTCTCGAAAGAGTGCGAAGGATGACGGTTTAGGACGACACAAGTAGCATCCGAGGCTCAATAGGCTGACGGATGAAGAAACTGGTGGGAAGATCAGCAGAGTAGCACTCTTCCAAAGGGAGGATGAAAGCCATGGATCCCATGCTAGCAAGCAGACGTGGTTGTGACCAGTTTCGGCCTGTGCTCAGAAATGAGAACACGTAAGAGAGTGTGCCCGGCGCCGAGTCAACCAAAATCGTGCAGGACGGAGTAGAGATGCTCAGATGTTGGCGGTTGGCATACTTCTCGCGGACTGTGACGCATTCGGTCAAGCTAACCGATGGAATAATCTCAGAATGCGGGTAACAGGTAGCAATAAGCTACCGAAGCAGTACGAGTCTTTCAGAAAGGTGACAGAGCAATCTTGTGGTATGAGTCTACATTTCCGGGTGGACACACCATTATTCAGCAAATTAGACAGGCCAAGGCTGGTGGCTGCAGCAGATGGCCAGGCCCATAGGCTCTAGGTCTTCTTGCGCAAGGCTTGCTATCCTTGGGTAGTCTGTTTACCCATGGAACCGGAGAAACGTGAAGAAGACGTGATTGAGGCGTGTTGATCTATCATCAGCCTCTGCATACAGCGCATTCCTTCCCAGTATGTGTAGCAGCCCTTTGAGTCTCGCTTAACCTCGGGCACTTTGCGGGATGTGACCAACTGACGGTTTGTTGAGGACTCCAGGTGCAAACGTTTGCGCACATAGAACAAGTAGTGTAAAGGGTCGGTCCGGTCAGTCCCTTCGTTCACGAAGGTGCTGCTGTGGACAGAGTTTAAGCAGCCACGTCCGAACGGAGCATTGGTGCCAGCGTCGAGCCATTAAGCAGAGAGACAGGTCCATGAAGCACGACGCGCAGGGGTCAGCTGCGACGGAAGTGACCTTTCTGTACGCGTGCTAGAAGACATCGTGGATCGTGGAGTTACGACGACGATCAAACTGGGGTGGCTCGGGACCTTCGCCGGCATGAACCGAATACAGAAATCAGGAGCGTAGAGTCGCATAATCGGTGAAGAAACGGTTGCAAGGAGGGTCGGTTGCTGGACACTGCCCGTCGGAGGCAGCAGCGGCGTAACTTTCGTAGGCTCCATGGAGCGGCTCATCGTAGATGTCGACGAGCCAACGTGCAGGCGTTCAGCACGCTGGCAATCGGGAGAGACGTCAGTCTTAAAAGAGGAGGCCGGAAGACGAGGGTCTCGATGCACGGTGCTACCAAGCAGACGTGGTTCTGTGACCAGCTTTGTCCTGGACTCAGAAATGAGGAGAGATAGCGCAGCTATGGCTGCCCGGTGCCAAGCCAATCAACCAGCGCGATGAAGAGTTGAGATGCCCGGCTGCGTATTCGCTAACTGCAGCCTGTACAGCCACATGGCTTGAAACCACGGTGAATTGATCACGGTGACTGAAGATTGTCACTACGGCTTACCTAAAAGGGATAATAAATCCTATTAAACGGCGTTATATGGCACTAAGCATCGCGATTTGCGACCTAAAAGGGAAAAAAAAGGAAAAAAAAATGAAAATAAAAAAACAATAAAATTACAGTACAGAGAGCGGAGTCGAACGGCCGACCTTCCATACGCAACACGTGGCTCTAATCCACTGCGCCATAGCGGCGATGTCAAGCCGTCGTTCTGAATGAATATTTATAACCAGCCTTAATGTGGCTGCTACCTGCCGGTGGGCGGCGCTGTCATCGCTGGCTGTACCGGCTGCATTTGCGTGCGTGCGTCACGCGGACTGATGATGATGATGATGTCCTCAGGCTTAATGGCACATACCCACGGCTGCGCCCGCTCCTGTCGCTTCGTTGTCGTTGATCTGGGTCAGTCTCAAGTTAAAAAAAAAAGAGAAAATTAAGCGATGGCCCTTCCCGTGCATTCAAGTGATAAAATTGACCATGACAAAGATTGTTATTGAGAGATATAAACATGATGTCTTACACCATTTATGATTGCTCAGATGTTTAATATCTATTTGTTAGGACTGATGGAATCGATAAATGATATGCTATTTATCGATTTTCCCAACGTCTAACCGTGTCACCCACGGGATGGTGGTGAAGCACCAGCGAGAGCACCTGGCTAGACCAATAGAACTTTTCTCAACAACGGCGATAAAACAAAAGATAACTTGTTACCGTGCAGCTACGAACTCGGCGACGTTATCATCAGTATCATCATCGCCACAAGTGTCCCCTTACCACAAGCAGCCGTGTTCCTGACACCGAACATTGCAGCCAAAGGCGTCATTCATTTCCTCTGCAGCCATGTCATGCTGTGCATATTTGCGTTTTTAAAAGCTGTCAAGGAAAGTCACGGCGTCCAGGCTACCGCTTCTGCCCTCCTGGAAACGTTAACGGCCAGAAATCAGGGATTAGGGAAATGAGGATGCCTGGTCTTGTTATTTTTAAGAGAGGCGGTTTACACGTCGATACCAGGACACGATCATGGACACTTGCGTGAACCAAGGGCCAAAAATGGGACCTATTTGGACTTCATGTTTCTGTGAAAATTGGAAGATGCAGCCGGTAATAAATACAAAAAGTTCCCAGAGTACACATGAGCATGCGATTTGCACGGTGCCTTAACGCACGTGCAACGAATCTTCCGTTCGACTGGATAGTGGACAGCTATGACGTTGCCCTATTAATGCGCGCGTATAGAGTTTAGATGTAGGGGAACCTAGCTCATAATAATAGGGACATTACCATGCCACAAAAAGTTTTTTAGCTGAAATAAGACAAAAGGCTTTTACCTGTAGATACTCTTTCCCACTTCGAGAAAAAAAAAATTCTTCGCACTCCCTGGGCAGTCCTCGAAGTGATCTTCTCTGAAGACTCTTTTTCAGACTTTTCGCTTTGTGCAATAACTCCTGAGCTTCATTGGAATTTTATTTCACTTCTATTCACTCTGATGACGCAGATAAGCAAGATTCGCGAACACTGCATCAGCATGCTTAAGCAGAACCTGGAACCGGACTCCTGCATCGACACCTACCATCTGGCCCTCACCAGGGGATACAACAACCTTGTTGCAGATGCCCTTCGCTACCTGATCCGACACTTCGATGAGGTGTGAACTCCAGGGCGAACTTCAGCGACACTACCCGGGTTGCATGTTTAGGATGCTGTAAACCGAAATATGTTGAAGAACAAGCATACTCCACAGACGGGATAAAACTGCAGTAAAATGGAACGTTGAGCTAATTGGTGCGTCATATTTCTAGAAACAGTTCAAAATATACGGACTAGCAAGCAGATGGGACGACCGTTGACTGTTCACGTGCGAGAAAAGTGCACATAAGACAAGCAGGCAGATGCTTGAACATACGATTAAGGGAAGACAGCGGTTCCTTGATTAGCGCTCCGTCCTCGAGCCAGGCACTTCATCACAAAAAATATCGCCACGTATCCAGGCTTCGCCAGGCTTCGGTGTTCTGCAAGCAAAAAGATACAATAGCAAGAGTATTGAAAGAAGCATACCTTATCCACAAGAATCGTGACACGTGTGTAAGCACCCCGTCTGTTGTTATTCATGATTGTCAAATTTCCTATCTAGACGAGCCTGAATGAATTTCAGTGCTTGGTTTCTTATCTGCGAACATGCGCACTTGATCGCGAAATTCTACTTTTTTGTGATCTGCTCCTTCAGTTGATGGTAAGCGTTGGTTCCATCTATTTGTCTGTCCGTGTCTTTGGCGCTGTTTCCACAAATACCGCGAGCTACACTTCAGCCGTGCAGTCTAAACAAATAGAATTGAATTTCAGCATATGGGTAAACTTTATCTTATTTTCTACATTGCCTTATCTTCTTGTCTTACCTTATCTGTTATTAATGTCTAAATTCTTCGTTAACAGATGAATATGCAGATGCAAACCTATCGGGAAGGTTGCGAGAAGCATCATAAGAAAACTCGCTGGTTTACTTTCGAAGGCCTCACGCGGACCTGTTATGAGGGCAACCTGCTTACGCGCAACATTAGACGTCATATGTAGGTGGCAACACTCATACGTTCGACTTAATTGCATCGTTCAGTTGAAAAAATCGTTTTTCTTTCTCTTGGCACAGGTCTGGGAGAACGATGAGCAGTTCCAGTCTCTCACCCCTGAGGAGCTGCGGACCATCCTGATGGACAACCGGCTACACGCGCCTAGCGAAGTGGACGATACTTTCCGCTCGATCCTCAAGTGGATATCCACAGACGTAGCGGAGCGGAAGAAGTACCTCGCCCAGCTTCTGCCCCTCGTGCGATTCGCGAGCTGCACCGTCTCGTGAGTTCCACGTCGCCCTAGGCCTACTTCCGCGGTGTGAGCGCTCTGATTGGCTTCGAAGCCGGAGGCAGAACAGCAGGCTGTACGGTTTTCCACAGTTGCCGGTAGTCAATAGACGCCTTTAGCATACCGTGTACCGTGTTACTCTTACCGGTACCGGAGTACCGGGAGCCCGCTGTTGGATAGATGCGGGTTAGGAGTCGTTGCTAGCTCGCTGCTGCTGCTGCTCGCTGCTTGATGAAACCGCGGTCAAGCTTCGAACCCGTTCCCACCACCACCAGGACATGAGTGCCGTCGAGTCAAAGAGTTTGGTGATGGGAGGAAGATTACTAGAGGGTTTATTTAAATTTTTACATCAAAGCGAATAGAAGTGAGACTGAAGTGAGACTCTTCTGCCGCATTCGTTGTCAACTTTTATATCCTTCTCGTTCCCTCAAGTCTCTAGGTTGAGGACGCCCACGAGGGAGTGGGAGGGGCCTAGAGCTTTCTTTTGTGTGCACAAACACAACGCCGCACTTAGGGTCACGCCACCGTCACATGTTGAGTCTGAGGGAAAGAAGGTTGCCGTCGAGGTAGAGTCGACTGCGGTAGGTGGTTTCCGGCCAGCCGAAGGTTCCCGCGGGTCACCGACATCTGTTGTTCATCATATCACACCCGCCGCTCGAGGCCGGAACGCGAGGTCACGAAAAGGTCGGAAAGTGGTCCCTCGTCCTTGGAGATGTTCGAATGATGCCCGCCAGCTTGTCGCGGTGCTTGGCATGCCAAAGAGACACAGGAACCGAAGCCCTTTGTTCCCCGGCACGGTCACAGCAATTGGGGAAGATAACGTCCGTCTCCCCGCGGCGGCGGCGGCGGCGGCGTTCGACACGTGCGGACACTTCGGAAAGGGGATCTGGTTTTGCTTAAACTTCAGCCCCTTCGTTTTGGTCCTGCACTCCGACCGGGCAAACTCCATAATTGGAATCAGCTGTCTGAGGTTGCTCGCAGCCATATACAGCAGAAACAGGTGTGCTGGCTGGTTCCAAACGAGACCCGCTGACGTCGATCTCAACACCACCCACTGCCGGTGAGCATACGCTCATTGGTCCCCATGCTGCAGGCGCGTGAGCAGCTGCCAGGTACCTGGCGCCATCTGGCGCCATCAAGGCGATTTTGCGCATGCGCACTGGCTGCGCGCAGGCTCCCGGTACTCCGGTACCGGTAAGGGTAACACGGTACACGGTATGCTAAAGGTGCCTATTAGGCAACTTTAGCGTGCCGCGTACCGTGTTACCGTTACTGCAGTACCGGGAGCACGTGCGCCGTCAGGGGCATGCGCAGAACACCTTGAGAGCGCCATATGGCGCTAGGTACCCGACAGCTGCGCGCGCACCTGCCGCATGAGGGCCAATTAGCGCGGACGCGCTAGAGGTTGGCGGGCTTTCGGTACTCCGGTAACCGTAACATGCTACGCGGTCTGCGAAAGGTGTCTTTTATCTAATTGCAAGTTATGAGCAACATCGCCCGGCCGCTAGTGGTCTTGACCAGCCCTAATTTGAGCTGATCTGCTAGCCAACCACTAGAGGCCAAAAACAAAAGCGCAAATAAACAGACAAAACCATCATTGTGAAGAGAATTTAAGGTTGATTTTTAAGTCAGTTTAGCAACTTTAAACATTCCAAAACGAGCATTTATGCTGTGTGGATTGTTTTCTTTATTTTTTAATGAGTAGGGTTGTCAGATTTGGACTAGAAAATACATCTCACCATGCGAAATTTGCCTATGACCGGCAATTATTATTATTTCAATTAATTTTTTTCGGTTCGTTTAGTTTCGATTTCGACACTAGAACGGTGACTATGACGTACAAGAGGACTTGAGGTCACGTGAGGTGTTGCATGTAAGAATTTCACCGTAATCGCTGTTCGTCGTATTGGTTCGCCCTTGGAGCGGGAATGAAAACAAATGAACAGCCAGCTATTACGTAAGCTGTTACTTAGACTAGGTATGCGACCATAACCCCTGTCACGCCATAGCTATCACTCGCTTATTTAAACCAAATCTGAGACAACATGCGACAAGAAACTGATAAGCGATCTATGGGCCGATCTGAGGGAAACGTTTAGCATTAGTCTTTCATTGTTCTTTGTATGACACGGCAAATTGCACACACTTCTTTACATCAATATTTGTTGCAGACTTGGTCTTTTTTGGGTGGAGTACGGGCGAGTTGGTTGCTCAAGT
Organism: Amblyomma mixtum; assembly: GCF_055824585.1. Lineage (NCBI taxonomy): Eukaryota > Metazoa > Arthropoda > Arachnida > Ixodida > Ixodidae > Amblyomma > Amblyomma mixtum. The sequence goes on along the minus strand of NC_143014.1, from coordinate 229,397,119 downwards.
TAACGTGGTCACAGCGCGAAAACGACGTAAGGAAAGGGAGAACAGGACACACAGCCCTGACTTTCAACTCATGAGTTTATTCAAGGAAATAGTGAATACATACAGAAAACAAAGCATGACACCGCAGGAGAAAGAGACCATGTGACTGAAAAGGATATATTTACAATCCATGGGATAGGTATTCTATTTTTTTTCGTAGTTAACTAAATAGATGGGTAGCTCCAATATGTAGTCTGCAATCTTGAGAATAAAAGGCAGCATAATCTACCAGGGACGATTTTTCAATGCGCCTTAAGCGTTTTATCGATCACTACATGACTGACCATTCAGTTTTAAGCTTTTCTTTTTCTCTCGAGCAGAGAGTTCGACCGGGTCGTCACCGATCCTCATGTCCAGGGTGACGGAGACAGCCTCAAAGTCCTCAATGCGATCCATCAGGTCGGTTGCTGGTCTGCATCAAGGTGGTTTACCGCCGTCTTAGAAACAAAGTGAACTTAAGGGATTTCGTCTGTGCTTTGTATATTCTTCACGCTCTCGTTCTCATTGGGCTAACAAAGTATCAGTGACAGCTGTGCCGTCAGCCTCTCCGCTTTTTCTTAGTAAGCGTGCGCATTTCCAGGCCCACATGGTCCGCATGACGACAGATGACGCAGTCCCAAAAGCGCCAAGCTCAATGCTGTACAGAAAGAAATATGCCCACGATGATGACTCGTGTGCAGTGGGTGGTAAATCTGACGAAAAGAACTGAGGATATTCTGCAGAATGAAGAAGTATCCACACAGATGTCGAAGCAGACAATAAGTATCTTAAAAAAAACAACAAAAGACAAGATGCTATGCCAAGTATTTTCCATGGTTCTAGACCAACTAACTGAAATGTCGGTTTTACTACAAGAATTGTCCACAACGCTTCAGGGTTTGGGGTAACGAAGGTAACGTGAGTGGATCCGCGGTAGATGTTGGTTATAAACGGTTAGACTGACGGCTTAAAAGCAGGTCAGTAAGCAATATATATAAGTTTACAACTGAAAACCGTCCCAGAGTTAAAACCAGCATAACCTGTACTTAAAAAGGACAAAATTCAAAGTAGCTGTTTTTAAGGTTGAAAGACTGGAAAAAAATTTACACAGAAAAAAGTGACGAGCCTTGCGGCTCACGTCATCACCCTGTACCCAAACTGGCAGGGTGCTTTCAGCATTCATTCATCCAGCCATCCACCTGCTCCCGGGCTCATATACTCGTTGAGACTGAGGTAGTCTGGAAGTTTTTTTCAATATTTCATTTCCCTACGCATGAAAAACCGTAAAGCGCGAAGAGATAACGAACTCTTTAACCTGGGAGTGGTTTCAGCAGCCTATTTCTCAGCGCATGAAAAAAGTTTTCGTCAGCGTCAGACTGCACGGCTTCGCTGCCATCTTTTCGTGTACAAAAGATGTGCTCGTTATAGCCGATACGGAGAACAGATAACCAAAAGTAGCTTTTGGTAGCGGAGTGGATTCCAATGAGAGAAACGTGGGAAATACGACACTACGGAATTTGCCATGATAGGGCGGCTACAGCTGCTGTAGTACAGGACTCCGAGTTCAGTGTAAGAGGTCTTTATCGAAATGTAGATGAAACGTGGCTTTTACTTCGTTATAGCCGTAGCTTCGTTATAGCCCGTGTTGACCGAGCTTCCAAGGAGAATCGCTATTCCTTCGTTATATTCATTATTTAGTTATAAACTGTTTATTTATTACGAGGTTCGACTGTACATATGCAGACCAGCCTGCACTGTATTTGAGTCCTTATTATTCCGCACTGAATGAATTGCTTTGATGAATATGAATGGAGTTCATGAGGTGATGGCCGAAGACCATGGTCTGGGCTGTTCTTGATGCCGCATTCCCCGCACAGTCGCTGACTCGCCAGTCGATGGCGCTGGGCGAGTGTGCTGGCGTCGACCTGTCCTCGAAGGTGTGGCTCACCCCGCGCATCCCCAAGGACATCCTGTTCCTGTTCGGGGGCTGGACGTCGGGTGCGACCAACAACATGCACGCCTTCAACTGCCGAACCGGTGCCTGGCGCCTCCTGGGAAACCAGTACACTACGCCCCGGTATGCAAAGCGCATTTTTATTGCAAAAGCAATACTACGCTCATGAACGGCCTTTCGCGTAGCGGCGGCCGGTAGCCACGCTTGACCTTTAGAATGACCTCTGACGTCACACCAGGGTGAGAGATGGGCTACCCAGTCGAGTCGTCGCGCAGCGGCGGCCGGTAGCCACGTGTGACCTTTGACGGCGTGCCATGCCTAGTGATGTCATAGCATGACGTCATGCCAGGGTGAGAGATTGGCTGCCAAGTCGAGTCGTCGCGCAGCGGCGGCCGGTAGCCACGCGTGACCTATAGACGCGGCGTACTGCGTTCCTTTTTTAGACGCGGCGCGCCGCGTTCCTTCCGTTAGAGGCGCTGCGCTCGCTTTCGCAACCTACCAGGCTTAACCAAAGCTAAGCCCCCGACAATTTTTTTATGCTAACATGCGCGTTCCCCCTTCTTCTTGAAGAAGTTCTGTCTGCACCGTGAAATGGGCGAATTGTTTCATGTTCTCAAGGAGAATAATGTAACAGACCCCCCTTATAAAAACGGTCTATAGACAGTCAATAGACTTCTTATAGGCTCTATTGCCTTCCTATAGATATTTATTTTTGTCTATTCATAGTATATAGTCTGCTAAAAGTATATGACCATAAATCTGTGGATTGTCTATAACATTTGTATTGGCTATAGACTGTTCTCTAGGATTTGTCTATTAGAGAGTTCATAGACTTTATAGACAGAAGTTATAGACAGTCTATAAACTGTCTAAAAATTTTGTGATGGTGCAGACAAAAGAATTTCTCTAAATGTTGGTCAGCGCACTAAGGCCCCCCCCCCCCCTCCCTCATCTTTTCTACGTTGTGCTTCCACACACTCACGCTATGTCAGCCTATCCTTGGCATTCTAATGCGCATGCTCACAACTTAAGCGTAAAAAATCGCTTGCAGTAAAATACCCACCTACGAAGCCCATGAAACAAAAGTGATCCAAATGCAAATGTGATGCGCCTCTTTCCTTTTTACTGGCCACATGCTTCTGGGTTCTGTCAATGATATGACGACCAATGAGGCCAAAACAGACTGCGTCATATGGGTCCTTGTTACAAAGTTTTGAGGGCACTAAGACGACAAACGGAAAGAAGTGGACGAACAAGTCGGTGAATTAGTGCAATGTTACTCTCTACTTCTGTCTGTCCGTCGTTTTAGCGCCGCAAAATACGTAACTTAAGGAAATAGCCCACACGGCAAAACCTTGTTTCTTTTACCATAACTTCTGGGTTATGCGGTCGTCGGCGCAATGTGCTTTCCTCCCCCGCAGGGCGTACCATGGCGCGGCGGTTCTTAACTCTTGCATTTACTTCGTGGGCGGCTTCAACGGCCGCGAGTGCTACCACTCCGTCGTCTGCTTTGACGTCAACCTGAACCGATGGAGCCACAAGGCCAACATGATGCAAGCCCGCTGCTATGTCAGCGTGGCCACACTGCAGGCAAGGCACTACGAGAGCGAAGGCAACCAGATCTCTCTCGCATCTGCTCTTGTCCTTCCCAGTTTTAACGCGATTCTCGTCATTATAGCGAAACGAAGCATGCTCAACGGCCCTCTGGACAAGCCATTCGTCAGGGATGGCCTTTCTACAAATAGTGGTCCAGCAACGCCGGCTGCAGCGAGAAAGGCATACACGACTACCATGCATTTCAAATCAATATCACTTCAAAGATGTCGATTACGAAACTCTGAATCCGTCAAAACCAGGCATATTCCGCTGGCAGTGCTATGTAGTTTAGTAGGGTGAATCAAGAGCGAGTTAGTAACCTTTTGAGGCTCGAAATTTTATTCAAGCAGCTGAACGCTCAGACTATAGTTTACAGAGAATAAAACAAATGAGGTGTCGGAAAGAATTTGGCTGTATTTAAAATTAGCATGATGAGGAGTTGGCCCCTGCAGAGCTTCTCTTCGATGTTCTAAATCTCACATCCACAAGCCATTGCTATGCACTGTAGATGAAGTATGCGATAGGCTGACCTAGAAATATGCTAACAATCAGTTGTCGTTCACCTCTTTCAACGTGCGACGGCTGGTAAACCGGACCCTTTCAGTGTGTTTCCCGAACAAAAAGAAGGGAGGGCGGCCGCCTGTTCTTTTTATGTTATGACGTTCAAATTGCCTTGTCTTACAACAGATGATAACAGAAAGATCAAAGCTTGTGTGGTATGCGACAAAAAAAAAATTTTGAGGCGTTGCTCTGCAGAAACGCTGCGAAGCAACTGGGCAATTAACTATCTCCAGTACTCTAAACAGAATGGAGTAAAAAGGATGTAAACTGTCCTCTAGCGCACACCCTTCTTTAAAGAGTATGTATTCTCTTTTTACTGCCATATAGGTGTATTCGTGTTTAGAGCGTGTGACGCACGACAAGTCCTCCCTTTGTGCTAAAAGGGCTTAAAAGAAATTCTGATGATGATGACGACGTTGGTGAACCCTTTTCTTCCTGTACCTGGTCTCTGCCTGGATTTCTCGTCTCGTCGCAGGGTCTAATCTATGCCATGGGTGGCTTTGATGGCCGCCTGCGGACTAGCAGCGTGGAACGCTACGACGCCAAGAAGAATCAGTGGACCCAGGTTGCACCCATGAATGACGTCAGAAGCGACGCTGCTGCCACGACGGCTGCAGGACGAATCTACATGTGAGCTTGGGGGAATGAATGTGATTTAGCGAAACTGGACATGCTTGCAACTGAAGGTCAGCTCGGCCGACAAGCAGAGGTTTTCTCGCCAAAGTAGTGCAGATCGATAGCTGGACATCACGCAAAGAAACACTGTCATTAGGAGAAGAATATAATTTTCTGAAAGTATATTGAATGTCTCGTTAGCTTCACACAACTTGACTTGTTTTTGGGAGCTTTCTGGAGGGAAATGCTATATTATTTATTGTTGAGCAGATATTTTGCCTCTCGTGTTTAGAACAACGAACTAGCTCTGGTGTGGGATATTACTCGTACTCTGGGGTGGGATATTAGGGGAATAAGGCTTTGGGAAGTATATGGGGGAGGAAAATAAGAAACAAAGGCGTGTAAAAAAAATTAAAGCATGTCAGTCATGAAATTGGGAAGCGGGCACTTCATGTTAAAATATAAATTCCATTTGCACTAGTGCTTAGCCAATAGGCTGTATTTTAAACTGGTGAAGTGTTCTCTGGTGGCATGTTACATCAAAACCGGTTACAGTCGGTGAACTGATTCGCTACCACTTTCCGTATGTATGTCTTGCTCTAAACTGTGTTGAACGTTGCCCTCAACCGCGCTCAGCCAACATCCACTGCAAAAGACACGCATATACTACGGACATGCAATTATTGTGTTGTGTTGTGTTGGGTTTTATGGCACATAGGGGACATGCAATTAGGCCTGCCCTTCGATATAGGTGGGTACTCTATCACAGGAAAGCGGTTGATCGATCTAGTTAGTGTTCAGTTGATATCATAGGAACACTAATGTTCAGACACGGACAAAGGGACGAAATGGACGAAGGGACAAAGAAATACTCGCCCACGCTCATCCCGTGATCTCAGCTATATTACAGCAGCTTGCCTGCTCTTAGCTATGCACCTAACTTCCTGCCACCTCATGGGGTACTTTTCCTTCCCTTGAAATATATTCTCCTACCCTGAAAGGCCGGCGGTCATGTGCTCTTCATAATATTTGGTCGCATAAAACCCATTTCTTTTTTATTTTAGCTAGGACATCATCAACCGGCATTGCTTCTCTAGTCCACGTCGCTGTCTTTCTGTCTCTAACAGTCGCATCACTTGAGGTTCCATTTTATATTGCGGTGGGTGGGGGTGGATAGGTTGGCCACACTTGGCTCAGAACAGGGCTAATTAGCCATCACTTTTATAGGCCTTTGTACAGCTGTGGAGGTAAGAGGGCTGCTACTGATAAGTAGCCGGGTATGCTTGTGTAATGTACAGCTCACAACCGAGATGGCGCCACGTACACGCCCGGTTACGGGTTTTGGCATGCGTTCTTGAGAGCGGGTGCATATAGTATCCTTGAGGGTTGGGCGTGGTACGTAGAATGCATATTAAAAGCTTCGCCCCATCGATTGCTTTCTTCTTCTCGGCTCAGCGTGGGTGGCTTCACGGGTCGGGAAGTGCTGGACACGGTCGAGTGCTACGACCCGTCATCGAACACATGGACCAGGGTGCTGACGATGTCCACGCCTCGGAGCGGTGTCAAGGTCGCCACGCACAAGGATATCATCTACGTGATCGGTGGTTACAACGGCGTCACGCGTCTGTCCACAAGTACGCTTTTGATTTGTGACCACGCTTCTTGGATTACAAAGCGAGACAAGGTGAAAGAGAACTTGTGGTCTTAGTAGTAACGGTTTTGGTCCAATAGCTCAGCGGCAACCAAGAAGGCAATGCGCTAAGCTCCAGCTTGTGATGTACAGCAGTGAAGCGTTGAAGCAATAACGCAAAATTCAAAGGATACAGCTGTTTCATTAAAATAGGTGTGCATGAAAATGAGCGTATAAAACAAGTCAATGTCGCAAAGGAAGGTGTTCATCCTGCTGGGGAAAAAAAAAACAGCGCTGAGACGAGGGACTAAGAAAGAAGAAGACAACAGGACCGGCGCTTTGTCCTCCTTTGTCCTTTCTTTGTCCTTCGTCTCAGCGCTGTTTTTTTCCCATCAGTATGTACCAACTAGCTCAACTCTCCGTTTTGCTGAAGGTGTTCATTTGGAATCCTGTGGCTCTGAACAAAAAAGTTTCGTTTTTTATTGCCCTCTTCAACGCTTTATCATTTGCGTTAGTTTTAGAACCACCATGTTGGAAGAATCTTGCCGTTTGTCCGTATGAAGCCTCTGTTGGCAGTAGGAAAGGTAGAGAGAGGGAACGTGGGAGAGGGCGGGAATCAATGGGTGGCTGGTGACGAAGAGGAGAGGGAAATTTCCTTCTCCACTCTCAGGGAAGTGGGAAAACGGGAGGGATAGCGAATAGAGGGTGGAAGGTGACGGGTGGCAGGTGGGGGATAGTGCAGCGAGGGCTTGGCGTGTCGCGCCACTCGCTCGCATGGTCTGAACCCTTTAGCGGCGGCTGCTGCTCCGTCTGTGGCGCGCATTAGTGCTAACGCGTACTCTGCCACATCAGTCCCATTGATCGTCTAAACTTTATTCATGCACGTTAGCTAGTCCATTAATTTGTATCCATCCATATAAGGCAGGTGTCCAGCGTGACAAACGCAGCGAGGGACAAGGGTAGAGGAAAGAAAAGGGGGCCTTTAGATGTCATGAGTGACGTGCTTATGTTTGGACCAATCAGTGATCGTCATTATGAGCGTTCAGCGTGAGAACGGTACCGTATACGCTCGAAAAGTGGCCTTGACAGGTGTCGGATCTATTTTATCCTTCCATCCTCATGTTCTCGCGAGGCCTCTACACCATTCTCGAAAAACCCATCTCCCTCTCTACAACAACTATTTCTTGTATGCCATCCTGCTTACCGCCACCTACAAGTGGCAACAGTCTGTCATCAGAACAAACTAATACTTTTTCCCTCTCCTTCATCCGTGTTTCTCTTTCTAGTGGAGCAGCTCGACACCAGAAGGGCTCGTTTCTCCGAGCTGCCCAGCATGAGCCAAGCCCGGAGTAACTTCGCCGCTGTCGTCCTTGAAGGGTTTATCTACGCGATAGGAGGCTTCAGCGGTGTGTATACGCGCGCTATTCACGTCTCTTGCGCATGCGCACGAGACAAAGAACGCAGAGCATTCATCAAAGCGGCTCAGTCAGCCCATTCAGTAGGTGGACGTATATATAGACCCCACTGAATCAATCGGGTCGCCGCAAAGAGCGGAAGTAATGGGGGGGGGGGGGGGTTCTATGGTATTCAGTCTGGTCAAGACATACATGTATGAAGTATAATCGAACTGACATACGTATCTGAAATCTATATTTCAAGATAATTATTTGGGAACCCTTCCACGAGGAACACGAGGACAAGACAAGTACGACAAGCAGCTCACTTTTTGCCGCAGATTCTTTATCTTCCGTCTTATTTACGCAATACTGCTGAGCGAACAAGGCTTATAGGGTAGCCCCGGAGTTATTCGACGGCCACGTATGCTGACGAAGAATTTATGTGGGAGGTTTTAGTGTGCAGCTAGCTTTCATCCTGTAGACATGTAGTTGCCAGAATAGAAAAAAAAAAGATTTCTTTTTCTGCTTTGAATTCACGTATGTTTGTGCCGAAAGAAGTGAGCCAAATTCAAGGCAAAAGAAACTGAGCCTTGTGTGGCATAGAGTGGGGTTAGAAAATTATCTGGCGAAAGTCATGTTAGAAGGCGTTCGCGAATTTTCTCGGGTATGGTCACAGGACGTGTTTAGTTAGAGATCGGTGGGAATTATACATTTCTTTATCTCGCTTGCAGCAAGCTTAGCCTCTCTGATTATGATGGTGAGGATGACATTCAGCCTACATTTTTGCTCATTGCTTTAGGACCATCCCAAATCCTTAAGAGATTCCATTGTGCCGTCTTTGCCGGAAGTAGCCTAGCAACAAGGTTTGTTTCATATCCGTGTAGTGGAGCACTTATCCCACCTCTTAAGCTTTAAAGGCATCTAACGTAAACTGAAACATTATCCTCTCCTTTTGAGACATTTTGGTGTTTAGGGACGCCGTAAAGATTCCACTATACGGCTGAGAAGCAAACCCCGTTACTTGTTTAGTTTTGGCAAAGATGGTATATTGTAGATTTATGAATTGTTGATAACTGATTCATCTCAGCACCTGATTTAGAAATACATCCTCTGGAAACGGGCAAGGGTTGCAAGCTGATACGCTTTGCATGACACCCGCTTCACTACGCTTGCATTGCTCAGAGGCAATGGCGGAACAGATGCAAACAAGGCGAATACTTGTACATGTACAAAAATGAAGATGCAAGTGCAACCCAAGGCCATGGAAGCATCTCAAGACAGATAAAAAACAAAGCAATACATTCCAATACATAACAAAACGTTGCCATCTTATTATGCGAAACATAAGGAGCTCGTTGGCTCGTTTGGCGACGTCCAGTGTCACAGCTGGGTAGGTGCCAAGTGTCAGGTCACGTGACCACATATGGTGGGTTCGTATGACGAGGTGTATGACTAAGCATCACACTTCATGCGCGGTCGTGACAAACATGTAATGTGACGTCGTACAACCGAAACCGACAACCGGTAGGGACGTTACTGACCAGAAAATGAGAGCTGGGAGTGACGTCAGCAAACCGGAAGTTTTGAAAAACGCCTCGATGGGCTCCTTGTGCTGCAGCAACTCACGCTGGGAGGTGTCTAGGCGTCCATTCGTTGCCCATAATCACTACTGCGATTGTTTCGTTCGGTTTCAGGTTTGTTTATTGCTTACTAATAAGCTCCTCAAAAGGGGTGGTTCAGAAAGCGATAATTAATGACGCTCACCTTTAGTGATTTATTTCCGCCTTCACCGCCCCACTAGGACTGACGACCGTGTCTCTGGTCGAGCGGTACGACATCGAAGGCCGTAAATGGTATCCGGCTCAACCCATAAATATGAACTGCAGTGCCTCGACGGCAAGCATCGTATACGATGTAGCCAATCCGGGTGAGTATATGCCTACTTTACCATACTTTCGTGTAATATACCTCTCAGCAGAATTCCCGATCGCAACTGAACCGCATTGACGTAACTTCTATACCTAATTCGTGTTCACTGCAGTGCTAAAATGCAATTCAGCTTCATCAAAGAAGCAATAAAGTAATTAATCGCGATAGACTGTTCAGTCATATAGTACCTCTGAGGGCGAATGATATTAGTTGGCATTTTATTTGCAAAGGTAGATATTCCACAGGTCAATTCCTCGGCTTGCTTGCTAGAATATTGCGAGCATATCTAATGCGTCGCTAAAGTGAATTTCATCTGCTGCTGAATGTTGTACAGTAAATGTCAAAGGTCACCATTGGGCCTTCATTATGTGAACTAGTGCCTGTAATGTTTGATATATATTGCATGCCATCGGTTGACTTTGTCACTTTGTGTTCACTTGGCACCAGTATTTCCTTTTTTTCGGAATACTTTCTGTAAATATTATTATCATCCTTATTTTTATACTTTCCCGACTTAAACGAGACATTTTTCTTTGTAACACTAGTCGCGAAGGCATTTTTCTAAGTTCGTTTTGGTTTGCATTAGAGCTTTGATGTCTCAAACAAAGTAGCTCGTTCGAGAGCACCGGAAATACGAAGGGTGCGCCTCAGAACGCGTTGCAAATAAAAAAAAGAAACAAAAAGAGCCTTCTAAAAAATTTTCCAAAAAAAAAGAGACGTACAAATTTATTTTCGAAAGGAGTGCACGACGTCGAAGATCTGACCTGTACTGTCCATCTGAGTCCTACTTAACATGATGAGTGGCTTTTCCTTGAAGGTTACAAGAAAAATAAGTGTAGCGGAACCTAGTGGACATTTTCAGCAGCTAAAATCCTCCAAAATTTATCGGCTGAGAGGAGTGGTGGCCAATCGTGATTTAAATACTGCATTGATAACTGCAAATTCTCAATAATCTGTCTATATTCAAAACACCGCGAAATCGACTCGGCGAGCATATAAATTTGCAGCAATAAGGAAAAGTTGGCAAACTGGTACTGGCCTAAAGCACTTATATTACCTTTACTTGCCCTCCTTATTGTTTTATTGCGCTCCCCACATGTTCGAAATGTACATTGTATAAAGGAGAAGAACTGATTTCACAGATATTGACTGATGGCACACTGATAACAGATGACGGCGACATGGCACAACACAGCTCATTTTCTGTGTCAAATGTCTGCCTACCGAGCTTTAGGAGAAGCTTGTTTCTAATTCGGGTTTTGTTCGTTGTACCAGGGGAGTAATTACTTGAATAATTTTTACTTTGAACCCTGAACCGACGAATTTTTCTTTAACTACAAAGTTTCTGTAATCGCTGTAAAGCTTTCATTTTCCGCCGTACGGCTGCGCTTGGGTGGATGCTAATAAGTAATTACTCTCTTATCACATGTCCACTCCAGTTTTGTTTCTTATTCTGGATTTATATACATGCTGCCGATCCTTAAAAACCAAAACTTTTTGTGGTCCTTACGGAATCTCAAGCATATGTCTAAACCGACAACCTCAATTTATTGCCACATTTCTTGAAAAAAAAATTTTGTACTCCACACTCGTCAGGATAACTTCCAGATGATTTCAATGTGACCCAAGTTGTCTTTGCAGTTAACAACGGGGATCGCCTATTATTACAAAATTATCGTTAAATTTCTTTAACGCTTTTCGGCGAACTACATAAATGAGCTCTTGGAGAAAATGTTGTCCTCGCGCAGTTTTAGCATTTGTTCAAGTACAGCAACGCAGCTGCACAAGTAATTCACTCTTAAGAACCACCGAAATTATGCAGTATTTTTGGATTTTGCAAAAGCCTTTGATAAAGTTCCAAGCGGCAAGTAAGTCTTCAAACTCAAAAAGATTGGGATGCCTGGCATTTTTCTACACTGGACTGTTGTTTGCTTGACAAAACGGGCTGAGTGCGCTAAAATTTATTAAAATAAATCTCGGGAACTCTTCCAGTGACGTCAAGGGTACTTTCAAAACTAACTGCACTTTCTGCGCCTTTTCCAGCTCCTGTCACAACTCTTCGGTGCAGTCATTCATTATGGGCACTGTGTGCTGCAACCCAGAGGGCGCTGCCCGCGTTTGCAAGTTCGAACAATCACGGGCAGCGCTCTCCAGTAAAAAAAAAAAAGAAACTGCGAGCGACAGGCGCCGCAGCAAAAGCGAGAAGACATTAGACACCTTTAGCATACCGTGTACCGTGTTACCGTTACCGGTACCGGAGTTCCGTGAGCCCGCTCGCAGCCAATGCGCATGCGCAAATCGCCTTGACGGCGCCAGATGGCGCCACGTGCCCGGCAGCTGCAAACGCGCGGGGAGCATCGGGACCAATCAGCGCGGGTTCAGCGGTGGTGGGCGGGCACCCGGTACTCCGATAACGGTAACGGCAACACGGTACACGGTATGCTAAAGGTGTCTTATCATTCTTTCAATTGATGGTTGATTGATTGATTCGTTCACTGACTGCAAAATTTATATTTGTCCAGAAGGAATGGGCGCCCCCGTAGTCCGGGGCGCCGTCCCTGTGGTGGCCCAAGCCCATCCAGGCTGGATATGTGCCCTACCACCAGGCTGACCGCCTGAGGAAGGCAGACTGGGAACCAGCTACCCCAAATTGCTGTGCACCACGGCGGTGCTGTTGGAACTGAGCAAGCTGAATTGGGTAGCGCTGCCCTCACATGCGCATTAGAGTGAAACAAGCGCACGCACACTTGACCATCGCATTTGAAAGGCGCCAGTACAGCAGCCATAACTTGGTAACAGCATGCCATATAGTCTATACATGTTCCAGGGCAAAAAGAAACGGTAACAGAAAATAATTGCACGGTAGCCAACCAGAACACCCTTCGGGTTAACATCCCTGCCTTCCTTCTTCGTCTTTATCTGCATGACTCGTTGCATGACGCACGCTAGCAGCTCTGCGTTCTCTATGACAGAGCCGCTATGTGACACTACCTTGCTCTCACTTTTACTCTAACCACTTCGATTCTCCTTATATTCCACTAACCATCCGCATGCTTGACGATGGCATGACTCATTTTCATCTTCTCACCCGTTCTAATCTAATCAGTCTAATCCGAGCTAATTTCTAATCCGTTTCATTTCTGTTTCTCTGCAGAGGCGTGGCTGTGACCAGGACACCGCATCGTTTATTTTTTTCTTTTTTTTATGCCACAGTCTTTGGGAAATGCGATCAACGGTCGCGACCTGCATGCCTGGTCGTCTAGCTGCTTAGCATTCAGGGTCGCCAGCAACCGAGATGCAAGAATGGAATAGAATAGGCTTTTCTATTCTATTCTGTTCTATTACGGACAGGATAATTTACTAAGCCTGTTGCTTTCGATGGTAGAGATTTACGATTAGAAAATAAAAGTGAAAAAAATTTCGAGGTGCCCTGAAAGTAGGTTGTTTGTCTATTTTAATTATACCCTAATATGGGCAGTGTATTCTTTAGCATATATGGGCATGAAGAACATGAGGCCAAGAACTATGCCAGTTGGTAACCCGACAAAAAATAAAAGAACATGAGGTTAACGCAGAGGCTGTGGGCTGTTATGTACAGTTGGTCTGTTTGGTTATATTTTCAATTCTATAGAAATTCTATCGGGGGAAAATAGTCGCATAACAGTGGTCCAGCGCTGCTACACTGTTTCCAAAGCGGCGATAACTGGCACTTGAGAGCACGCCTTCTCTACTCTCCTTTTATCGCGAAAACTTTCCTCCAATCATGCTCAGTAGGTTGCATCAACCAAGGTTGATACATAATTTTGTGCTTTGCGGCCAGATGGCGGCACTAGTCGACACGTTTGAATGAGAATGGCGGAGCTTGCAAAGGCCGGCGGTTTCTTTCTCACCAGACATGCCAATCATGCTCTGGTGTCATATTCGTTATTCTGCAACAGAGACCGCAAGAAGCAATATCCGGGGTGGCTTTCATAATTCTAAAGTCTGTTACAAGCGAGAAGGAATTCAATGAAATGGCCTGTAAGCTCAGCACATGTGCTTTACATGAGCCGAATAAATCGGCCGCTTAGATTTTTTTCCCACTTTACTGGAACCGACAACCGCATTTTTTTTTCTACCTGCAAAGACTTAGTTGAAGGAAATCGTTTGTATTCCACTCCAATGCTGTTGAACCACGCACCGCAGGTACAGTCTTTGACTTTGTTTACTTAGCACATACACACGCTCAAATTATACTTCGAAATATAAATAAGACTTCGTTTTCGGGTTTTATTTCTTCCCGAATTCGGGAGCTAAGAATCTCGTGATATTTTTTGAAGTCTGCCGATAATTCTTGTTTCACTGGGTCATATATTAACGCGATGGTGTTCAGAAACTCGTGTCGCAGAAAATTCGTCGTCGGCGTCGTTGACAGTGAGCAAAAAATCCCCCAAAAATGCTCAGAGAAGCAACTTTGAAGGTAAGTGGGCCACCTAGGTCACGTGACCTTGTGGCGTCATCACAACCTGCCCACCGGGCAGTGAGCAAAGTGTACACCATGACGGTTTCTCGGAGATGATTGGTCGCTATAAAATGACAGAGAATGATAGAAGATGACCAATTCTTCATATATGAGAATTAACTTATACCCTATCGCGTCTTACCCTTAAGACGGAGTTAAAGTGCCTCCCCAACTTTTTGCAGCAGAAGACAGTTTAGTATAAATGCTCGTGTTTACCGTGATATAACATGCTCTTAATTATTAGTTTATTTTGTAATGATTTAAAATTTCCAATTATGCTAATTATTTCGTAACCACTGTGCAAATGGCGGCTCGCACTGCACAACTTTTACCTTACCAGATATTTCTTTGTTTTCTCATATAGTGCCATTATTTACCCGCATGCATTATCATCTACTGCGCAGCACTTCCTAGTTCGTGCAATGCCTGCCTGCGTATACCTTTGTAGACAGCGAAAACATTCGCTCACCGTCAAAGCGACCATTTTAAACCGCAGAAGAGTCTTGGAGCAGGTCGTCGTTAGCATGTATTATGCACCATGCAGTGATGCAAACGAGAGTCTGGTCATTAATCGTGTTTTGGATTCTCGCTTTTAACTTATACTATTCTAACTGAGCCTCAAATTAAGCACATAAACGCACTAAAAGAAAACACCCCTGCGGATTAAGCACTAGACGAAGGCCAATCTTCGCGCCATATGTCGCCAGCCCTCTGCACAGGATAACAAAGTTCCCTAGAAGGCTTATTTTCAGGAATAAATCGGGTTTGGGTTTAACCCGACATTTAAGAAATCTGTCCGGGGTGCAAGAATCTGGTAAAACTAGGTTTTGAAAACTTGTATACGTCATCAACTCCTGCAGGACAGGCCCGAATACACCCTTCTGTCTCATGAATCAGGGCAAAGACTTATCAAGCACAGTTTCTTTATGCAACGTTTCCGAAGTGCGAGTCAGCGCAGGAAATTGAAGGAGAGTCGAAGAAAAACGGGGTCCGAGGGGTGTGCAAGACGGAGGTGGTACATGCGCATACATGATGTTCCGGTTGAAAGGCTTTCCATGTCGGAGAGTGGGGGAGGGTTGAGAAAGGGAGACCAGGGAGGGAAGGAGTGGACGGGACTATTCGCTCTCGTACCTGTTCCCCATCGAACGAAGGATGTTTGAGCGAAGAGTGAGATGGGAAGAAAAGGCTTGAACGTAGCCGTTAACACGCCGTCTCCATTTCGTCAAAATGCGAATATTTTGCTACTCTCTATTTCCCTTGCATTTGCGCATATTTTTCGCGTCGAAGGGAAGAGTGCCGTCGGCAAGTTCTATTTCGGGTGCATGAAATATGAATTACAGTGTTGCCACGTCGCTTGTTGTTGGTCCTCTCTTTACGCAAGTCTGCTACAGGCACTTGCGCTTGGTATGATGGTTTGTCGGAGAGACGAAATTCACCTTTGTTCCGTCCACTCCGATCTGCATTTTTATTTTTTAGCTAATAACCTTTGTGTTACTCTAGGATGCTGAATCGTAGTTACCTTACGGTATCCTTGCTGACCCTAGAGGCAGGTATTGCTTTTCTGGTTAACTCTGACTTGGTTTTTTAACTTCTTCAATCAGCGTACCTTATTTGACACGTCTTTCAAGGACACCAGGAGCTTTCACCGTTTGGGACATCACTGGCGCCACTTTGCATGGAAATCCTCGAGCGTAACGCAATGACCGCCTGCAAATTCTTCCCATGGAACCGCTGTTAAAAGATGAACCGTTCTTGTGCTGCCGGGCCCGCCGCCACTCGACTTTTCGCCGATTCAGAACGATTCTGAGCCAGACTCACATGGTGTATTTTACTCGAACTCAAATCAGCGAAATTCAGTGTCGCTTAGACTCACATCAATGCGCATGGACACAGAGCCAGTTTACCTGCAAGAGTCTCAATAGACCCAGACTCACGGCAACCTCACTGAAAACTTGAACTCGTAATGACCCGCTAACCTGCAGGCTAACGACGAGTATTGTGGGAATATAACTCAACTCACTATAACACGAACTCACATGGACAGTGAACCACTGCTGTACCCTACGGCTGGGGCTGGCGATGGGGATACTCAGAATATAACAAACGGATGCACACTCAGTATCTCAAAAGCACCACCTATAGCACTTTGGACTCATGCACTTGGGCTTATACTTATATAGTGGTTGAAGCGCGTATGCCAATATCAGCCCAAAAATGTTGGGAGTGAGCTCTTGGTAGAAACTGCACATGGTATGTATAGAGTTACTGTATATGCTACCAAAGGTAGCATATACCTTTGGTAGCATATACAGTAACTCTAGGTATGTAGAACGCTTAATGCCATCTACCGGTCACGAAGTAAACTAGTTAAAGAATTTCCTCGTAGAGGTTCAAGCTGCTTTCTTAGCAACCGCAATACCTCAGGTGTCGTCTGGCCAACAGTAACGTGTTTCACCCCGCAGCTCTCCTTTCCGTCGGAGAACACTTCTCACTCTGTCTGTCATGTTCCTTTTCGTCCCAACACTCGCCTTGGCCAGTGAGCTCTTCCCCTTGGGATATATACTCCGGTAAAAGCCTAGCTCGCCCATGAATACACGTCCGCTGTGGTGACCGCTCGAGCGAAGCACGCGCGCGATCTTGTCGCGCCTACAACGTTTTCTCGCGACACCATCCCCTTCTTCCTCCCCAATTCACCCCCATTTTTATTTTCCTATTCTTCTTTGCGTGTACAGCAACCCCCACTCGTTGATGCCTGGGCGAGATTATGCAGGAGAGCGGGAGCTCGGGCACGTACATACACGCACAGGCGCAAAACCGAGCATGGTACTTCTTTGAAGGGCCGCTCGTGCGCATAGCCGGCCGGGCTTCTCGAGCGGGCATGTTATTGGATAAATAATGGTGCCATTGTCCAAAGTAAAACACCCCTCTTCTCCTCTTCTTCACTCCGCTGTGGGGAGGAGGGGGGGGTTGTCTTGTCCGCATCGTTCCCTATTGAAGGCGTCGGCACGGACACGCGCCGCGCGCCTGTACTTTGCATGGCCACGAAGTGGTCCCCTTATTTCCGTGCAGTTCGCGGAAGTGGGACACACATTTAGCAGCAAAACTTTATGGGACGCGGGTGTACGGTAAAAAAAAATTGATTTCGGTGAAGTCACGTAAGCCGACCAATTGAAATGCGTGTAATTATGATGGTATGTTCAGGCGTTCACATACTTGTCTCGAGCTCTCGAACGGGCGCGCTGGGGAGCACATCGGCACTATTTAAGAGTGGCCTAGAGGTCAGAACAACACCTTATCGTACATGTGCATTCGCTTTGGCCGAGGTTAACTTATGTCTAAAAAAATTATATACCGAGCCCGGAAGGCAATGATGATGGTCAGAAATGCACAAGAGAGGTCGTCGTTCGAATGCTGTGGCCATTCCCTATCTGCCAGTATCAACTGAACAAGCGACTGGGTCGCCCGCGTAGCATATTAGCTGCTAGATGTGACAGATAGGCTCGATTCATTCACCCTTTCATACCGAGGTCATCGCGCCTTCGAAGTGAAAATCAACTGTATTAGTGTCTACCCCAATCGCGATGTTCGGATTATGCTGTTCACGTTTCGTATTCGCGGGCAGTACAGGAACCATGGAGGCGCAGAACTGCCGGAGCTGCTGATATGGGTGAAAACAAGACGAAACGGAACGCCTTGTTTGTGCTTGTTGACCAGATGGTGTTTTTCCTTAAGCGTCATACGTTTCACATCGCAGAAAGTCTCCTATCTGTCATTGCGATTGTTAAGCGGAAATTAACAGCCGGGGGCAACATTGCCTAGAAATAGAAGAAACAGTGTATGCTTGCCGCTCATCCTTGAAGGGTAGCCGTCGGTTGCATGAAAATCAGGTGTTGCCTTACGTATTTCCCTGAGCTCTACTTAAAACAAATGTCGACTGTGCGGATAAGCGAGTGATCAGGTTCTACAGCTGTGGCTTTGCGCGACAGAAAATAGTGCCGAAATAGTGCCGCTACGCACTCGTACATGGAGCAAGTTATGATGGCCGAAATTTCGAACACCTATGGCTTCCACGAACGTTTTTCAGGCCCGAATGCGGAGGAATCGCTAGCGGGAAAGCGGCACACTACATAACGAAGCAAATACGGTGTTCAAAAATGTAATCTCTCTCTCTCTCACTCTCTTTCTTTGATCGGGTCACATTTAAATCTGCACTGCACACAACTAAGTGGAGTTGAGGACGTGTCGCCTCATCCATGTTTCCTTTGTTCTCTTTCTTTTTTCTTCGCTCCTCCGGGTCATGCAAAATAGCCCCGTGTCCCGCTACTTTGCGTACGCTCGCGTTTCCTTCCTGTATCGTCGGCCGTGCCGATATTTTGTACAGGGTGATGTACGCTTTCTGTGCCTCCACCTTTCTTGGACGGTATTGTTGGCTCGGACGCATCATTTTGCACCCGTGCGCTCGGGCTGGGGCAGCTAGCGGCAGCGGAGGAGGGGACACGGGCTGAAGAAAAATGACACGTTGACGTCGGGCCCTACGTGGGCAGGAAGCGCCTCTGCACCTCGCTGCATGGCCTCTTGGAACAAGTCGGGAGCACTGGAGGCCGAAACATGCCGTCAGGGAAATTTGCTTGTGTTGGATGGCTTACCCTCCATAGCCTTGCTTGCTGGCATGCCCTATAAGAAAGACAAAACTAAAGACTACAAATGGCTTCCAGTATGCAACTTTGTTCAGTGCTTTTGCGTCGGGTAAGCGCCTTGTAATGTAGACCCTTATCAAAATGGCCTACAGACAGTCTGTAGACTTCTTATTGACTCTAGTGACTTCCCATAGATATTGCTTTTTGTCTACTCATAGTCTATAGACTGTCTATAGACAAAAGTCGAATAAACGTGTATGGCCATAAATCTATAGATAGTGTATGACTGTCTGTGGCATTTGTATTGCCTATAGACTGTTGTCTAAGATTTGTCTATAGCCAATCTATAGACTTTATAGAAAGAAGTCTATAGTTCATTAAAACTTCCTGTTGGGCGAGTTGGTAGTTCATCTTGAATTAGAAATGTTATAGCGCAAACAAAGACACGGACAAAAAGAGAGGAAACACACACACAAGCGCTATTCCGAATGCAAAAGGCGTAGCGTATTGCCCGGCATGTAGCGTCCACGATGTTACTCAGTAGAAGGTCAGAGATGGAAGAAGATGAAGAAACACAGAAAGATGGGCCCACTGCATAAGAAATAAACTTCATTAAAACTTCCTGTTGGGCGAGTTGGTAGTTCATCTTGAATTAGAAATGTTATAGCGCAAACAAAGACACGGACAAAAAGAGAGGAAACACACACACAAGCGCTATAATCACCAACTACCAACTCGCCCAACAGGAAGTTTTAATGAAGTTTATTCCAGCGGCGCATTTTTCTCGCTGCTTGAACTGGTGGCCGCAACGGCTAATACTCTCATAGCAAGAAGAGAAACACTTGAAGTTCGAAGGAGAGTGACAGGCGTAGTGTCGTAAGCCGTGGGTGGCGTGCCACGACAGGAAGACTTTTTGGCTTGCCAGAGGATAAGCGATCAAATAAGCGAGAGCGCGGCGCTATCCTGCGAATGCCGATGTGGCCGCGACGTCCCTGCTTCTGCTATTCACGGGAAGGCATAGTGCTGTGTTCACTTCGCTGACAAGCAATTACGGCGAAACGCAGCAACCAAGCCTGCGCCAGAATACTACGAGCCGTAGTCGAGGCACCAGGGGCATTCTTCTAATGCCATTCATGTGGTGTGGACCCCCCTTCGCTCTCGCCCGCGACTATTGTCCGTCTCCCCTGCCGGAACCGGAGAGAGTTGCTCCTGCCGGGTAGACGGGCAAGAGAGAAGGCGCGACACCGTGACCCCGGCGACCTCGCGTTCGCCCTACGCAGCCCTGCCTCTGCTTCCCAGAACCTTCCATTCTTCTTGCAAGGCGCCCAAAACTGGTTGCTTTTCCCCAACGTTGGTACTTGCTAGAACCAAAAATGCGTTTCCAGCCCCAGCTAGCTTTTTTTTTAGTGTTTGTACTATCCTCCCGTCCTTGTATATTCCCTCCTGGATGGTGTAGACACAAAGCACTTCCTGCTGTGCATGCAAGACGCCCAGCGCACCACAGCCATATTCGCACTTCCACATATGATACATGCTTTGCCCAACTTAGAGCCCTGGGTGTTTGGTTCTACCGTATGGCGCGTAATGCATTCCCATCAGGCAGAATTAAAATATGAGAAAATTCATCGCAAGACATATTTCCTTGTATTCTCCAAGTAAATTACTTCTGTACTAACTCCTCTCTTCTGAAGTGACCAAAAGATAAAAGAACTAAGTGTGTAAAAATGGTGAATGCAAAAATACACTTTTGTGCAAAATTCACAGGAAGTGCACTTAAATTGCCACAAGTGCATGGCCAATTAAGGAAGAAAAACAAGGGCAAAGGACGGAGACGCAGAACAGGAACACAGGACTAAGCTGTGTTCTGTGTTCCTGTATTCTGTGCTCCCAGTTCTGTGTCCCCGTCCTTTGCGCTGGTTTTCTTTCTACAATCGTGCACCAATTAACTCGCCCAGCTCTCCACTCTACTGGACCAATAAGGCCTCAAGCTCCACAGTGCATTAGTGTTATATCTTACGCTACATATTTTCGAATTGTTTTTGCTGCAAAAAAGGTGTAAGAGGTCAGCATACACGTCTTTCATTTGCGTAGGAAGAAAGCAGCGCAGTCAAGAAAGTTACTCCCTCCTGCCAGTGAAAATTTAAAAAATGCGGTGTTTTCAGAGCAATAATAAAATCCTTACATGCTGACGGCATGTTGGAATTTTTGTTAATGCACCGTAATGTTAATGTTAATGCACCCTAATGTTAATGCACCGTGAGTGGGCTCGGCGGCACTACTAGCATGCGGTGCGCTAATCCTTTCGTCTTCATTGTGCAGCTCGCCCTTGGACTGTTTCTTCATGGTACTGCCAGCGGCATCGAACCTTCCGAGATAGCCTGGGTGACTACAATCAAAATTTGAATGCCTATTTGTCAGCCCCAAACAATAGGAAGGCTCTGTACCGTTTTATGGAACGGAATATCCACTCCTCATCAATGCAGTTAACAAGCTCGGCTGTACTGTCCCCACATGAGGCGAAAGATGAGTTAGAGCGAATCGCACAAGGGCTCGCGTTACGCTTTCAGGAGAAGCGCAGAGTGCCCTTGTTCGACCCCTTCCCCAGCTCAGACTATGTGGCGGTTGATAAATCAGAACTACTAACTGTAGTTTCTGCGATGCAGTCTTCGGCTCCGGGTTCGGACGGTGTTACGGTCGGTATGTTGAAAATCTTAGCTGAAGAATTCACTCAGGACCTTCTCGATCTGGTCAACGCTTCATTGGAAGCTGCATGGCTGCCGCACTCCTGGAAGGTGGCGAAAATAGTATTACTCTTAAAAGATTCAAAAAAAGGATTCCATCTTGATAACATTCGGCCGATAGCTCTAACATCCAATTTGGTAAAGCTCGTGGAAAGAATTGTGCACAGCCGCCTGTCAAAGCATGTTTCAGAAATTAATGCATTGTGTCCAGCCCAGATTGGCTTTCGCCGCGGATGCTCAATATGGTCTGCCCATGTTGATTTAGAGACAGAATCCGCCTTGCTATGCGAAAAAACGAAGTCCCAGCGTTAGTGACGCTTGACATTGCTAAAGCGTACGACAGTGGTGAACATTCTATCCTTCTCACGAAATTGTCAACACTACACCCGCCGTACTACGTTTATGCGTGGATCCGCGAATTTTTAGCGGGACGGCAGTTTTTTTGCACTGACGGCTCCTTCACTTCAGACACCTACGCCCAGACCAGAGGTGTGCCACAAGGTTCTGTGCTTTCGCCACTCCTTTTCAATATTCTATTGTGTGACATTCCCATCCACCCTGACGTTACAGTTTACGTTTATGCAGATGACATTGCCTTCTTTGCCTCGGCAACCGACATTCATGCCCTGTATCGTTGTCTTCAGGCTTACCTCAATGCTCTCGAGGTTTGGCTTAATAACATTAATCTGGTGTTAAATGTGCATAAAAGCAGTGTGTTAGTTTTTCAATCTAACATGCCTTTATATATATCGTTACAATATCGCACGGACATTATACCGCAGGTGGACTCCTTGCGGTATCTAGGCGTAATTTATGATGGTAGTATGGACTGGCGGCCCCACATCAAGAGTATCGTTGAGAAAGGAGAGCGTGCGCTGGGTCGGCTACTTCGAATAAGCAATAGGAGATTTGGCATGCGTCGGGACACGCTCCTACTCCTTTACAAAGCCTATGTCAGACCCATTTTGGAGTTTGGCTGCATACTCTTTTCTGGGTCCGCCAAATACAAGCTCCGTCCGTTGCTGCTGTTAGAAAGGCGTGCCCTGCGCCTCTGCCTCGGCCTCCCTCAGTCAGTTTCCACCGCAGTTCTGTACCTGGAGGCTCGTATTCCCGACCTTAACTCTCGTTTTCAGCTATTAACTGTCAGGACTTTCTTACGGGCATTTGAGTCTGCTTCTGGTGTGGCTACACCTATTTTTGTTTCCCACCCGGCTCTATTTTTTAGTCATCATTGGCCAAGGTTTCGCCTCCCTCAGGTCGTTTTTACTCAAAACCTTTTATCGGTCATTGGTGTAGATCTCAGTTCTGTGTGTAGAGTAGGTTCTGCAACGTCCCCTGTGGATATTGCTTTTGATTGTATTTTCCCACCTAATTCAAAGCATCTGCCGTCCAGGACCCTACTTAGTCTCCTCTCAGAACACCTTGACTCTTTCCCCCACCACAGCGTGATTGCTACAGATGCGTCCGGGGCTGGCCAGAACGCAGCCGTTGGCATTTTTTCTGAGGATCTCTCTTGGAGTTATTCACTTCGAGTCCCGGATTACACTCCCATATTTCTAGCGGAGTTTATGGCTCTTGGGCTGGCTGCTTTAAAGATTCCCCCCAGTGTCTCCCAAGTGATATTCCTGTCAGATTGCCTCTCTGTGTTGTTGGCGCTGGATTCTAAACGGGACGATCTATTGAGCCGCTCATTGAAGTATTTCATTCCTGGATGGGTGAAAGAGGTGCGCATCGTTTGGATCCCAGGTCACTGCGGTATTTCTCAAAACGATGCAGCAGACTTTTTAGCAAAATCTGCTCTCAATGCACCGGTCGCCTGTAGCGTCCCTAATCTGATCCTTTTCGGAATGTCTCGCTTTCAGCGCTTTCAGCATATTACCACTATGTGCAACGATCCCTTGCTGTCTACTATTGACTACCACCATCTCATGTACCCATGGAAGGTTCGTGCTTGTAAATCCCGGCAGTGTGAGGTTGCAATGACACTCCTGCGGTGCAGAATTCCCAGCTTAAATCTTTATTTATGCAGATGCGGGTTCAGTCCCTCAAACCTTTGTGCGACTTGCGGAGAGGTGGAAACACTGGAGCATTTCCTACTCTATTGCCGGAGGTTTGCACTTCAGAGAAGGACGTATCTCGAAATTCCAATTTCTCGAATGGGACTCACTTTGTCGGTTCCGCTTCTCCTGTCCTTCGGTGCTAGCGCCAGAGGTTTTGCATTGCATCAAGTTTGCGATTTCCTCCACAATTACATAATTGCTACCGGCAGGTTCCCTTGCTAATGGTACCCAAAATGTCCGCATTGCAAAATCCTTCAGAATTTTTCTGGTATTCAGTTCTCTAATCTTTATGCCGGTTTTTTTTTTCATTCATTTCTTCCCGTAATTTCTTTTTATCCATAATTCTATCTTTAATTCCTCGCAATACGTACCCAAAGTTAATCATTAGCTTGGCCCCAAAAGGTTATCCATTAGCTTGGTACCAATTTGCCTTCTTTGGGCTCTCCTCACTGAACCCTGGCCAATCCCCCGTCGTGGGTATGTGCCATGCCACCAAGGCAACAACAACAACAACAACAACAAATGCTTCCGCTCTAGCGACCGTTTCTTGGTAGTGCTGCCGTGCCCGCAGCTGTGTCTTGAAGTGTTTGATGTTGCTGTATTCCTGTGCAAACTCCTCCTGTTGTCAGGGGACGTCGAAACAAATCCCGGCCCTGAAATGGCACAAATCGCTAAACAACTGAAGGATATTGCGGAAGATATTAAAGAAATAAAGGAAAAACGGCTCACAGACACAGAAAACAAGTTAGATGCCATAACACTAATAGAAACTGAAGTGCAGTCTTGTCAAACTGAGATTTCTCGCATGAATCACGTAATAGAAATACTGGGAAAAAAAATAGACGATCTTGAGAACAGGAGCAGGAGATCCAACTTAATTGTTTATAGACTACCAGAAGATGAAGAAGAATCAACCGAAACTCTGGAGCAGGCTGTCAACAAAAGTATCATTGAAGATACCCTAAAGCTGGATCCAGTTGCCTTTGAACGTATTCACCGGTTAGGCAGGCCGCAGGCTAATAAGAATAGACCGGTAATTTTTAAACTACTGGATGCCCGTAACAAGTCGGCAATACTGAAGCAAGGTTTTAAACTTAAATACACGAAATATGCCATTGGGGAAGATTTCTCTCCGAGAATTCGAGAAATCAGAAAAAAACTGTGGAACAGTGCCAAAGAAAATCGACAAAAAGGGGACAAAGTTTCGCTTGCCTTCGACAAATTATTTATAAACAGCTGTGCCTTTGTTTGGGATGACGAAACGAACGAGAAAGTTCCGCTGAAAAAAAAAACGAAGAGCAGGAGGAGACAGTCGAAAAAAGGAGCCCACCAACGACACGGGGAAGAGCGCGATTAAAGCACTGACCATCATAAATGTAAACGCAAGGAGCATAAAATCTTTAGTAAAGTAAAATCTTTAGAAAACCTATTAATTAATCGGGAACCTGATATTGTCGCCGTCACGGAGACTTGGCTTTCACCAGAAATTTCGAGTCATGAAATCGCACCACCCAACTACTCAGTCATTCGGAAAGACCGAGACTCCCGTGGCGGTGGTGTGGCTCTCTTGATAAAGAAAACCCTGCCGTTTGTTACGCTCCCAGATGTGTCAGGTGCTGAAAGCGTATTCTGCAGACTTCTCTGCAACAATACTACTGTCTGTGTAGGCTGTCAGTATAGGAGCCCCTCTTCAGGAGATGAGTGCATTTCTGTCATTCATGACTTCCTTCAACAATATGCTTGCAGCACTAGAATCATTCTCATGGGTGACTTTAACCTTCCTGACGTGGACTGGATAACTATGCAACAAACATCATCATCTTCAGAAGCTCTTTTTGACTTAATGCTCTCCTTTAATCTCCACCAAATTATCCTAGAACCAACGCTCAAGCAAGGATCAGCAAACAATATCCTCGATCTTATACTAATCAGTGATCACTTTCCAGTACACCAAGCGCAGAAAGAAAACATCGAAGGCATCTCTGATCACAACATACCATTATGTTTGTTACCTCTAGACTGCTCAATAAAAAAAAACGATCTGATGTCAAGACGACACTGAACTTCGATAAGGCTGATGATGCCAGCATATTAACCTAGAGAGCAAAGGGCAGTAGGGAGAGGGTGCTGTCTCCTGCTGTACCTTTGCGTGCGCCTTTCTCTTTTTCTCCTTTTACTTTCCCTCTTTCCCTCGAGCCGTGGAATTTTTTTAAGCCTGTTTCACATGGCAGCGAAAATGCCAGCGAATCCTGTCGCCGCGGCGGTAAAACCTGTTTTCAGTCGTCGCTGAGACGAGCGGCGAGGTTTCAACAAGTTGGAAATTTTCGCTGCGACGCGCCGCTCAATCGCTCAGTCGCTTGCATGTGAAACGGCACGACGCTGAAGAACGACAAAGCTGGCGCGTCTGCCAGACCGGCCCTGAAAGGTCTCATGCATGAACGCATCGTTGCCGGCTCACGTAAAAAAAATGGCTGAGGCTTAGCTAAGGTTAAGCCTAGTCAGATGCGAAGCATATTGATGGCTAGGCTTGGTAATACATGGCTTTCCTTGGTTGGCTACAACAGCATTCTTGGCACCCATGGAAAGTACATTGGAAACACCCTTAGTTATTCCACCACTGCCACCATTCCCTATAGACTGTATTGATGTACCCACAGCAGCAGCAGGCAGCGCCTCTGATGTGGAGCCTCCACCGCCGCGGCCGACCGCGCGAGCCGGCAGCCCATCTCTCCTCTGCTGTGACGTCATGTTGTCACGTGGTCAGCCGCCGCGCCTCTGATGTGGAGCCTCCACCGCCGCGGCCGACCGCGCGAGCCGGCAGCCCATCTCTCCTCCGCTGTGACGTCATGTTGTCACGTGGTGTCACGGTGGTAGCTCCACCGCCGCGCTCGACGGGCTGTAGTGTAGCTCTAGTAATATGCTTCGCATAAAAAAAACCTTACAGCGGCTAATGTGTCACTCCTGGCGAAGGATCAGTCCTGAAGCGGTCCAACATTTCTGAAAAATCACATCAGAGTTTCTGGAGAGAATCAGTTGCATTCTTTGAAGACCTGGTTACGCAGGACTGCCACCAGCTTTGTGAAGAGCGCAGTGCAAGGCACAAAGAGTGGCACAAAAACAAATTTTGGTCGATTTGGCGAGGCTACGGCAAATGTGAATTTGGTGTGTTAGCACTGCGGTTTCGATATTGGGATCCAATGCGCACGGCTGGAAGTTGATGCAGAAGATACCCAAAGCACAGCGCGAGAGACTGCTTGTTTAGGACACGAGATGTTCGGCTGCGGCGATGTAAGAGCGAGTGCTGTGCTGCTGAGGTGTGTCGTATTACGTGTCATGTCGATCTGCCACTGTTTTCCTCATGGTTTATACATGGTTCATGTACATAGAACAAAAGGCGATGATGTAGTGGTCTGATGCAGTGGCCAGCAAAACTAATCTAATCGCGCTGTCCGGATTGGAAACCCACTCGCGGCCGTAGGGTATTTTCTTTTAGTTAATTTTATTTAAGGTCAAGAAAACTCCAGACATACAGACGGACCTCGGCGAACACTAAGATTGAAAGCCCAACCGCCGAATAAAAAAAAAAATTCGATCGCATCAGGTCGCTGTTGTTCCACCGCCATGCGGAGGCAACGGCAAGGTGTTCTCCAGCCGCCCGATGGAAACGGATCATCGTGCGGCCGTGGTTCTCGTCTGTTGACTTAATGAAGAAGACGGTACAAGAAAAGGCTCTACCTTAGAGCCTTTACTTCTTAAACAATTCATTACACAACCATTATGAACAGGCGATATCTTTGTGGCTGTGGTGCGCTGGGCGTCTTGCATGCACAGCAGGAAGTGATTTGTGTCTAGACCATCCAGGAGGGAATGTACAAGGACGGGAGGATAGTACAAACGCTAAAAAAAGAAAAGCTAGCTGGGGCTGGAAACGCATTTTTCGTTCTAGGAAGTACCAACGTTGGGGCAAAGCAACCAGTTTTGGGCGCCTTGTAAGAAGAAAGGATGGTTCTGGGAAGCGGAGGCAGGGCTGCGTACGGCGCACGCGAGGTCGCGGGGTCACGGAGTCGCGCTGCAGCAGCACATCGGGAAAAGGTTAAACTCTTCCACTCGCCACTCGCAGCGCACCGCAGAGCCGGCAGCCTTCTCTCTTGTCCGCCTACCCGGCAGGAGCTACTCTCTCCGGTTCCGGCCGGGGAAACGGACAATAGTCGCGGGCGAGAGAGAAGGGGGGGCCCCCACCACATGAATGGCATTAGAAGAATGTCACTGGCGCCTCCGCTACGGCTCAGCTCGTACTATTCTGGCGCAGTGCTGCGTTTCGCCGTAATCGCTTGTCAGCAAAGTGAACACAGCACCGTGCCTTCCCGTGAATAGTAGAAGCAGGGACGTCGCGGCCACACCGGCATTCGCAGGATAGCGCCGCCCTGTCGCTTATTTGCTCGCTTATCCTCTAACAAGTCAAAAAGTCTTCCTGTCGTGGCACGCCATCCATGGCTTACGACACCACGTCTGTCATTCCCCTTCGTACTTCAAGCGTTTCTCTTCTTGCTATGAAAGTATTAGCCGTTGCGGCCACCAATTCAAGCAGCGAGAAGAATTTCAGCGCCGCAGGATTCGTAATGAAAGAGCGCCGCTCTTGTTTCGATCAAGCCATCATCAATGAACAACTTGCGTATTTAGAGTGATAAATCTATACCTTTATGCGTTGTGTCTTGTGTATAATCCCAAACTGTGATCTGGAATGCGAGGTCAAAATTTGAATGTCATTGAAATAAACTCATTTTCCTGAAATTCTCTTTTTGTGTCGTCGCCGCTTTGCAGGTCGGGCCGAGCACGAGCGTGCTCATGGTCCTTCAGTGTCGGGCCGGGCTTCCTGTCGGTAGGTTAAGTCCCGGGCCGGGCGCGGGTTCGAAATTGCGGCCCGTGCACAGCTCTATTGAGAAACCTAATCACATTTCCTTTTGTGAAAAAAGAGCTATGTGCAGAGTTTAAATGGTGCAAGTATGAAGCTACAATGAAGTCAATTACAGACTTCTGTGCAACAGCTAGAGGAATTTCAAGAGCATGCTATACGTGATGCTAGTTGCCTCAGTCACAATTGATGCAGTCAAGTATTATTTCGTATATTTTTTTTTACCCAATAGACATGAAATGTCTGAAGATGAATATGTACCAAACACATCGAAACATCAGTTGTGATGCCTGAAAAAAGTTGTACTGCAACATATAAATGCTCAAGTCTCGATAAGCAGAAATACTGAAGGGGAATAAAAACAGTTTTCTTTTGTTCGGGCTCACGCACCTGCTACAAACATATTCTTTATACACAGCAATAAAACTTGAAATAACTGTTTAAGAAGCCTTTGGTCAATAGAAAAGCTAAGTATGACTGAGAGGAGTCCGCAAGAAATGCACGGAAGCAGGCATGCAGTGTGACAGCGCAGCGCGACAGGTGCGCTTTTTAATCTCGCGCGCGCACTGAAGAACATGGGTTTATGGTTTATTGGGGTTTTAACGTCGCAAAACGACTCAGGCTATGAGGGACGCCGTAGTGAAAGGGGTTCGGAAATTTCGACCACCTGGGGTTCTTTAACGTGCACTGACATCACACAGTACACGGGCCTCTAGAATTTAGCCTCCATCGAAATTCGACCATCCCGACCGGGATCGAACCCGCGTCTTTCGGAACAGCGGCAGAGCGCCATAGCCACTGAGCCACCGCGGCGGGTCGAAAGACATGACGGGGACACGCCGAGGAGGCAACGCTGCAGTGCACGCTGCCTCCTCGCCTCTCGGCTCCTCGCGAGCAGCCCCGTCCGCTGACGAGCGGTGGCGGGGAAAAATCTAGGGAAAACATGCCTGTCCCCAACCGGACATGACGTCATTAAATATCACGTGACCTATGACGTCACGCGTATGACGTCATATTTTTTTGACTAATCAGCGTTTCCAGCCTACCTACCCGCAAACGCTTGTGCGCGAACGGAAGCGTGGAGGCCTCAGCCGGGCGACGTCCGACGGCGCGATATGAGGCCCCATCTGCAGCCGGTGTGACGTCATCACGTGACGTCATGTCACGTGACCTACTTGAAGGTCACTTGAAGGTCAATGGTGGCCACCGCCGGGCGTCGCGCGAAGGCCCGAAACCTACGTTAATATGCTTCGCATAATAAAATCTGCTGAAATCTAGAAAAAATTACGCGTTTCGTCAAAACCGGCCTATTTCGCAAGTAAAATACTGCGACGCCAACGACTCTTGGGCGTCTATATAAGAGGCTACCGCACACCAGTGTGCACTTCAAACCTTTGGCAATCAGTTGTTTGCAGTGAGGACGTCACGATTTGGAACCGACTGGCGGTAACGTTTTGAATCGAATTATTTCCACAAGAAACGCGTGCTTTGTGGCTGAACAATCACCAACATAGCTAGAAAGGACAAGGTAATCAATTTTTACAAAGAACGACAACTGAATGAAGTTTTTCTCAGTGTTTCTTTCAAGAATCCGCTGCAGAGCTGTGTACTTTAAGTGCAATGAAGCTGCTGATATCTGTTCACACGAAACAACCATTAAGCTGCGTGCATGAAGCTAGCTCATGTTTTGACACTAAGACATCTCATCGCACCGCGCTGCTCCCGACTAGAGGACACTCTGCAACACTGCTCGAAAGCTGGCACGGGTATCGGGGCCGGGGTGCTGCCTGAGCCTCCAGGAGCCTTCATTAGTCTCTCTCTCTCTTTTTGTAAGTCGCTTTCATCACTGGCTTCTCCGAGAATTCTCCACACCGCTCCTCGTTAAGTATTTCAACGAACCGCCAAGCGAAATATCAATGAAAGAAGACGAAGGAAGGAAGGAAGGAAGGAAGGAAGGAAGGAAGGAAGGAAGGAAGCCTTATTTGAGGCCAGCACAAAGGCCCCGTGGAGAGCGCTAGCTCTGCCAAGGCCCGCTAATAATTTGCCGAAGCCAAGCAATGACTGTACAAGTATTCTTTCTCAACCTAAGCCAGGAACCATTCCCATGTAAACTCTCCAAATTGGTTCTTGCATTTACTCTACCTGCAATCCAGTTTACTGCCTCCGACATCTCACTGTATTTATATTAATGAGAATGGCATGTGTAGACTTTTATGAAGTACAAAGGCACCCACTTTGTTTTGCATCCACAGCGACATTTGACAATGCTTTGGAGTAGCACAGAGTATATGCTTGCTTCTTTTGTACATGGCAACAATGACAAGGCTTTCAGGAGAACTTCGCATACTTAACTCCTTCCCATATTAACTCGAGCACATCTGACTGACGAAGGTTGGCGCGCGTTGAAAGGCAACTACCCCTAAGAGACGCGGGCTCGAAAATGCGTATTCTGCGAAAAGACCGGTTTATAATTCGCGCCAAAAGCATACGTAGCCGCGACGTCCTTCCTTGTCTTCAAAGTCACGCACTCGTAAGTGTGCCCCCCAGCATCCAGGGGCGCTGGGGTGCCCATGAGCCGCCATTTTTTTAGACCAATGGGCGTGTATGGGGCCTTCCCTACCATAGTATACCTTAGTATCTCCTCCTTATAGGTGGAAGCGTGGGGCCGTTTCCGATGGTGTGCGTTATCTCCACTTGGACAAGTTGCGTTATCAATGGGCGATCACTTGGCGAAGAAGCAGAAAAAATGCCTGCATAAAAGCCAAGAATTCTTTCTGGCTACAGACAGACTAGGGGACATTAAGAAAGCTGCTGAAATTAGCGGTAGCAGTAACAAAGCTTTTGCAGCCTCTGGCGCAGTCGCCAGAGGTTCGCTATGTTCATCAATCAGGCGTGAAGGCCATGCGCCTCATGTTGCATGGCGACGACGAAAGCGCTTGTAGGTTTGTATATGCATTTAGTGCTGGCGTAAGTGAAGTGCATTGAGAGATGCAAGAAATTTTATTCTAGCAGCTTTCTCCGTGGCGACCGTAGTACATTAGAAGAAAAGCAATGCGAAAAGCTCAAAAAACCTCGAAAAAATACCGCCTAAAGAAGCCGGTTGTTTTGTTATGACGTTCAAACAGCAGGTCTTCACCAGAGTGAAGCATGCAAGGCCTCGCTATTTGAGGGAGAATGTCAACACTTTCCGTGTACAGCTAATCTACGTGGAACTGTCGATAGATGTTGCCAGGAATTCGCTAACGGCGCCTGACGTTTCTGCATTGTGAAGCCAAGAGTAATCTGCGCAGGACTTACGAAGTCTGCTGGCAGAAATAAACTAGCTGTTTGCCCACACACAGCCGTCTTAGCTTCGCCAGGGTGCTGCACGTCATGCATCCTGCGTCTTTCATGCACACCATGCATTTTTCTCCACTGAGTAGCGCAAGCATATCCCTTTTCTGACAGATATGTAGGATACAGACGGGCAAAATGTAGGTATGGCAAGTATGCCCATGCCCAGCCAATGTATTTTCTATGCAGCACCCATGTAGGTTACAAGCAGGAATACTGGTGTAAGCCCACACACAGCCTAATTGGGTCCATCCGGGTGCCGCACGGGAGCCTCTATTGGCTGTGCCCGCACTTCATCTTGTTGTCCCATGTTTTATGCATATGAACTGCATGCTGCCAATCACTTTAATACCAGATTTGGGATACAGGCGGAGAAGACGTAGGAATAGGGAATGTGCCCATGCCCAGCCCATGCGGGTGCGTCGCAGGTGTTGCTCAGACAGCCCAAACTGCATCCCTGTAACGCTTCGCGAGTGTGAAGCCTAAAGTGTAGCCCTTGCATTTTCTAGGTGGTACGCATGTAGGCAGAGGGCAGGAATACTTGAGCTCTGCCCACTCAAAACTACTGCGGCTCAGAACTACTCCCTCATGGGGATGTACGGGCAGCCCCTTTTGGGGTTACCCGCACTTCACCATAATAGAGCCCACATCTTTGCCTGCAAGTATCTCTACTATGGGACCTACGTGGGCTGTCCAGTCTGTTTAAGCCCATGCACAGCCGATGAGGGTCCCACTCAAGCATAACAACGGCAACCCAAGCGTTTCGTGCCAGCAGTGCACCCACGGGGGACCCATGTAGGTTTATTGCAGCCAGCCACCAGCCCTTATTGCCCATGTCAAACCCGCATCCACCACCTTGTGCTACTGCTGAACTTTACATATGTCTTCAAAGTGTAATAATAGAGGTCTTACTGATTGGGGCCTATCACTGAGGAATAGTCTTGGAAGGGAATTTTAGTACGCATGTGCACATAAGCATTGTTTGATCTGTGGAGGGGGTTCATCTGCTTCGGAGTAAACGCTATTTGTTTATTTGTTTGGTTATCGGGGTTTAAGGTCCAAGAGCAACTCAGGCTATGAGGGACGCCGTAGTGAAGGGCGTCGGAAATTTCGACCACCTGGGGTTCTCTAACGTGCACTGACATCGCAAAGCACACGGGTCACTAGAATTTCACCTCCATCAAATTTCGGCCGCCGCGGCCGGGATTGAACCCGAGTCTTTCGGGTCAGCAGCCAAGCGCCGTAACCACTGAGCCACTGCGGTAGGGCTTAAACACTGTTTACTCTATTTACAGTAGATGTTCTGTATTCACCAAGTGAGAGACGCAAACCTAGGTTCTGTACCGCATCTAGTCGTTTAAGGCAGGATGGTGTCGCTGAGCAATACACTACACATACATAATCTAAAGCAGAGCGTACTAGAGAGCGGCAGATTTCTAAAAGACATGCTCTATCGGATCCCCAGTGTTTTTGCGAATGTACTTTGAGTATATTCAGGGACTGTGAGGTTTTTTTTGGAGCATTTGTGTGAGGTAAAAAGGTGTTTTTTGTCAAATGTAATGCCTACAAATTTTTGCTCATTTTTTACAGGGAGTTCGCTTTCGTTTAGGTGTAAAGTGGGGTCGACTTATAGGCCACGTTTAAGCGAGAACAGAACAGCCACCGTTTTCTGTGTGGAAAACTGGAAACCATTTCTATCTGCCCACGTCACTAGTTTGTTTACTATCATTTGTATTTTCCTCTAGCATGATGCTACGTTTGAGGATGTGCAGGCTATTTGAAGATCGTCACCGTAAACCGAACACGCAGACTTCGGGATCATTTTAGTCATAGAATTCATTGTTATATTAGAGAGTGTCGTGCTTAATATGGACACCTGAGGTACTCCATTTACCTGAATTAAACTCCTTGAGATAGTTGAGCCTATATGTGATTGAAACAAACGGTTGGAAAGGAAGTCATTGAAGCAATTGAACATCCTACCATGGAAGCCTAGGTCCCCTAGATCGCGGAGGATCCCAAATCTCCAGTTGTGTCACATGCTTTATCCATATCGAACAGGACGGAAAGACAGCGCTGTTTGCGTATAAAAGCTTCTCTGGTTGTATTTTCGAGGTGAACTCTAGTTTGCCTCGTTATTGCAAGGATGCCTTTTAGGACCGCATTCATGGATGTGAAGAAGTTTGTGGGATTCAAGGACAATAGGTAATCTTAGATTCAAGACGTTTTCAAAAGATTTCACGAGACAGCTTGAAAGGTGACTGGCCTATAGCTACTAGCCTCTAGTCTTGTTTTACTCTACGGGTTGCTATGCCACTCTGTACGACGATGGCTACCTTTCCCGATAGCCTGTTTGCATGCGGAATACCTTTTATTATTTAGTAGATTTTTATGCGGAGCCCCTAGGCTAGTTTTCTGCTGGCACGAAGCAACATGAAAGAATGAAGTTAATGTGTCATTTATGTCACTGAAGTTATTTAAACGCCCCCGCAGTTCCAATTTATTATGAATGCCTTGTGGCTTTATGTATGTGGGGCGAGAAACTCGGTTTAGATTGACCCCATGATTCTGAGTTTGTCTTTTCAGGGATGATTCGGGGAGTTCCGCCGTACCTGTGACGTCGACGGCACGGTGCTACCCTTGCTCGTGTCCATCACCTCTCCAGAGGCGCTGGACGATCGTGCAGACTGCACGTCGGTCTCTTTGACAGACCTCGCCTCGTGGACAGAGGTCTTGAGGCGCGCTGCCTCGAGAGGGAACATAAAATGCTTTGGAGGTGGTGGAGTAGTGTTAGCTACTTTCATTTGGAGCGAGGATGGCCCCGCCACAGCCTCACTACATGGGGTCTGGGCAGGTGCAAGAGGCCGGTGTGATCGATCTCCCCGTCGCACCAGATCGGCAAAAGTTATGTGTAGAGTTAGTAAAAAAGCTGCCTGCCATTTTGATACGTGTTCTCGCCTCTTTAAATAAAATGTTTTCTTTCATTTTCAATTTAAATATTTCTCTGCCATCTTGGGTGGGCACGACCCCGAGTAGGCTGGGTGCTCGACTTCAATTAGCGCAGCGGACGCCGCTTCGCAGTTTTCAGAGTCATGTTATTTTGAAGCTCATTTCGCACATGTTTTTAATTCTCGGCAACTCTGGGAACGATGGCCAAATCTTTCGCAGTTGAAACAATGGCGTCGGGGGTGTGCAACCAGTGAAAGTATAAGGTGCTTGGTTGGGATTTTTGTCATCTTCTTTCTCCTTGGGTGATATTTTGATCAGCGAGATCATCTAGCATTTCCTCCTCTGTGAGGTCCGGAAAATCAATTTCCGATGTCACATCGCGGAATGTGTTAAGCGACCTGTGTGGAGTAACTGAGACATGAATGTCCCCAAATGATAAAATTTTTGAAAGTTACGAACTTGAAATTTTCACGGATCTCTGGGAGCAAGTCTCCGCTATATGGTTTGGCCACCTTGTAACATGGTCCCAAGGCTTCTTTCAGACGTTTCGCAACTATGAATGGGGATATTTGCCTTGCGGAATTTTCTGGATCTTCAATGTGGTCGACATGGCATCTGGGGTAGATATCTTTCGTTTTCTAGAGGAACTGTTTCGTTAATCAGTCCGCCCTCTCCTGAAAAAGGATTGATGAGAGAGGGTTAGCCATAGAATATGTACGTTTTTTGGCTGAGGTGCCAGCCATCCACCATGAAGCACAACAAGGGGACGGACAGGAACTTTCAAACAAGCCCTGGCCACGCCAGCTGTGCACCCCACATATAACCAAATAAGACGCAAATCAGGGTAGTCGGTTACGACAGGTTACCCTTCGCCGGCAGAAAGAAAGGAAAAAGCCAAGGAGTGAATAGGAGACAGGAGAGTTGGCAGAAAGAAAACAGGAAAGTGAAATACGAAGGGGAGGACAGGAAAAGGCGCCTGCCGATTGCCTCCGGCCGGGTCAGGCTGGAGGTGCCGTCTATGGGAAGCTGGGGCCAAAGTAGTGTGTTCCCTCTGCCGAGGCGCCTTAAAGGTCCGAACACTCGGCATCGGCTCAACCAAAAGGATCCCCTTTTCCTCGGACACGGCGATGCCACGCACGGCTAAGCGCGGGTGCTCGGGTTCGTAGTGGCGCACTGCACACCATCATCCCCCTGCGGGGACGTCCCTGCGGATGTTCAGGAACTCGGTGTGTCGCAACTCACCAACATCTGCACGCTGCAGATGCCCGAGCATGGCACAAATGGAATTGTCTGATAATCTCAACAAAGAAGTATATACACTGCCAGGAAGAAAGAATGCTCATAAGGAACTTCTCATTACAATCAACTCGATCACGCGTGCTTTAAGCTGTTTAAGCGATGGTATGGTTTAAAAGTATTGCAGCTTTTTATTCACCCTTCGCTAACTCAGTTTTATAAATGGTTTGTCTGTCTATTTTGTTTGTTTTAAAAATAAAGATATCACCATGGCTATATTCAGAGTGTTCTTTCAAGTGGCCAGTCTTCGTGTGGGCTGCCATGCACAAGGATGGGCTGGGGCCTGTTGTGCGCATTGATGGGTTCACAGCGTCGTGTCAGAGTTCTCTGCTACAAGACACGATGCTCCCATGTGCAGGATGGTCCCTTCCCAAACGGCTGCTTCCTCTTAGAGCAGGACAAAAGCCCCGTGCACATGGCACGTCAGGTTACCTTCCTTCATAAGATCTTGGCGCGCGCATGGTGCAGTGACCTCAGAATTTAGCGGACACAAATCCCATCGAAAATGTGTGGGCGCGCATACAGTAGTGCCCGTACAGACAAAACTTGCACAGGGCAACAGCGGACGCGCTGTGGAACGCCATTCGTGAAAACTGGAAAGTCTTTCAAGCTGACTGCGAGTATATCGTCTCTCATTACAGTTCTATGCTAAGCGAGACGTGATATTTCCGCAGGCGGTCACTTCACCCGCTGTTTAGTCTACACCGAACACATAGGACACATTCCGTCACTGCTTCTTTTTTGGAGGCTCTGAACCCTGCTTTAATTTTTATTCCTTGTCCAATTTATGACTACGTCGATGTCTGCTTGCATCTTTTTTTCGCATCGAACGGCTTATTTTATGTGCAAAATTACCGCCCTACCTCGTTTCATGCGATGGAAAAAAGTAGACCATTTATCGGCGGAATGCCTTTTCGTTTTCAGAACGCTCGTTGGTATGTAAACATCAGAACGTGTTCAAAGAAAAAAGAAAACAAAAATGAAGAAATCCTGTATGTGGCGCCGGTTTGTTGCCAAGACACCTATGATATGTTATCTAATCGGGACAGAGTGAGCACCGCAACCTTCACCCTCACCCTGCCCCTGCCGAATTGCAAGCATAGCGCATTGAATAAAGAAAGCGACGCCAAGCGCCGCACGTAATCAGCTCGTAGGCTGCAAGCGAAGAAAAGGACACGGCTGCGAGAACGAAGGGACGCTCATGCGCAGTGCCGTATCTCGACACCAGAAGTGCAATGTCAGGCGGCGCGCTGATGCAGTTTTAGAGTTTTATCTGATTATGGCCTCATCTAGCGCGGGCCAACTTATTTTGCCGCCGGTTCCACATTTCCAAAGGCAAGACTGTACAGAGCACGTACCCGTGTTGTCATTAATTTAAATTTTTAACTCAAGCACATCTCAGCACCTTTCCAGCAAATATGTGCTGTTCTTATCAAAGAAAAGAAGCCCCCGCCTTAGCGTTAGTATCGTCCTTCAAATATCAAATATTGCAAAAGCCTATCCGGATAGCAAACAGCAGCATTTTACTTTGCGATAATTTCGATATCTACATTAACATTGCAAAAATGCAGTATCGCAACTTGAGGCCACTTATCGATGCCCACTTCAAGCAGACTTGAGCATTGATATATGCAGCTCGCCTCACCGACTCGGTGATTTGCAAGAAACTGCTACACGGAGGGTCATTAAAGGTGCAATGAAGAGAAATCTGAACTAATCTATTTGCAGCGGGAACTCGATCTACACGTTCCGAGGATTATTAGAAACTTCGAATTATTGCCCTGTGCGCTCGATTTCCCTAATTTATGTCGGATTAACGTCCGCCTCCCGCCTTATTTTTTTCAAATTCCCCACAGACGGTGGGAGGAATCGACCAACACATGGAGTGCCTTTCAGGAAGTCGTGTGGCGGCTTTGCTTTCGCTTTATTTTGTTTTTTAGGTTTCCGTGAATAAAGAGTTTCAGTCGCAGATAATAAAAATACGCGTGGACTATTTGCTTTCGCCAAAGACTTGGCGGTAGTCAATTGATAGCCGCAAAAATAGTCCAAGTAATCTCTATTACTCTTTCTGGACAAGCCGTATATAATATTTTGACAAATCCGCTACATAGTTGTGGTTTACAGAGCGTATCGTCCAAAATAAACAAGCCCGAAGAAGCCGGTCTATGTTTTCTCCTCGTGTGCTGCCACAGGAGTTGAGCACCCCACCGCGTGGCTTCAGCCTGCTCCGAGGAAGCGCTCGCCTCGCTTCTTTTCCTTGTCGGTTGTTGGTGCACGCGGTTCTACTTCCTCGAAGATCCCGTGTCTGCCCCACTTCCCACTTATGCTACGCCGTGACATCCTTTGATCTACACTTTGTCGTGGATCTGTGGTACGCCAATGCGTTTTGTTGCAACTGCTGTTCGGTTCGCGAGTGGTATTTTCTCGATTCCGGACATTAGTTGGGTGAAGTCGTGCCCACATCGGACTTTAAAAAACTGCCCAAAGGGTCTACGTTTGTTCTCTTTGCTAGTGGACGAACCCCGACCTGGCGCATAGCTACGTTGCGCGGAGCTCGATAACGCCGAGAAACTACCAAAGCTTCTCCGTTTCTGCACCAAAGACTTCGAGGGATGCGCTTTCCATCACTCCCGTCACTCACGCCTGCGTTGGAACGCTCTGCCCACGCTTCGACTTACCTTCGTCGATGGAACCGAACAACAAGCTCCAAAGCCCCAAAGAACCCTGGTAAGTATTTCTGCTAATGAACTGTCTTTTCTTAGCATGCCGCGAACGTATTGTTTTGTGGATCGCTGACTCGAACATGCCTCAGGCTGAAAATATATTTTGTCCTAAAAGTTACGTGGCTGCATCATGACGCGAATGTTCATCCTTTCCAGAAGCTAATGAAGTAGCAATGTTCCGTGCTTCGCGTTCGTAAGTGCGGAGTCGGTCTAGATAAGCTTAGAAAATTTGACATACAGCTTATTCGGCAATTTCACGCGCGCCGTAGAATGCTTCTGTAGGCTATAACGTTGCATTGTTCGTGCTCGAATTTGGCGTAAAAATGGCATTTGGTCTGCAATGGTTTTTATTTGGGATGCTTGTCATATTGGATTGGAATGAGAGAGATATTCGCATCGTGTGCTGTGCCGCCGAAGGAAACCAGGCCGCTCTCCTAGCGATGGCGCCATCACATTTAGTTTGTAACAACTCTGCAATGGCGATAAGGCAAGTAGGAGGGGGAGGAAGAACATTTATTTCGGTCGAATATGGCGCGGCAGCCACCTCCGGGTCCGCACGAAGGCGTCCGGGGAGGCAGCCTGTAGCACCGCGGCCGGAGGACATCCGATCCCGTCTAGGAAAAAGAGGTCTTCAGCCTCCGCCGCTAGGGGCGGCGAATCGCTGATTTTTTCCGTCGGAGCTTCTAAGCGTGGTCTCCCATTCATCGCCAGCTTTAATAGAGTCGCGCCGTGGGGCACGAACGCATCTCCATAATGTGTGATCTAATATTGCCACGTGAACGCAAAATTTACAAATTTGGGTTCCTGCACCGTCCCTCTTCCGCCCTCTGGCACCCGTCCAACTCCTCCACAGGGGCGAGAAGCAATTTCGAGCTTGGAGTCTTCTCCAGTCGTACGATTCCTTTTTACTCAGGGATCTCTCCGGTGCGGATATGTCCTCCGGGCTTTAAGATTTTCAGTTGCATCCTTAAAGGTACCAATACTTTCTTTGCTTTTAGATGTTGTGGAGGCGTCCGCATCACCCCGAGGCAGCGAGGAGCGCGCGAGCATGTGGGCAGCCTCGTTGCCGGCGAGACCGGCGTGTGCTCGGGTTCAGATTATAGTCACGCTTTCGACCAGAGACGACTCGTTCAGAATTTGGCAGCACGATTGCGAGTGTTTTTTGTTATTAGTCAAATAATAAAGGAAGGAAAAATTCAGGGGGCACTTTGGCTCTCTAAATTGATGCAAGGCGAAAGCCTGTCCTTCCGCACTGGTTCATATTTTTTTATTTTGTGTTTAATTTTCTATTCTTATTTAACTTTATTTTTATTTTATTATTTTTTATTTCTTGTTTTGATTTTGTTCATTCATTTATTTTTCCGTCAGCATAGCGAGGAAGATGGGAGTGAACGAAGGTACCGTATTCACTAGACACGCCTTTGTTCATTCCAAACCATCAAGCTGGCATGGCGAAGTACTTATCTGGTGTCGTCGTCCAAGGCACACTGGCGAACCGTTCAGGCGTAGACGCCCACCCGCCATGCCACAGCCCGAGGAACTTCGACCAGTTAACCCCCCTTCCCGTAGCTTGGCTGTAATCGCGTACACATTTAACTGCCTCGCTTATGCCTCCCTCGTCCACGGAAAACACTGCAATGTCATCAGCATACGCTAAGAGCTTAACTTCGGCTGCTTGCAAAGTGAATCCGTTTATACTCCTGTTTTTCAGTATCTTCAAACAAAGGGACTCCACATAAATACAAAATAAAAGGGGGCTAAGGGGACAGCCCTGGCGCACCGAACGCTGCACGCTAATGGGGGCCACCAGACTCTTGTGTTCCGCTCTATGCGTACCGTGACAGCGAACAGTATTGGACAGGGCAGGTCAAAGAGATACGGGAGAGAGCGGATAAGTGGAAAGGGACGACCTTGTCAATTTTTGCCAGAGCCACTGTTTGCAACCTGTTCTTCATCAGCAGGCTCTGGTACGTCATGCAGGTGTTGCACTGTTCACGGTTAAGCATTCAGAAGCTGCACAGAATTTTCGCCGTCTTCATCTGGTCGTCTGACTAGGAGCGCTGCAGCCGGACCAACCTGTTCAGACGGGTACAGGAAGGTGGGCTGGGACTGGGCCATTTGTTTCTTCGGCAGCTGGTGAATCGTTTCTTGTTTTTTCGGGACACAAGAGACCCGTTTTTGCGCACCGTATGCCAAGTTAGGCTGCGGCGCCTGCTGCCGGAGTACGTAGTCGGAACTGCTGAGGTTTACAGTAGGGTCAGCGGTTTTTACCGGGAAATCGTTGCCAGTGTAAGGTTTCTTTCCGCGCGCTTTTCGAATGACTTTCTGTCCACTGTGAAACGAAAGAAACTGTACCGTGCTTTGTGCGATGTAGTTTTCCCCGTGCCCTTGTACAGGGCCTTGTACAGTGGAGGCCCAGGCAAAGATGCTTTAAAGAGAGTGAAAAAAATGCAGGTGCCGCCAGGAACAAAAACCTTTTTTTAAGCTGCACACTGGAACCTTACCGGTTAAAAAAATTTGAGAGGGAAAGGAATTCTTTTTACCCTGGGGATCTCACTGTTTGATTTGCAGGAAGCCGGAAACAATAAACCATGTTTTTTACACTGTTGGGAAGGTGTTAAATTTTTGGGATGTGTTGCAGCGAACCTTAAAGAAAGAATTTCCGCTAGACCCGTATGGCATTCGGTACTTATGTGTTGAAAATGAGGATGGGGTGCCTTTCGACTTAATAATGCTGACAGGCCTCCACTGTATATGGCGCTCCAGAATGGCAGGCTACCATTGTGACCAAGACGCAAAACCTGCCAGCATTTACTTTCGCGAAAATATGGACATGTTTCTGGCCATTCAGAAGGCCGCTGCGGACCCTCCGGAGTGGCTCTCAAAACTACAGCCACTCTGTACATTGCCTGAATTTTAATGAGATGAAGCCAGATTCATGCTGGCTGACCACGTGTCGTGTGTACATAGCGGTTATTGTGTTTTGTTGATTGTTTGTTTTGTCCAATTTTCTTTGCAAAAGCCAGGCAATAAAGAAAAAAAAAGCTGGCATGGCGAAGTGGATAGCGTGCTTATCTCGCACTCCGAAGACCCTGGTTCGATTCCCCAAAGCGACCAATTTTTTACTCGATTTTATTTACTTTGTTTATTTTACTTGGAGCGTAACTATGCCATTACTTTAATTAGGTTTTAAGGCTACTAGCCGAAGTACAATTGGGCACGTTTGAAATCCGCGCACTGTGACGTCACCACCTGTACAAAAGCGTGACATTTCTGTCGAGAACTCCTGCTTACAACGATGAGGCTTAAAGGCCTTAAAAGTTATTGCTAGCCGTAGCATCTGCCATCGAAACCTGAGCTGCGGCTAGTAGGAATAAAAGGAGAGGCAGAGGGAAGCGAGGGGAGGCGACCTACACGATGTTTTTGTCGCAGGCCCTGACTTGTTACGTTGCGCGCGAGGGCACAGACGTACACTTCGCCTTCGTGCACCGCGTGGTCTAGCTCAATGTTTACATTCCGCTCGCGTGCCATGTTCTGTCACGGGAGGAAAACAAAACGCGCGCGGCTCTGTACACAACAGGCTATGTGGAAGCGCCCAAATATAACGCGCCCAAAGTTACCACACGCGGATTGTTCTGTCACTGCGCGCAGCTACCTGGCTTGGAACATACGAAACGTCAAGCCCGTGTGTTCGAAGTATTCACAGAGGCTCATCAGAGATCGCTAATGGGTGTGGGCGCTGCCCTGCCTGCAGCAACAGGAGCGTCGTCAGATTGTCTGGGATGAGGCCCTGTGCCCTGCAGTCTGCGAGCATATTGAGATGTGGTTCGGCAAACGCAGCACAGCGGATGAGCAATTGATCCAGTAATTCAGCTGCGCCACGTTCGCCACAAACGTCGCTTGCGGGTAGTTTTTGGTGAGCCCGTCTCGCCCCGGGCCCTACGCTTCCTACACGCGCACGGATGATCATCGCGCACTGCAACCGTGTCAGTGAGCGGCCACTGACGCTGTTGATGAGCTCACCTCGTGCGATTCGCAGGTCGGAGTGCTCGTGTAGGAGATAATCGTAGATAACTGCTCGCACGTCCTCCAGTACGAGAGGCACGTCGCTGGGAAGCAGCTGGTGTGCAGCGGTCGTGAGTTAGCCAGCTTGCGCGCAATTACGCAGTGGCCGGGCACTCGCTGTGCACGAGGAGTGGAGCCATGCTGCGCTAGGCGCGCGCGGCCTTCGCACAGAGACTGCCAAGGCCATGCTCCTGATAGAAACTAATGAAGTGCCCAAATAAGTGTATTTATTGTGAGGGCATGAAATGTAAAGCAATATAGAAATGCTATGTTGCACCACCTCCACATTTC
Organism: Amblyomma mixtum; assembly: GCF_055824585.1. Lineage (NCBI taxonomy): Eukaryota > Metazoa > Arthropoda > Arachnida > Ixodida > Ixodidae > Amblyomma > Amblyomma mixtum. The sequence goes on along the minus strand of NC_143014.1, from coordinate 229,353,911 downwards.
TAAACCGAAATGCTTTAGAAAGCAAAGTGGCTGATCTGCCTTTGTAAGACTCTCTTTCAGAGCAAATACCTTCAAACACATCCTTCGGAGGCAGGGCCTTTAACAGCAGCTGTCCGCACCAGAGAAATAGTTCTGTCGACCACGGCACTAGATCCGAGGTCGTCTGTAAGTCCTTACTGCATTTCGCCCATTGTGTGCGGATGACATGACTACCTACAGTGGCATCAGCTACGGCTTCTCCTGGCCGTGTCACAGAGGAGCCCTTGCTACTTTTACCCTTTGTCCAGGCCACATGCAGTAGTTAACCACTTCGCTGCATATCGCCACAAGGTCACAGGCCAGACTGACTCCAGCTACTCTACAACCCACCATGACGATATCGAAAGGCGGGAGTTTCACATGTGCATGCGTCTTGGGCCTAACAGTTGGTACTATTCTGATTCCAGTGAGCCATCTGCAGAGTCATCACGTCATCAACCAGCACACTGGACATGGCGGAATGTATCCAAGGTGTCTCCACAGCGACATGCCGGAGGGCACAAGAGTTTTGATGGACCTCAGTAAGTTTTTACTTGTCCTTGCCTAAAGAACTTTTTTAAAGCATACCTTTTCCTCAAGAGTCCCAGGCATACGAGCACTTCAAGGCGATCACTAAGGACAAGCGTCTCCTCAAGGATATTACATAGATGCCCCCCCTGGTCAAACGTTTGCTTTGGATGCATTCCACAGAGTCTTGATAGACTTCACACCAAAGTCTACGGCATTTTCCCTAGCAGGGATGCTTCTAAGGTAATATATCGCAGTTCTGTCCTGTGCCTAGAGGCTGTTGGTTTATTCCAAGAGTCAGCACCTAAACACATCCACGTCCTCGAGATCATTAGGCTGAACTGCCTGCTTATGCAATATCCTCAACTTACAGGACGCGACTTCCATCCTCCACTTCACTGAAAATGCGGACCGGTCCCAGGCTTAGACAAAGGAAGGCAATTCACACTGAATGACTAAGACTACCAAGGCGCGAAAGGGCCATCACACAGCGTGTCCCATCAAAACAGCTACCACTTACAGTAAGTATTATGCTTCATATGAGGGGAGCCTTTTGGAGTGATGTCACGCGAAGACTATTTCCAGTGAATGTCGGAAAGCTTGTGAAAGAAGTTATCATCAGCAGCAAGCTGCACAAACGCTTTACTAACACCAATGACCTCGGAATTCACAAGGCCTTCTCTTGAGGAGCTTGTGGAAGCAAGGAGGTCCCGCTTCAGCCAGGGTACCCAGTGAGGCTCGACCAAACCATGGTCAGGTGGACAACCGCCAGAGTGAAAGTCTGAACTGTCTGATGAGCAGCAAGATGCGTTGCTCCCCTTCTGCTGCATCAAAGGCCAACACATCTTAGTGGTATGGCTGGACATCCCACTTTTCAAATAAACTGCGGACCAATGCCTGGCAATGACACAGCCAGGCTATGAGAGGCGCCGTAGTGCAGGGCTCCGGAAATTTCGGCCACCTGGGGTTCTTTAACGTGCACTGACATCGCACAGTACACGGGTCTCTAGAATTTCTCCTCCAAAGAAATTCAACCGCCGCGGCCGGGATCGAACCCGCGTCTTTCGGGTCAGCAGCCGAGCACCATAACCACTGAGCCACCGCGGCGGCAGTTTGAAGTAGTGATGGGGAGCTCAAGGGCATGTTTAACAATTTTGCGAAGGATGACCTGAAGGGCGTCCTCCTCTTGTTTCCGTAGGTGGAGATAAGGAGTCGAATAGAGAATTCGACTAGTTACGAAGGCGTTTGCCAGCCGCAAGGCATCCTTACTTCGTAACCCTCCGCGTTTGTTGGAAACCCGGTGGACCATGCGGCCCACCTGGTCTCCCACCTTACGCAGTTTGGTCAATGTAGTGTCTGGCCGCCTGTGTTTGTGGATGTAGAGTCCGAGTACCCGTATCTCATCACTTTCGCGTATGGGACCACTCTAAAGAGAAAGATATTTTAGTTGTGCACTTCTGGGAGATGGTGCACAAATTCCGATTTTTTTGGGGAACATTGAAGACCGCAGCGGCGGGCGTAGCGGTCTACTATCGTCGCCGCTGTTTGCAGGCTGGTTTCAACGTCCCCTGCGATCCTTCTGTGCTGCGTTAAAAGCGAGCCTAAAATGCTTTCCCAGCACCAACGATCTCGGGTTTCACCAAAGTGACGGCAACAACATCCAGCCTGTTTGAAAGTCTGAACTCCCTGACGAGCAGCTAGATGTGTGTCTCCCCTTCTGTGTCAGAGGTGGATATGAGCGTCTTCTCGACACATACTTTTACAAGTTTCTTGCAGGTGCATCGGGCTACAGATTCCAAGCTTGCTGTATACCGGGCCGCAAACTGTACGGACATGCCCACACACGTATCCTTAGTTCAGTGATCACCTTGGCAACCACCTTGGCAGAACAGAGACTGGCTTGGCCAGGTCATGTAGATTTTTCTCTCGGCAGAACCTGCCTGCTAGAGAGCGCGTATCCCAGTTGGCGGATAGGGTTGCTGCTATCACAGTCGGGCCCTGCTCCTCTGAAATTTGTACAGTCACTTGCAAGACACTGTTAGCAGGAAAAACTTTGATTCATTGTACCTGCAGTAACATTCCCTATGACTTGCAGAGGAGCAGTTGACGCAAGTGTGATAAGTGTGGTGCTTGCACCCGCAGACCAGCGGGCGTTCGGATTTGAGCAGAATCCCGACACCACCTACCAAGCATGCGCCGGAAGGATTGTGCAGATGCATCTAAGCAAGTCAATACACTGTTTTCCAAAGGCTTTGCTAAGTGACTTTGTGCATCTTTTTGTACTTTACCGCTGGCTTAAATACAGAGCTATGCCGGTTTATAGACGTTGCTAAACCAATATGTTTCCTGTGATTCAGTTGTGTAAGGCACTTTGATGAACTGCATAACAAAATTTTTCGATTACTTGGGAGGTTCACACCTTGAGTTTTGGTTCATGCATTAGCAGGGTAGTTTAATTATGAAAATTTTGGTGCACCACCACAGTTATGTAAACTTTTTAAACAACTCTTGTAAAGCAGATGAATCGCAAATAAGGTTTTGCTACACAGAGACTGAATAAGCTAAACACATTCCAAAAAAGTGGTCGGGATGAAATGCAGTCTGTTAAAGCTCGGATGCACTGCAAACAAAAATGTGGTATAAGGTGGTCCAGTACTTTATTCTGTTAATGGCAAGCTGAAATCCCATGTTAGGGTGCGTAGGATGCCTACTTTTGGACACTTTTGGACGATGCACAAAGACCATAGGTCGGCACATTCTGCATGAGTGCACTCATATCACCTCACTCACACTCACGTCTATGAGCGTGAGAGTGGTAGTGAGTGCGAGTGAATAGATGGGAGTGTGGGTAGTCATGAGTGTGAGTGAGTGAAAGTGACTGGAAATGACTGTTAGTGAACGGATGTGAGTGTGCGAGAGACGAGCGGTGATAGTCCATGAGTGATGAGTCGACCTGATTGGGTGTGAGTGGCGGCAAACTCAACGTGACAGGGAAGTTTGTTGCATGTGCTTAGCTTTTTTCTGTTGATAGTTGAGGTTAAATATTCACTGCCAAGGGCGCTCGACTTAGGATAATGCATCATTCCGGTGTCTATTTACAACCGACCCAGAGGATTACGCTGGCGCGGGAACGGAAACCTTTGCTGTTCGCCTTACTAGTTCAACGTTGGCACGGGGAAGGCTCTTCGCGGGTGCAGTGAACCGATGCGAGTTGTGTTGGATCCTTTGATCGAATTTCGCATTAACACTGCTAGAAAAGCAGATGTCTCTTGACACGCCTCCTACACGGCCCCAGCGCCTATACACAGAGTTCCAATGCTTGCTGCTGAAATCATGACTGTCATCTTCTCGGCAATAACTAGCGTAAGGTGGGGATCTCGAGTACTGCAGGGGACGCTTCGGTTTTTTTTCTAGGGCCGGCCGTGCGCATTGTAGAGATCTACTCTGGCCGTAAATATTTTTATTTGGGCCGAACCCACACAATGAGCCTGATCTACTTGACCTGGCTCTTCAACAGCACAAGCTGGTTTTGATATGTGGCGCTCAATCTTTGGCACTGGGCAGTTAAAATGCGCCTGTGAAATGGGAGTTTGTTTTATATTTGTGTTCGCAATACTGTAAGTGAAATAATTACTATTTGGACACTCCAATTCCCGCAGCTCTAACCGCACTGATATCTGGACAGGTTGAGGAATCCTTTTAACCGGATACTATGATTTCCTCTAAGAGCTTCCGGATAGGGCTTTTTCCCAGTAACGTCCTATCATTTCAGAAGGGCATACACTACCAAACGGCTCACAATTTAACTGCATACACATACTTCCACGAACGACGTTTCCTCGACCGACAGCGTGCAGGACTACGTGAGAATATTTAGGTTAAAGTCACTACTTACCTCATCCAGTGACTCTAAATTAGGTGCATTTTTAGAGCCTCCTACGCCCAAGCAGATGTGCACGTGGCCTCCGCACGCACCGGCCTCAAGCGAGAACACCGCGCTGGTTTCTAAAGCCTCTTGTAGAGAGGGATTATGTGCAGCACAGAGAACATACTGCACAGCAGGCATGCTTTGACCAGTCTGCGATTGTGCATCTCGGAACAAAATGATCAGATAGCATTTGAAAATAGCTGCGGTATAACAACAGGGCTGTTATTAGAATTAACATGGTTATTTGAAAAGCATGCGTGTTAAAATTGGCAGTGCCGTTTATGCCCAAAACTCAGGTATCTGTATCGGTTCGAAGGTCGCTTCTGTTCTAAACGGCATTTTCTTAAGCAGGGTAGATAGATAGATTGATTAACAATTATTTACAGGGGCTGGGAATAAGCATCTTTCGCTACGTTGACGATTTTTTGAGCCTCTACAAAGTTTCCCAGGAGGGCTTTGGACCACTGAATATTCTTAAATTATTTGAAGAGCAAGGGCTTGGTCTGATATTTACTATGGGACAACCATCCCAAGACAATGGCTGAGATTTCTAGATTTCGACCTCATGTTTCGCACGCATCATGTGTGTTGGCGGTATTCGCCTAGGAGTGCTACGCCACTGCTTGATTATGGGTCTCATCATTCGAAGCTTGTAAAAGATGGCATCGCTGTGTCCAGCCTGGGGTCAGTCCTGTGAAAGTCGTGCTTTCATAGCATGCGGTTTAGCTTCCAAGATGAAGTAACAAGGCTAGTGAACGCAGGGTTTCCAAGTCACGTCATAATAAGAACCTGTGACAGGTTGCTGAAAAAGTAAGTCGTGCGCACTTTTGTGGGAGTAGGAGAGGGTTGAAGACAGATAAGCTAAAAGACGTGTCCTTTGGCCATTTTGCGACGAAGTAAACTTGCCGAAAACTCAATATTTAGCACGGGCTTAGTGAGCCTGTGCCTAGATTTGATGTTTTCGCAAATCTTCTCCGTCATGAGCTGCAGGAGCACGGAAAACGCGGCCGTCACGCACGCCAGCTAAAGATTTGGCTGGCTGTACATACATAGCCTGTCACATAATTTGAAAAATGTGGCCGGAAGATTTGATGATGGTGTGGTCTTCTCAGCACCAAATAAGTTGTCGAAAATATGTAGCATGGTTAAGAATAAAGCAGTGAAAAAGGTACGGGAAGTGAACGTGGGCCAAACTGGCGGATGTATCAATGTTCGGTTACGGGAACACGAGAGTCCACTAGAGATTGGTAGGGGGTCAAATCTGGTTACGCATCGTGAGGGGTGTAAAGTATGACATCCTTTTCTATCACAGACAGTTATTTTAGATGCCCATTCTGCAAAGATCAATCGCGAAATTGTTGAGGCCAGACATATCAGATTAGTTGAAGAATGTCAGTGACCCCTGCATTGCTTTAAAAGATAATGAGGTTAGATTTCTTGAACAGGGCATGTGTAGGGGTTGTCATGACATGTTCTTTCGCTTTTTGATGAATGTGTGGTTTTGGTGCTGCTTGGCTTGCATATGTTGTGTGTTTCCCCCACTAAACGTTAGTTCCGAGTCAGCGCTCGTCCTGTTTGCTCTTCGTCCTCGTCTTTAGCGATGTTTATTCATTATGTCCACAGATCGGTCACACATGACTGCTCTGGCTAGACGAAGCCAGCCTTGGTCGTAACTATGGCACAAAGTGAGCTCAAGAGTCAGTTCTAAAGGGACTAATAATGGCCACTCGCCTTTTGATCCCTTTTCTGCAGGGCAAACCTGCACTTGGGTCCCATTCAAGCCGTTTCCCGTTACGTAATTAGCTAGCTCAATCTTTTAGAAAATACTCTCGATTTACCGCGCCGCTAAAAGTATTCAGTCACGACTTGCCGCCGCTTTATTCATGCAAAGTACACGTAATTGTCAAGGCATATCCAACAGGCATACACCGCTCAGGATACTGTGGAAGTGGTTTAAGAAAAAAACGCCGTAATAGGCCTCTGCACAGGAAGATTGAGAAGAGGAGGGGTTGCGGCCTCCTTCTCTAATCATCAAAGGGGGCGCCAGGTCTGCTCCATACCTTTACTTTGCCGAATCTGTTCCGTGATTGTTTAGAGTTCAGTGTTATGGCCCTTCAAATTTTCTGACGATACTGGCAGCCGAAGACCCATGATTTTGCATTCCGAAAACTTTACTAGCCTCGTCACTTTGAAGCAACATTTTCAGGTTCGTGTTTGCAGCTAACAAAAGGCAGATGTGTCATATTTTCTGTGGTTTAGAGGGAACGTAAAATCATTCGGAAGAGCGTTGTTACATTCATGTCTCAGCAGCGCAGGGACCGCCTTCATCTGCCGATCTTGCACATGAAAGTAAAAACTACTGCGCGAAAATATCTTGTTCACATTGCAATTCTATCACATTGAAATAAACATCATTCCTCATCTTTGCGCTCTGTTTTGACCATAGGCGCCTAGGGGAGAGGAGGCTGGGTAAAGGGGATGCTACGCCGAAACTTGGCTCCCCTTCACCGAAAACCCTGCACGCGCTTATGGAAACTGTTGAAAAACGTGTCTAAGTATTTTAGCTGACGCTAAACAGGCAATAATAATCTCACCAGCAAATGTGGAACCAGATGTGCGAACATTGCTTCATGACATGGAAGATGCGCATGATAAGCGACCACTTCCTTCGATTATCGAAACTGAAAACTGGCCAAAGAACAGGGCAGAGCCCCGGGCGACTCTCCACCACATCTGTGCGAACAATACTATGTCCAAGGAGTGACGAGCGCAGTCGGCCGAGGCGGTAAATCTTTCACCCCTCCGTTGTCAGCAAACAAGAAAACGGAGTAAACGTGAATGTGAGTGGTTATGAGTGCGAGTGAGTGGTCATTAGTTTGGGTGATTGGTTGCGAGTGTGAGTGCGTGGTTGTGAATGCGAGCGGACACTAGTGTGAGTGAGTGGTCGCGAGTGCAAGTTTCTGTGAGTGAGTGAAGTTCAGGCACCTCATGGTGCTGAGGCATGACAAGGACAAGCTTGTCCTTATCCCTCTGGCAGATAATTTGTGACCTTTTTAAGTAGCTTGCGTAGAGCAATTTAAATGAGGCCATTCTACTACACAGACCCTGAATAAGCTAAGCACATTCCCAAAAATAGTCTGCATGCAGTTTGTAAATGCTGTGTTGCATTGGAAGCAAAAATGAGGTAAGAAATGGTCCACTACTTTATTATTGGGTAGTCGCAAGTTGAAAGCTTAGGTGGCTTTCAGCAGACAGTCTTGTTCTTATAGCTTCGACCATGCAGGCGGGCAGTGGCCTTCTGTTATGCTCCCCAAGCCGCCTCCAGTGCCAGAGCACACACTGCCGGTAGGCAGTACTGAAACAATGACAACATTGATTAGATGTAGCAAGCAGTACACAGGATGGAGTTGATCAAATGCACATCCAAGTGGGGAGAGGGGGTTTTCTGATCCCTAGCCGCGTCCTATTTTTTTGTATGCAGCAAAAAGAGTACCTTTATGCGTATTTATTCAGTGGAGCCAAAACCAATCATTCCTGTAACTACGCTAAACGATGGTGACCTGAGAAAGCATGCACACTAGGTTGCGGCCCAATCAGCCGCAAAAGTGTCTGTTATGCATATTTCCTCAATGGAGATGCACTCCTGTAACTACACTAAACAATGGTGACCTGAGTAAGCCGGCGCACCAAGGTTCACCCTTTTCTAGATTTCTCAAGCTGATCTCCCTTGTTATTGCTAGGGCTATTTATTCAGAATTAAAAAGTAAAAATGGAAGGAAAAGATGTTGCCAAACGTGGCGTCTGTCATCTAAACCTGATCTGCGGCTAGGAGGAATAAAAGAAGCGGAAGAGAGAAAGGGGGAGTGATAATCAGAGAGGATAGGGGTAGAGTGGCAATGTACGTCATGTAAAATTCCCTATATGTGAACCAAATTGTACGATTCTGCTAAATGCTCCGAATGCGCACTTCTCATCACACTAGTATTTATGTTATCACTGCAACTGACGAAGTTTATATGTGGGTGCTAGAAGCCCATTTCTGATAGGACAATGGCCTGTGCAATTTCGAATTTGCTCAGAGGCTGCTGCCAACTGCAACAAAGATTAATTTAAACCAGCCAGAATCCAGACGTACCTAAACCCGGCAAGTATTAGACTAGCAATCAATAAGGTGTGCTTTATTTTCAGCCACCCCTGAAATTCTTGAAACTAAAGAAGGTTCCATCTTCTGGAAATGACAGCATGTTGGGTGAGGAAAGGTTCCATGCTTCCTATGTTATAGAGCTCGTAATCTAATTCCTGAAAGGAGAATGAGTGTCTCCTGCTCAGTAGTGGGCTTTGTTAATTCAAACTGTCCTGATCCCATTTGTCTGCGCAGTGGATGGCTGCAGTCTTTTAGAGAAGTTGTGCATGCTTAGGCTAGTGAGCAATGGCTCAGTAATCAACCAAATGTCTTGTCAACAACTGACGACCAGTCGTGGTGTTGCATCTGTTGCTTTTGTTCCACATATCACTGAAGTACATGTCATATGGACTACGTTTCTCCTCTGTAGTATACCTGCTTTATTTTATGACTTGGTTTGCCTTTTAGACTTGACTGTGGTGGAAACATCCACATTGCTCATGGTAGATTACCCACTGAAGGGATACTCCAGCTGCACAATGATCTCTGAGCATCCACTTCAGTCTTGCTTCAGTCGTGTGGTGCATCATATAATGCAAATACAGTTCGGATGACAAAGCTTATCAAGCTGATAACTCCGCCCCCCTCCCCCCTCCCCAAAGGCAGTTTCTTTGTTCTGAGAGCGTGCATGCAATAAGCAATGAAGTAAGAAACGTGAGTGTTTCTAGCAACAAGGTGCCAGGGCTGACCCACATTGCCAGTGACTGAAGCAAATTTTTATCAGTTAATCCCTACAGGAATTACAATGATGAATGATCGTAGCCTCAGAGCAGTAAAAAAGCCAACGCTAAGTTACCGCTGCCCGACTGCCAGAAAATTGGCCTCGAAACAGTTCATCTAAAGCAGTAACATCACACGGGGTTCAGAGCTTTAGAAACTGCAAATATGAGTGACTACCTTGCAGTTGGGGTTATAGTCAGTGTGACCATTCGCGATGCCACTGTGTCTTTTTCTTCGCCTTTCGCGGACTAGTTACGGCACAGCGGCACTCACGTTCTCTGGTTTCCGTCATTTTATTTTGTTTCATGGCGAAGAATAGTCGCTCAGAAACGAACAGCGTTGATATCAAGGAAAATTGACAGATGAGTACGATAGCCGGTAATGCAAAATTTGAGCCAAGCTCTTCAGCTGCCACCGCTAGCAGATGGCGTGTTAGATGCTAGACATCTGGAATCCTCTTGGACAACCGTTTACACCGACGAGGCCGACGACAACGACGCACAAAGCAGTAACGGGCGCCTGAGAGCTGCGCTCTCAGAAGCGATTAGCTGCTAACCCGTCTTTTGGTACAAAAGCTGTAATCCGGAGGTTCAGTTCAGAGCCCAGCAAAATCATCGCCTTCTCCGGCCAGGAGGACGGGCCTGGCGCCTAGCCTGGCCGAGCGCGAACACTGTCCCGCGGCACTGCTCCCCCTTCTACATAGAACAAATCAGGTGGTTATGGCCTTAGTACACCGTGATTTCGGACTGTATGCTAAGTTGTAAACATTCTCTGTCATTTTTTAAGTACAACAGCACCTCACGCACATGCGATTTAAATCACACTGCGGACAATAAAAGTAGTTGCAAAAGCTAGCACCGGTAGCGTTATTACGCGATCGGTGAAGCTTGCAGTTGAACTTACTCGTTGGTGATGTCGCTCATGCCTGGCTGCCGGTAATACCGCATATTCAAGTATGCTAGCTGCAGCACTGCCTCTTGCAATCAAATATTTTCGAACTCTGGTTGCGCTGTAATGCAGCGTTCCAGGGCTGGTTATTTACAGCGGCTGGGTATTCTCGGCAGCAGATGCTCTCCAACGCTGTTGGCATGGCGGCGCAGCCGTCGCACTGGCTCCTAAAAAAAAAGGGATGTCAGCGATGCGTACTAGTTTCATAATAGGGTTTATATCTCACCAGTCCACGTTGCCCACTCGTTGCCAGCCGTCCTCGGAGTCATCGGCGTCGGACTCTTCTCGCTACTACGGCCGGACGGATGACCACTAAAGCTGCCTTCGGCCGCATCGCGCAAAGGCGTGCAGTCATAGGAAATGGAGCCTATGTCTGCGGTCTGCCGAAAAATCTCCCCTTCTAGGTCACTCAAATTTCCACGTCCATTTCGGTCGTACACGAAAAAAACAAATAGCTGAATGTAGTTCCTTCAACAATGTGCGCTTTTTCGAAGATCACTTCGCGTATTACTACGTACTACTCCGCCGATGGCAGAGCGGCAAGCCTCCACGGAGCTGGCTGAAGGGCACTCCACGTTGGTCGACTCCTCCCACCGCCTGCGGGGAATTAAAAAAGAATGACGGGAGCCAAAGTTAATCCGCTTTAAATTAGGAAAATCGGGCGCAAGACCAATAATTCGAAGTGTCTAAGAATGCTAGGAACGTCTCGATCGAGTTCCACCGGCAAAAAGACGAGTTCAGATTCCTCTTCAGTGCATCTTAGCAGCCGCAGTACGCGCCGGAGAGGTGCAGTGAAGACGCTGCCCAAGGAAGCTGTCGCCTTACAAAATAACCAGCTCGAGCTTCATGCAAGCGACCGTCCTTATTCCCAATGATTGCTTGAAGCACACCGCTCGGCACCGACTTTCCCAGAAATTTGCATGCTGCTGCCAGGCTTCAGGACATCCTGGGAGACGATACTTCAAAAGCGCGCTCCATAAGCAGTCTCTCGCCTTCATCAATTTTTCTCTCCGCCGGCAGAGAAATTAACTACGCGCAATAAATACGAGACAGTTAACTTTACCAGCCAGCATTTTTTTTTATTGCTAGGCCATAGCCTGCGGCTATTCGCCGCATACTAAACGTCGCAACGTAGTTCATTCGTTCTAATTTGCATTACTTTGTGTTAAGACGCGAATTCTATTAGAAAATAAGCCATTTTCGTGTGAACTCGAGCGGGCACATAACATGGTAACAAAACATATATCCTGGCTAGAAATAACAGTATTCAGAAACTATTTGCGCGAGCGGATGCACTTGGAGCGGACGCGCTCCCAGTGCTACTCGCAGGTGCGATGCGCTCGATCGCAACATTTCAGTAGGCCAACGCCATTGGTTGAAGGAGGTCCTTGAGGAAGCTTCGCTGCTTCGTTCTTCAGCAGCAAATTACGGGGCGGCGAGCGGGCGCTCTGAACCAAGAAACCGCTAGCAGGGTAGCATTCAGTGCACGCCAGCTAAGGTCATCAGGACCCCAGACCCTGGACACTTGCGCCCATACAACAGCTTCAGCGGTGGCACGCTGAGGAACAGGAAGCTCACCGATTTCAGTGCCTATCCTTACCCCGAATGGGCAGAATCACGTAGTTTGAATAATACTTGGGTGCAACTCTCCGGGACGCCCAACGCAAGCATGCCCAGCGGAATGGGTCAGGATATAGCCCCAAATAAACGTAAAGAAATGCAGAGCAGCACAAAAACAAAGTGACCGAAACCACTTCTGCTCTAAGCGTGAGCGAGCGTGGAACCGCGTAGCTGAAGGTAAAGAGCCCAGTTTGTGCATAGCCCCGGAAATACTGTGTATCGAAGCGACACCGCAGAGAGCGGCGGAATACATTCGCCTAGTGAGCTCGTGACAGACGCCGGCAGTAAAGCGCGAGGCTACGCGCAGACGATATGAAGCAAGAAACTGCAAGGCAGCAAATAACAGGAATGAGCTAGCGGGATTTTGCCCATAGCTATTCAGTGCGCAATGTGAAAAAACCGAAAATGAGCTCATTTGAGCCGCGGCACTGCTACGAACCAACAGAATTCCCCACATATTGGCTGACCTCTACTACTACCATGAAACCAGAAGCAGACTCACGAGTTACGTGGGCACGAGGTCGTTGATAGGCTTCCAGCGGTCACCCAGAAGAATAAGCCAGCAGCCACTAACAGTGCAAGTCGCCAGCGGCAGCCGCTGCGTAGTTGTCGGAAGCCGTGGTTCGGACGAGGCGCACCCGACTCGGCGGACCGGTAACCGCCCAACCGCGCGGCGACAACAGAACTGAGGGTCGCAAGCATGGGGAAGGCTGCTCTGTTCAAGCCTGCGAAATAGACGAGCGAAATACGCCCCCCCCCCCTCCCTACCCCTGCAACAACCGCGCACTAACCGCAAAAACACGCACAGTGCAGCACGTGCACATGACTTTGCACTTCGGCCAGAGATAGAGAGAAAAAAGAAAAAAACACCTAAGCATAAAAAAGAAATTTGATAAAGACGAGCACTCGGCGAAATCTGGACCCAGCAGCTGAGTAACGGATTAGTTTTTCCGCTATCCTTTTAGGGGCACCACCAGCGCGGGCGTGCTGGCAGCGGTGCAGACAAGTTATTGGGTGCGTCTAGAGAGGAGGAGGAAACGGCTTACATTTTGTACTTTTATGCGAAGCATATTACTAGAGGTACACTACAGCGCTTCGCCGTGGTTACACGCCGTGCACACCACGTGGTACAGTGACGTCAAACCACGTGACACATGACGTCACGACAGAGGAAGACGGGGGTCCACCTCGCGCCGTCGCTGTGGTTGCACGCCGTGCAGACCACGTGGTACAGTGACGTCACACCACGTGACATACCACGTGACATATTACGTCACGACAGATCGCCGTCACGCGCTGGGAGAGGGAGAACGATGCCATCGCACAGACGCCGGAATGTCCTCGAGCGGCATTCCCGCGCATTTCGAACGCGCGTTCACACCCGGTGTAGGTGAAACGCTCGCTCCCCCGGGCGGGCAGGCGCGGCTTCCGTGACAATCCAGGCGCTCACCCAACGCGCGTCTCGCGGTTAGTCGGCGTTCCGCTGTAGCCATGCCGTTGTCTTCCCCCACGACGAAGGCTTCTAGTGGTTGTATTAAAATGACCAAGTATTCAACCAAGGAAAGCCATGTATTACCAAGCCTAGCCACCAATATGCTTCGCATCTGACTAGGCTTAACCTTAGCTAAGCCTCAGCCATTTTTCTGTAATGGTCTTCACCCTACAATTAAAAGCAGCGGCGCTGATTTATTCCAAGCATTGGGGTTTAAGCACAGTCAGGGAAAAATAAATTTTAAGCGGGTAGAAGCAACTAAGCGATGGTTATCTGATTGGTGGCTAAAATCAAGAGAAGAGCGAAATTTCAAAAGTCATGCTTTGCTCGAGTTCGAATTTCTCAAGTCATGCAGTCCGCCAAGATCCGCCAGCGTCAAGCGGGACTCAGTCGATCTTGGTGCTGTCCAGGTATGTGTATAAGCATAGTATACTTCACATGATCAACCATGGGGTTGGGCTATCGGTTAATTGTTCTGTTGTGTAGGCTAATTACTGAGCCGGAATAATTAGCGCTAACTAGTTACTTTCAATTAAAATCAAACTTTGCGCTATAGCACCGCCATATACCGTTGCAAAGCTTAGGATGAGTGGGAACCCGCTATTCTAGAATCTAAAATAATTAGCGTTAATTCGTCAGTTACAATTAAAACTCGAACCTACCATAACCGCAGATCAAACGCTCTACTACTAGGTTTCACATTTGTTTAGCCATTTTCATTTTTCTTTTTGCGTCTCGTTCATGGACACGGAACTCCTGTGGTTTCTGACGGCGGCAAGGTGAGACCTGTTTCTCTGCCGAACTGCGCAGCATTTCAAGCAGTTTAGACTAACCATGCCTGCCGGCGCCTTGAATTGCGTAGTTCGTGGAAATCCTGCGGTTTCTGAGCCCTGCAAGGTGAGAAGCGTTTTGTTTTTGACTAATTCCGCTACACTTCAAGCAGTCTCTCTGCGAGCTCCAGCCGGGTCGGCCGGCGTCACGAGCTCCGCAGTTAGCTACGGCTTGCCGGCAGCTGTGACGAAGTGGTTTCGCTTTGACTCTTAAATGAGGACACAACGTTTTTTTTATCTTCTTTACCGCAGTGTCCAACTATACGCTACATTGCGAACAGTTTAGACAGAGCAGGCTGGCACTTCCAGTCGCAGTTAGAGAATCCGAGCCCGCCTGCAGTTCAAGGGCGGTTAGTTTTGTTCTGACTCTCAACGAAGACATGCTGTTGTTTTATGAGCCCAGCAATGCATAATTCGTTTAAATTCATTTGTTGACGGTGCAGCAAAATGTGGTCAACTTGAAAAAATGGCTGAGGCTTAGCTAAGGTTAAGCCTAGTCAGATGCGAAGCATATTGATGGCTAGGCTTGGTAATACATGGCTTTCCTTGGTTGAATACTTCGTCATTTTAATACAACCTCTAGAAGCCTTCGTCGTGGGGGAAGACAACGGCATGGCCACAGCGGAACGCCGACTAACCCCGAGACGCGCGTTGGGTGAGCGCCTGGATTGCCACGGAAGCCGCGTCCGCCTGCCCGGTGGAGCGAGCGTTTCACCTACACCGAGTGTGAACGCGCGTTCGAAATGCGCGGGAATGCCGCTCGAGGACATTCCGGCGTCTGTGCGATGGCATCGTTCTCCCTCTCCCAGCGCGTGACGGCGATCTGTCGTGACGTCATCGTGTCACGTGGTGTGGCATCATCGTGTCGCGTAATTTGGAGGCGCACAACCACAGCGACGGCGCGAGGTGGGCCCCCGTTTCTCCACTGTCGTGACGTCATCGTGTCACGTGGAGTGACGTCATGTATCACGTGATTTGGAGGCGCACAGCGACGGCGCGAGGTGGGCCCCCGTTTCTCCACTGTCGTGACGTCATCGTGTCACGTGGTGTGACGTCATGTATCACGTGATTTGGAGGCGCATAACCACGGTGAAGGGCTGAAGTGGTAGCTAAAGTAGTATGCTTCGCATAAAGCTGGTCAAACGTGTCTAAGAAGAGTGGTCCGTGACAGCACGGGAGGACGCTTCGCCAGAGTGGCGGCGAAAAGACAACGCGTAGGACTAAAAGCTGTAACACCAGGAATTTGTGCATGGAAAATTCCATTGTCTGCTGCATTGAAAATAAGCACTGCACCCTCGTGTTCGTTATCAGTCCACCTACGATGCATTCTGTGAACGTCTAGCTGAGAGTTGGTATTGTAGCTGCTCCTGCATGAAATATTTTTGTAAAACAAAACGCGTACTCGGCTGCATTTCTGGCCTTTAAGGGGCAGATAATAATGTCAGGAAATGGAGGAATACTCGAAATTCATTGGGAGGTGGCTTCATAAGGTAGTATTGTACGTGGTACATCGACGTTCCGCGTGCAAGGTGCGTAAAAACATATCTGTGCTCGTAATCTTGCCCCTTTCGTGCGTTTCACCTCCTCGCACCAGTTTTGGTAATAAGGTTTATCGAAATGACACCTGCTCGTGATCTGTATTTTTTAGCTGACTGTGCCCGGTGGGAGCGACAACCACTGCTGTGAGCCGTGTTGCCGTAACTTTGGACGCGCAAGAAGCCCGGAACGAGCTCTGTGATCTGTCAAAAGGCGATGACTACTGTGTCGGTTTGTTTTTTGTTTAAAGGGGCAAAATGAATATTCATTTCACAAAGCACCTGAAATCTGTGGCGCAGTTGCGTTGATGGACTATGACACGAAAACCCACAGCACACGCTCCACTAGCCCCCGCCCAGCAAACAGATGAATGAGGCAAGAAACCACAGGTCACGAATTTGCAGCGATATGCGCACGGCTGCAATGCACGCAGCCGCGCGCACAGGACTGCAAATGCCCCGGAAAGGCCATCCTCTGAGAAGGGAGGTGATGCACAGCAAAAAAATTCGCCTTCTAACACTGAGATTAATTAGCAGCTTGAAAGGCCAGAATCCGAGACAAGCAGAACCCGGCAGCAGGGTAACACACCACAGTGTCGTACGGCACAGCAACAACAAAAACAAAATATGGAGAAAAATAATGATTCCTCAAAAAAGAACAAAATATTAGACACGTAAATGTAAAGCATCGTATAGGGCAAAACATGGCCTCAGAGATTAGTGATTTAACGCTTAAAACAAGGATTAAACGATGCAAAAAAATATTACACAATAATATTCGCTTGCTGAAAAAAACAACTGGATTACCCAGAAAGTTACACCTTACAAAAAGTGCTCAAATCATTTCAAAATTCGAAGAAATGTAACTTACTGCGCCTAATCAGTTATTTGCACCTTCTTACATGCAAGTCTGATACTAAAACAAGGAGAATCAAGACTTACTGTGGTTTCATCGCTAACTACCGCGACCTTTATATTAAAGTGTACCATGCAACAGTGATTCCATTGCGTTTATTAAATTTATGTTTCCATTTGCGCAGGAATTAAGATATGGGGGAAGAACAAAAAAATTGCGTTCTAATCCGTGCTATGCCTTGATTAATCCAGGGCGGGATGCATTCGTATAATGTCATGTTTCTTTGCCATGTGCACACCGCAAGTAGCGTAAGTTAAGCACTCCCGTGGGAAACCTCCAGGATAACATTGGCCCACAACCAAAATTTAAGCAACTCACTCATGGAAATTACAAAACTGAGTTCACCTGCGTTCAGAACCGACCTTTTAGAACCCTAAAATGGGATTGGCCTACCACGAAAATGCGGAAATTGATTTGGTCCGCGTCCGCTATACCGAGCCGGGATGCCCACAAAATTGGTTTGGCCTACACCCACGAATTAGAAAATTGGGTTTATCCATGGTCGGAAGAAAACTGAGCCAGTGAATCCTTGAGACTGCTCCGCGGTCGTCGCGCAAACACTGAAGAAATGAACTCTCTGGTCGACAAGAACCTAACATTGTTAGGCTTTCTAAGAAAGCGACGGACGCTACGAGGAGGTGCTGCGTTCGTCTAACCGCAGCCGGACCTCGGCATTTGTCACAGCAGGTCAAACGAATGCGGCGTGAACGCAAAGCCAGACACCATCAACCGCTTTTATCTCCTCTTTGGCACTGTGTCGTAATCGAAAACCTCTTGTCAGAATTTCTTTGCAGTTGCAACCAACCTGAGTAAAAAGTGTTGGGCAAGGTGTGATGACATCACACCATATGCATTGCGGCCCGCCAGATTCGACGCCTGCCCAAAGCCTCGTCGGTGAGCAGAGAGCAGCGGAGGACGCGAGCCCTGCGCAACGCTGAGTGCATTTCGCGCGTTCTTAGACAGAAAATCTAGCTGCACTCGCCTAGTTTCAGCGGTGTGTGTCTGTGTGGGAAGCCGGAGAGCAACAAGTGTAATTGTCTCACTGGGTCAGGGGATGTATAGTAGTGGCTCTGAGTAGGCAGTTGCGTCCGCCTACAAATTGAGGCAGTTATGAGCCTTTCCTTCTTTCAAAACCAGTGAAAGGTTTAGACTGCAGTGATTTTCAGAAAGTAAAAGGTGCATAACTGCCTCCTTGGGTCAGTGAACAGCTCAACCACGCTTTGAGCAACGCGGCGGTGATGTACACCTGCAAAAATAGTGTGCTTTCGCACAATATTTTGTGCTTCGCAATGCTAAACCACGAGGCATTTTTTTTTCATCCCTTTTGGCGTAAACTCGCCAGCGATACTTTATCAGTTGGAGCCCAACGAGAGGCCCGTGCTCTTTCCTTTTGATTCTTTCCATCATCAAAGCAGCAACTCTCTGACTGTTACATCTAGAATGTTTTGTCGTTGGATATGTCTAAAAGACTTTTTTTGTTAGTCTCTTCTGCTTTTGTCATCAAGTTTATCCCGTGGACAGAGTTTTCATTATCGACCAGAGGTTGGCGGCTGGCCGCAAACCTCGAATATCGGTCCAATGAGAAAGCCGTTCTTTTAACACCCTGAGTTCTGGGGTACATTTAGGAGCGTAGGTTTTTGGGAGGTTTCCAAAGATGTCTAAGTTGCAGGGTTGAATGGTGCATAATAATATTTCAATAAAGTTAAATGTTTTAGCATATCATGATGTCTATTATACTGGACGCTAGTACTCCACCCGATGATTTCTGAGCTAGTGGGCATGCAGTAACACAGGGCCAAATGAATAGGAAAAAGGGCTTAAGAATTGCGAAAAAAATTAATAATCACATATTCAAAGGTACCATACATAAAAAAAAACAAGAATAAGCCTTCGTTTGGTTAGGCAGAAATTTTTTGCACTGAAGTGGTCTCTTCTTGGAAGCCATTGCAAACAATCGCCTGATATTCGCACGGAAGAGGTTGCAGTGCGAGCAAAACAGCCTGATCTTCACTCTAGAGTCAATTATAGTGTCCTCATGGCTCTCAGGGCGGTCAATATGTAAGTTCTACGCGGCTATTCGCTGCCTAATGCCACTATTTAAAATCCTCTGGTGGCGACATAGTTAATGGCGTTTTAACACGACTTCATAGGTGGCGGTAGTAGGTCACTAAAATATCGAACAATTGCGTGCGACGGTCTGTGGAACGCAGATTCTGGCGTAGTGGCGGTTACTATAGGTCTAAAATTCTGCACAAATGCGTCATAGCAAGAACTCCAGAGGATTTATACATGGACATTATGAGACGAGCACCACCTGCCTTTGGCAGCTTTCCCCCATCTGCGTCAATAAATATTTTCACCACAGCCACGTGAAGTTCCAGAACTAGTGGAGGGGCGCTACCAGCGCCACCGTGATCGGCTGTGCGCACACCGAGCTCCAGCAAAATCACGTCTACGTCCAGGTTCCTGACCTCGGATCGCCACCAACCGGTCTACAGAAGTGCTACTTCATCGCCTCTACGCCTGGTAATCAAAATTCCAAGCGTTCTGCGCCGTTTTCTGGCACATCAGCATCTGGCTGGCCACCCACGCCGGGCGCGCTAAGCCAAGCCTACATCTGCACCGCCGGGGCAACGCCCCCCGCGCTCGCCAGCATGCTCGCAGCCGGAACGGCGGGGAGCTCGCCTAGCCAGTCAGCAGCCCAGGCGCTGAATCACAAGCACTGTGCTCCCGCGGCGCCCCGGCAAGCCACCGCAGCCACGATCGTCATGAAATTTGCGAACCACCTCAACCTCGGCAACACTTTATTCCCTGTGCTCTGTCGGTCCGTCATGGATTCCGCCCGCCTAACCAAGACTGAACATCACAACACCTACATCAAACTCCGCACCTCGCAAAACATCCTGGCCATCGATACCCACCGCCCAGCCGCTGCTGACAAGCTGCTCCAACTCAAGCAAGTTTCACTGAACAACACCCAGTACGAAGTCACATCGTACGTAGCTAACGACCCCCTTAACGCCCGTGGTGTCATACACGGCATCACCATGGACTTTACCGAAGAAGACTTTGCCGCTAACCTTCGTGTTGACGGCACCCGACTCCTAAGCGCCCGCCGTCTCGGCCGTACCAACACACTTCTGCTCACCGTCGAAGGGCCCCGTCTACCACGCTATGCCGTCTTCTACAGCGGAGTGTACCGCGTCTACCCGCAAAAGCCCCACAGCAAACAATGCACGCATTATCACGCCATAGGACACCGTGCCGACGTCTGTCCTAACAAGCCTAGCCTTGTTCGGTGCTCGATTTGCAGCCAACCGTTTCCTCCTGACCAAGACCCAACGACTACCCCACATGAATGTGACCACACTGCTGGAACTGCAAGGGCGACCAAACACCGTCTCATCCTGAGTGCCCCGCAAGGAAAGACGCCGACGCTGCAGTCCTAAAGTGGCACCGCGCCCAAGGACGTCATCGCGCCCGCGCCGCCCCTCCGCCCCCTAAAGCCGACGCGACCATCTGGCCGCTTATGCCTACCTCGAACCGCTACGAGGCCCTTCAGCTTTCCTGCAGCAGCAGCAGCAACAGCCCGGGGCACGAGACCGCGCAAAGAAGTCAATCTCGAACCAAGCCCTCTGCGAAGCGGCCAGCGTCCACCACTTCTGGTGCGGCAACCAGCACCTCCACCTCCTCTACTAAACCGCAAGCTTCCGTGATGCAGTCACAGACTCCACCAAGTCACCAGGTGAGCGGTCCATCTCCCACATCCATCGCACCCCCTTCCCCGTCCTTCCAACACCGGTTTTACTCACGTCCCTCCACACCTACTCCACTTTCACCCCTCCCTACCGACAACGCTATTGCTCTCATACAGCAACCCCTTGCTCCCGTCCTATTGGCCTTACAACAACTGACGGCTCGCGTCGAGCAACTAGAGCACCATCTCCTCTCCCTCGCGTCCTCTGCCCCATGCTCTCCCGACACAGACTCCAATGCTCCCCCTCGAAAGCGCGCAAGCGCCCCTCCAGTGCCTAACCTCGACACAATGGAGGAAGACCCGCATGATGAGTGATATCATGCGACACACATCCCCACCCCAAAACCCTCTAATTATTTGGCAGTGGAACTGCCGCGGTTTTCGTCGCAAGAAAAATGCCCTCTTGCAACACATGCGTATTACTGGCGTTAACCCAGACGTCATTGCACTGCAAGAAACGCACGGTGCCTTTTCTCTGCCAGGTTACGACCATTTTACTCAGCCAAGTATAGTCATGAAGAGAAAAGGACATCAAACGCCCCCTCCTCCGTTGATTTTGACGGTTACATACATACGGCGCACGATACCCACCATTCAGGAAGATACAACCCACCTCAACTCCGGGACGAAAGAGCATGTCCTGACACACTCCACCTATCAGGGTCACCGTATCACGATTTTAAACTGCTACTGGACTCCCTCCGACTCTAAAACCAGAATCCCACCTTTGCATACGGCCCTCCCTGCCTCTAATGTCCCTACTACTTTCGTCCTTCTTGGTGACTTCAACTGCCCACACCCTGCATGGGGATACGACCGTACTTCAGCCTCCGGACGAAAACTCGACCGCTTCGCCAGTATTCATCACCTCCCCCTCCTGAATGACACGTTCATGCCTACACGTCTAGGATGTGGAGCACAATCCGACACGAACCCCGACCTTGCATGGATTCGCAGCGATCTCCGCGCTTCTTGGAGTAATATGGGTGACACGATGGGGAGTGATCACTGTATTCTTCAGATAACACTCACGTCCCAGCGACCTTCCAGACCACCCGGAACACATCTACCTCCCACTATGCTCGTAGACTGGCCAAAGGCTCGGCCGGCCCTCGAACCCTTATCAGTCTCACTCGAGGACCCCGAAAAATGGTGTAGCGCCATTATGGAGACCGTCTCCCAACACACTAAACATATCCACCGATCTCCCGACTATCCATACATTGACACACACCTACTTGGGCTATGGAAACAACGTCGCCGGGCCATAAAAGCTTGGCGCAACTGTAGATCTAGCCACGCATTGAAAAGAAAAGTTGCTGAACTAACGCAAGCAGCCAAAGAATACGCTGACCAACTAGCCACGAAGAACTGGCTTCAGCTCTGCGATGACATGGTCGAGAGACTCCACACTCCAAAAGTCTGGCACATTTTGCGCACCCTACTTGGACAGGGTAAACCTCGTAACACACTTCAAAAGTTACAGTTGGCCCTCTCCGTCTCACAAGAAGAGCTGGTTGAGCAAATCCGAAATCAATTTTACCCATCCTCTACTTCTCCTGCCAGCTCCCCGTCATACCCTTACACCGAAGACGAAGCAGACGAGCAAGGATTGAATTCCGACTTCACATTCGCCGAACTTCAGGCTGCTCTACGCTCCCTTAAGCGAAATACAGCACCCGGCCCAGATAAAATTACCTATGGTATACTCCGTAACCTCCCCGATTCAAAACTAGACGAACTTATTCAGATCATTAATACTGTTTGGCGCTCCGGGAAAATTCCCGCTGCATGGAAAGAGGCACACGTAATTATGATTCCGAAACCAGGAAAATCCTCTGCGCTCATCACTAACCTCCGACCTATATCCATGACTTCTTGCCTAGGGAAGCTGATGGAGAATATGGCCCTTACCCGCCTCGAATGGCACCTGCATACCAATCGCTGTCTTGCTCCCACTATGGTCGGATTCCGCGCCTACGTATGCACACAAGACATTGGACGGAAAATCTATGAGGATTTGTACGCCTTCCCAAGCAGCGCACAGCTTCGAGTTTTGACCGGCGTGGATATCAAAAAGGCTTTTGATAATGTCGCCCACTCTGCAATTCTCACCAACCTGGCAGACACTCGCCCTGGGGTCCGCATGTTCAACTACATCAAAGACTTTCTTACAGACAGGACCCTCCGAATCATTGGCCCCGACGGCACACCTTCCGCCCCCTTTCCCCTCACCGCAGGTACACCACAGGGATCCATTCTTTCACCTATGCTTTTCAACTTGGCAATGAAAGAACTGCCCCGAATACTCGCTGAAATTCCTGGCCTACGCCACGCTATATATGCGGATGATATCTCTCTCTGGTCTACCACAGGAAACGCCGGGGAACTAGAATCCACTTTGCAGCAAGGCCTCGACGTCGTTCAGGAACATGCACGCCGCATAGGTATGAGTTGTTCCGCCGAAAAGTCGGAATACATCGTGGTCTCTAATGCTCCTCAAAAAACCGCTTCTTCCTACCGCGAACTCATTCAACTCTCTCTCGCGCAAACCCCTATTCCCCGACGGAGCCACATCAAGATCCTTGGCTTCACTTTTCAACAAGATGGCAAGTGCAACGTGTGGCTTAGCCAACTCCTGCAACAACTGAACCAAATTCGCCACATGCTGTCCCGTATATCTCGTCAAAAGCATGGACTCAGATAACACGAACTCCGTCGAGTTATAGAAGCACTCGTTTATTCGAGGGTCATGTACGCCTACCCCTATCAACGCCTCACATCCTCTCAAGTAAGCAAACTGGAAGCCTCTCTGCGTCGCTTCACTCGATTAGCCATGGGAGTTCCCATCTACGCCGCAAATGCTCTGATCGCAGACGCCGCCATTTTCAACTCCCTCGAAGAACGCGCAGCAGCACACCACCGGGCCCAGATACACCGTCTCTCTACCTTCGAGCAAGGCAGAGACCTCCTCAGCCTTTTCGGACACACCATTTCCCAACTACCCCCGCTTCAACCATCTGCTCCCCCGTGGAAAAGCCTCCCGCGTCTTACTGTAAAACCCATTCCACTCCACATGTCTCCAACGATAAATCCCGGGCGGCGTGAAGCACTGGCGAACCATTTACCCGCACTGGACCACGACACTTACTATACCGATGCCCATATCCTCGAGCACCAAGTAGTTATACTGCAGTAGTCGGCCCTCGAAGCACCTCCACACATCTCCACACAGGAGTGCCCTCCTCAACCGACGCAGAAACTCTGGCCATAGCAGAGGCGATTACGCTTCACGACCACCTTTGCTCCACCATCACCATACGTGCAGACTCTCAGGCTGCCATACGCTCATTCGAAAATCAAAAACTCCCTCCCCATATCCTAGACACTTTGCTGCAATACTTACGCTCCATGTCCGCCTTGAATGGATTCCTGGTCATCAAGGTATACCGGAGAATGAGCTTGCTCATGCTCTGGCCCGTGAAAAAATACCACCGGGCCCTCCGACTGCCTGGCCAGCCTATTATAAACCCAAGGCAGACCGCGCTACACACCGACAGGACCGCCGCGAACACCTTCGCAATTTGCGGCACATGCGACGAACCCTTCCGTCACCCTCCCATTTCCTTTGCCGTGCTGACGCCACTCTAATTCGACAGACACAGACTAACTCCCTTCCTTGCGAACTGTATTCCCACTATATCCTTCATAAACCGGGCAAACCCGCCTGTCTCGTGTGCGGAGAACATCCCTCCAATATTCATACATATTGGTTATGCCCCCGCGCCACTAACTCTCCCACCATACCTTCCTCGCATACCTTGCCTCCCCCCTTTCACCTCACGTGGGCCCGATGGACCGCTCCACCAACCTCTCTGCAGCCCACCCTCTGGCCGCTCCTCGCCGCCCACATCCGACGCATCCAAGGGACACGTGGCCCTACTCTGCCACCGCCGATAAATAGCGCCCACCAAACGGGCAACGAAGAAGGCTCGGACTTGAGCTGAAAAATAAAAGTTATCTCTCTCTCTCTCTCTCCAGAACTAGTAAGACAATAGAGCTCTGTTACTTAGCCGCTCGGTGCAGAACCGTGAGCGTAACTAAAGTTTAGCCCGACATCATCACTCGCTGATGCCTTCAAGGCTTTACCAATGCAAAGGTGAGCCAGGACACCTACATAGCATTTGGCCCAACGAAGCTAAATCGTCTGCATTTCTTAAAGGCTGCACTTGTATTGCTATGTCCTCATCATGCTTTTGAGCCGCCTTGGAACAACTTTGGCGCTTCCTCTTTATCGTGAGCAAAGCCAATAACAAATACGATGGTTCGCAAAGAATATTACTTCCGTTTTCTCAGAAACACCTACGACCGAATTCTTTTTGACAACGCAGCACCAACAAAAACAAAAGTATTGTAGAGAGAAAAAAATTTGCACCCCGAATGCTACGCTCATAAGCTAATGCAAGTATTCTGTATTCGCGGCAGACTTACAAGGTGCACTGTGACACCGGTGGGAAATAGTGTATTCCTATTTTCGAGTGCATGTGTGAAGTCCCGTTTCCTTTTCCAGGACATTATTTCTGCCCTGGGAGTGTTTTTCCTGCGACTGTGCAGCATCAGTGGGAAGCGGAGACGGCACGAATAAGAGGAGGCAGAAAACAAAGCATATTCGCACGTGCTTTTGCGCTCGCCCTTCCTCGCAGAACATTCGATCATTCCAACGCATTCAATCAGGCAAGGATTTGTTGCTTCTAGAGAAGTAATCATGCAGTGTGCTTTTTTTTCAGGAGCGTTCCAACTTGCCCTTCACTCGCTACGTCTCATGCGTAGCCCAGGCTGCTGACTTCAACGTGCTGCAGAAGCTTTACCTAGCTAGGATTGGGACTGGCCTCCTGTATTCGCGGTAACTGCAGCCACACCGCGGCTTCCCTGAAGCGGGCGTCTTGGCGATCTCAGGACATGGAGCTGAGCCCGGGAATCCTTGTCTCGCTCCCGCGCTGCAACTGCAAACACGGAGAACATGGAGGTGGAGCCGGCCCCCGTTCCAGCACTTCTGGACGGGTACCCCCAACGCTGCATCCACAGGACAGCGCCCAGCTTCGCAGAGCCGTCAGTCGATCACCCATCTACCTCCGTGGTGTTATGACGTCGAGGGCTTTTCTGGTGAATTTTGTGAACTGGCGCAAGCTCCGAGAAATCGTGACTAGGTCTAATGGTTTTTGGCTTGCTTTTTCAGGTTTTCACAATGCTCCAACTTGTTGTATAAGTCGCATCTTCTAAGATATTAACATGTCTTCTGGCACCAACGGTCTTTGTTTTGCAGTTCTTGCCAGTCAAAAGTTACGTGATGCTTAAAAGTTAAGGCATGTTCTAACAATTTTTATTGATGACGATTAGCTAGGGACCGTGGTCTTTTATGCTTTCGGTTTTCTTCACGCTTCAAGCTATCGTTGTCGGAACGGACGTCGTCGAAGCACTATTCTCACAACAATCTCTAAGCTGGCCGCATCATTTGTAGTTTTGTATCACGCACAATAACGTAGCGGAGTAGCGACAATGCAAACATGTAAAGCTAATGCTGCTACGCAGTCGAAGGCAATAAAGCTGAAGTAACACAGGGCTGTAGGAGGAATTAAAAGAGTTTATTCGGCAACTCATCATTTGTAGTGTTTGCAGACGTGACGTTATAGAGGAGCACGTGACTCCAGAGAAAGGGACAGGCGCCTAAATGTACTGATGTGGCTTATACTCGACAAAGCATTTCTGGCGGTGCTTGGAGCGTTAGTAGCGCAGTGAACCGACGGCTTACTTTCTCCCACTTGTCTTAAGTCTTCCTCATCTCCCTGCTTTCACATAGTTACAACCTCGCAGTTACCGCCACAAAACCAAGAAATGGGCAATAACAGCTGCGCTCTAAACAATTTATGTCCTGTGCAGACAGTAACCGAGGTGTGGCAGACAGTCGCTGGTGGAGCAACACTTGCTCATTGCGCTCCACGCATCTTCACCTTGCGGGGAAGCGACTGTCGAGCGGGCTACCTCTGCAGTGGGGACACCGGCCACCATGATGTCGCTGGTTCTGCTGCAGCCCGCAAGGCGTCTGGCCGTAGAGATGTCAACATCGCATGGGACGCCTCGCATAGGAGCTGGCATGCGGCGGCGTGAGTTCTTCGTCTTGCGTTCTTCCTTATTGCAGCCTTCAAGAAGGGTCCACAAAAACGCAGGTGATAACAATGAAAGTTGCAGCCTCGTCGCGGCCGTGCTCCCTTTTGAGCCTGTTGATGCCTTGCGACTGCTTGGCTCGCTGATGGCCAGCCCCGATCAGGTGTGACAGGTTACCTCTGCGTACATGTATCCTCTTTTCAAAAGTCTTCACACCGAGCGTTATGCCGCCCTTACACTCTCTGTAGCGATTTTCCTCCAACGTCACGCGCTGCAAAGATATTTTCTTAGCTGTCCGTTTATACCTTCATTTGAGCGCACTGCGGGTCATGTCTCGGCATGCATTATTCAGGAAGATAACTAGGGTTGCAAACAACCCTTATCAGTCGGTTGTCTCATTACATGTACTGAAAATGGATATAACTTTTCTGGCTTTCTTCCCTAGCTATTTTTTAGCTATTGTTTGTTAGCAGCCTGAGCAGTGCAGTGACTGGCGTATATTCTTAGCCACAGAGGTTTTGTACTTTTAGCTTAGTGAGCAAAGTTCTTCAAAAATGAGATTGTTCGGCCAGGTCATTATGCATATCACCACGAACACATCTTGGGGACCTGCATTTAGACAGAGGTATGGTGCAGCAGAGCTCAGTCCTTCGCACGCAACGTGGCGTGCAGAAAGAGGCACGGTTTGTAAGCTAAGCTGTGCGGAGCTCACGTCGCGGGCTTTACGAAGGTCCATGAATAATGAACGGAACTAGGCTTTCGTGATTTTATGCGAAGCATATTGCTAGAGCTATGCCCCACGCCGTCACCGTGGCTGTACGCGTCCAACCACGTGACACGATGACGTCACACCACGTGACACGATGACGTCATGACAGATGAGAAACAGGTCCCCCACCTCGCGCCGTCGCTCGGAGCTGTACGCGACCAACCACGTGACACGATGACGTCACACCACGTGACACGATGACGTCATGACAGATGAGAAACAGGTCCCCTACCTCGCGCCGTCGCTCGGAGCTGTACGCGACCAACCACGTGACAGGATGACGTCACACCACGTGACACGGTGACGTCATGACAGATGAGAAACAGGTCCCCCACCTCGCGCCGTCGCTCGGAGCTGTACGCGACCAACCACGTGACACGATGACGTCACGACAGATCGCCGTCACACGCTTGGAGAGGGAGAACGATGCCATCGCACAGACGCCGGAATGTCCTCGAGCGGCATTCCCGCGCATTTCGAACGCGCGTTCACACTCGGTGTAGGTGAAACGCTCGCTCCACCGGGCAGGAGAACGCGGCTTCCGTGGCAATCCAGGCGCTCACCGAACGCGCGTCTCGGGGTTAGTCGGCGTTCCGCTGTAGCCATGCCATTGTCTTCCCCCCCGACGAAGGCTTCTAGAGGTTGTATTAAAATGACCAAGTATTCAACCAAGGAAAGCCATGTATTACCAAGCCTAGCCATCAATATGCTTCGCATCTGACAAGGCTTAACCTTAGCTAAGCCTCAGCCATTTTTTAGGTCAGCTTGTTTTTTTAATGGGCTAGATTTGATAATTAGCTAACATTTTAATCGCGAACTCTAACCAAGATTTTCAATGTAAAAATTGCAGAGCTTGTGGAGGAATGGCCAGTTCAGTTGTTTTCTTCAAAGTGCTCTGTGTGGACCTGTTCGCCCTTAAACTAAATATCGGCGAGGCTGAAAAAATTTCAACTGTCAACCAACTTCCGCTTCACACTATTAGGGTCTTCAAACTCGCCCCAAATGAAAAAATTCACAGTGGCTTAGCTCTGGTTAAGCCTGGATATAAAAGCGAAAAGCTGCATTTATGCTTTGTTTGACATCATGGCTGTCGCAGTTCGCGCATAAGGCACTGGGAGCACCACGATAGTGGTGTAGATTTTGAGCCAACTCCCTCGCTATCACTTTTGGGTCTTCTTTTCTTCCTTCCATGGCGAATGTCTGCGCCTCTTCTATGGCCGCCGCCGCCGCTCACGAGTTATCGCAATGCCTTGCGAAAGAACCTTCTCTTGGGACTGCAGCGGAGGCCGCGCGGCAGCGGCGATGGGTAAACCGGTGGCGAGGAGGAGAACGGAAGGGGTGGCGAGGAGGGAAAAGGCGCGCCACGGCGGCGCCCATAAAGCCCCTCGATAATTTGAAAGTAGCGACACTCTCCTCCACTCGGGCGTTTTCCTCCTCGAATATCCTCGCCCGCCGGCTGCGCGCGCTGCACACGGACGCTTTTTTGGCCATCGCTCGCTCGCTGTCCGGGCAGTTGGCTGGCACATGCGCGCGCTCTTAAGTTCCCGCTTTTTCCACTCTGTTATTTAATAAAAACACGAGAAAGACATGCGACACGCGTGGCTACCACGAGCCACATAAATTAGCGCCTCGTACGCGCAATGAAAGTGCCAATTACGAGCGCTTGCGGCACGAACAAAAACACTTGCTGCATACATCTCACATTCTTTTTGAC
Organism: Amblyomma mixtum; assembly: GCF_055824585.1. Lineage (NCBI taxonomy): Eukaryota > Metazoa > Arthropoda > Arachnida > Ixodida > Ixodidae > Amblyomma > Amblyomma mixtum. The sequence continues at coordinate 229,324,791 of NC_143014.1, read as the reverse complement.
TTTTCAATACCGTCTATCTCAACACGGAATAGTATATGAAGCATAATATTTACAATATATTTGAACATTCCTGAATATTTTCAGCATACCAGTGTTTAGTTAAATGTAGATTCACTTCAAACTAATTATCGCGGTAGTACAGTTAATGAAGTTGTTCACGAGTGGAGTTTCAGAAGTGGGGTGGTTGCTGGGAACAAGCTGGGGCATTTGCTTCGATGGCCGTGCTAAAATTTTTCATTAAGGTTCAGTCTGAGTTTGGCACCGCGCAGTGCACATGCAACGGCTTAATAGTTTTTGTAGTTGAGAATTTTCGCGGTGGCTTAAAACGAATATGAACTTTTTTCTATTGAGCATGAAACGACTTCAGCTCCCACTGTCGGCGACCTTGAGGTGATGTGGAGCCGAAGCCGAGAGCCAAAGATCCGCGCACCGATTTTCCGTCATCCAAGGAAAGTGTCCGCAGCCCAAAATTTGTCCCTCTTAACCACCGAAATTTCACCTTGTCCGAATTTCATCAAAACTGGTGTCAAGCCCAATTTTAATATGACCAATCAATGGTGAGCTCCAAAATTAGGTGGGCTATCAACAAAATTTGTCTCTCTGGAACCCATAAATTTGACGTCGTGCATATTTGCCCAACATTGGGGTCCAACCTAATTTGACTCTGGAGAACTCAGTGTTGGCTTCCAAATTTAATTAGACCACCCCCAAAGTTTGGCACACTTCGGCATTTTCCGCCCACATTCTATTCCTTTTTAAATCCGCTTAAAGAGATGTTACGTTAGGAGAGAAAAAAACTGATAGCAAAGACCGAGACAAAACTCAAGAGAAAGTTATAGGGTCTTAGCAATTTGGTCAGCTACAGTCAAGGCTATCCTAACGCAAGTGCCTGACTAATATAACTCTTGAGTATAAATACAGTCACAATATGACGCACAGTTTTTCAGATGCAATGTTTATTACAGATGAGTCGTGTAGTTTTACGCCAAAAATATGCATAAAAACCACGAATAAGCTAGCTGTGGACATCTGCCACCCGTTGGATGCAGTCCTCAAAAATTACGAGGAACTTTAGCAGCTAAAGTGGTGAAAGGCGAAAGCCTGAGTGCTGCATTCTGCTACGCGATTGTTCACTGCACATTTTCTTGGTGCATTAATTAACAGCCAATTAATGACGCTTATGCTTCGCCTTTAGGAGTGGAACGCGACAGCGTGTTGTAGCGCTGCCACGGAGTCCAAGGAACGCCACCACCCGTCCGGCGCGATGCGTTGCCCTTTGAACGGAACGCTTTTTTGAGGAAAGGAAATGGGGCTGTCATCTCGGTGGACACCTGAGCCGCACCGTACAGGAAGGAAGGAAGTGTGAATGAAAGAAGAAAGAGGGGCCGTAATGAAGAAAATGAAAATTGTATTTCATAAAAGGAAATTACGTATTAACTGTCTCACGTATCTCAGTAGACACTAGTCGAAAATTGTGTTTGAGGGAAGGATGTTGCGCAGTAACTGTCACATATTTCGGTGGACACCAGTCAAAATTCGCGCGCGGTGCCGTCACGACAATTTCGACCAATCTGAAACACGGACAAATACGCCTTGCTCGTCGGTAAATTGGTTTTTGAGGAAAGGAAATTATCTTTCTCTCATATCTCGGTGGACACCTAAACCTCGCAGCAACGGGAAGGGAGGAAGATGGGAGTGAATGAAGACACCGTATTCACTAGACGCACCTTTGTTCATTCCAAACCATCGAGCTGGCATGGCGGAGTGGTAGCGTGCTCGACTCGCACTCCGGAGACCGGGGTTCGATTCCCAAGCTCGGCCAATTTCTTACTCGTTTTTATTTACTTATCTGGTCTGATTAGAAAGGTTAACTAGACTAATTGGTTGATTAAGCAATTAACTAAACTCCGTCAAACTTAATTGTAGCATCATTATACGATCCCTTTAATTGGTTGCATGGTTAGTAGCCAAAGTACAATTGGCCGCGATTGAAATTCGCGCACTGTGACGTCACGACCGTTTCGACCAATTGAAAAGCGTGACATTTTCTGTCGACAACTCCTGCTTACAACGATGAGGCATTAAAGGCTTCCACCTTAAAACAAGACACAGAAAACAAAAACATACTTAGGGAAATGAAACAGCTCAGATGTAGGCCTGTAGTTTTTAAGGCGGAAGCCTTTAATGTCTCATCGTTGTAAGCAGCAGTTGTCGACAGAAAATGTCACGCTTTTCAATCGGTGGAAACGGTCATGACGTCACAGTGCGCGAATTTCAAACGGGGCCAATTGTACTTTGGCTAGTAACCATGCAACCACTTGAAGGGATCGTATAGTGATGCTCCAATTAAGTGGGACTGAGCTTAGTTAATTGCTTAATTACGCAATTAGCCTAATTAGCTTTACTAGTCGGGTCATATAATTAAATAAAACCGATTAAGAAATTGGTAGAGCTCAGGAATCGAACCCCGGTCTTCGGAGTGAGAGACGAGCATGCTATCCACTCCGCCATGCCAGCTCGATGGTTTGGAATGAACAAAGGCGCGTCTAGTGAATACGGTGTCTTCACTCACTCTCATCCTCCTCCATTCCCTTCCCGCGAGGTTTAGGTGTCCACCGACAAATGAGAGAAAGATACATTTCCTTTCCTCAAAAACCAATTTACTGACGAGCGAGGCGTAGAACCGAATGGGCGATGGCGTTCTATGGACTCCTTGGCGGCGTTGCAAGACGCTCTCGTGTTCCACTCTTAGGGCCATCAGTGAACACCACACTTTAGGTCAAAAAAGTGCCCCCCCCTGAATTTTGTGAGACAGTTACTGCATAATTTCCTTTCCTCAAATACAATTTTCATTTTCTTCATTACGGGTCCTCTTTATCTATCTTCTTTCACTCCCACTTCCTCCCTTCCTCTACGGTGCGGTTCAGGTGTCCACCGAGATGACAGAGAATTACTGCGCCATTTCCTTTCTTCAAAAAGCGCTGCGTTCAAAGGGCAAGGCATTGCGCTGAACGGGTGGTTTTCCGTGGACTCCCTGGCAGCGTACAACGCGCTGTCGCGTTCCACTCCTAAAGGCGAAGCTTAAGCGTAATTAATTGGCAGTTAATTAGTATTCAGGCATTAATCAGTAATTAACCATTAATTAGTGATTTGTCATCACTTAGTAATTAGTAGTCAATTATATGTGACGCCACCGGTGCCACAGAAACAGCGAAGGTGGTACGGAAAACGCTTCCGCCTCTACCCACTTTAGACAGTCAAAGTGCCCCCTGAATTTTTTAGCGGATGATGTATTCAACAAAAGGCTACCCAACCATGCTCAACTAAAGCAAATGATCACAAACTGTAGCAATGAATATACAAAAATGGCATGCATTGGATATTTACAATACGTGAGTACATTCAGGCCACAATGGAAAGCACTGACGCTATTAAAAAATGAATTATTTATGTGAATGCAATATGAGGTCTTTTCCGAGAATGTGGCATTGATAATCTCACCTGGTAGAAGCGTAACGGTTCAGCAAAACAACAAATAAGCGTAGATCGTTAGACAAGTTGCATTCATAAAAAAAAATCTAGGTGAATTCTCGCTCGGGACATGCGCCGCATTACTGCGATGTGCACCATTACCTGCGGTGCGAAAAATTTACCGCTGCACGCATACCAACACTTTTGCTTCCACACTTGCTAACACATGCACACACATTGTATGCATCAGCCGCCGCTATTATAGCACGTGGAGCGAAACTATGAAGTGACAACAATAACACGCATAACGACGCAAAATGATCAGTGAATTGAGTGAGGTTGTTGGCTTTGTGATGCGCATGCATGCAGTTTCAGTATACACAGTCGCTTGCAAGGAATGCATAGTTGCTCGCAGAGGTGGGCAGTCTTCGTCGGGATAAAGTTCTTGCGGCCGATGTTGTGCAGCCGCTTTTTTCTTCTAATGCTGTCTTTCTTGCCGCTCGCAATCGCGAAAAGAACAAAGGCTTTTACACGCCGGCTTGTGCACTGAAATGCGCAGCAACTCGGCATAGTGCTGCACTAAAAGAGCGCGAATAACGCGAAGTGCAAGCGCGCAATGCCAGGGAGCTCGGTCGTAGCAGCGGCGGCTGGCAAAAAAATGGCGCCTACGAAAAATGAAAACACAAAAAGGGCGAACTTTCCGCGCGCTTTTCCCGGAGACCGCCCGCGGAGCCAATCACAGTTGAGAAAAGCGCCGATGGGAGAGGTGAGTGAGGAGGATCGGCGAGGGTGCGCGGCGCGGCGGCATAGTTCACAGAAAGACGCCACTTTCAAATTATCGAGGGGCTTTAGGCGCCCAGGGGTCGCCCACGCGAAGCGCAGTGTTGACGAGCCTAGTGAAGCTTTTCGCTTCAAAAATATTGCAGCAGCATGTGTGGTTCAACGTCGCAGAGAATCACGCGGACTATGGGGGATGCGGCAGGGGAGAGCTCCGCAGCAATTTAGACCTCGTGGGGTTCTTGGACGTGCGCTGGCATCACTCAGGACCCGGCGTTTATGTCGGCTCTGTCGAAATACTGCTGCAACAGCCGAGGTTCGATCCTACAACCTTGGCCTCAGAATCCGAACGCTAAAGCAACCAAGCCACCTCAGTGGTATCGCCTTGCGTAGCCATAAATTACGACTATCTACACCCGGCTAGTAGTGTTGGCGGAGCCATTCACTACTATCCACGGACACCGTTCACATAAACCGTGCTTGTCACGTAGCACCTGCACTATGTTGCCCTCTCCCTGTGCTCCCCTCATTCGCGACCTCTTTGTTCACGAAAATATTGAACCTTCCAGCTCCTGGCCCGGTTCGGGGTGTGCCGCCACTGCCAGGCAACTAACTATTTGTCCGGTTGTGCAAAGAAATTTTCATGTACCACCACTTCCATTCTTGCAGCCGCTACTCCGGATCGAACATGCAGCCCGTTGGCTGACGGTTTTTTTAGTCCTCAGCCTCAGCACGTCTAAATAGAGTAATTTCCTAGCATGGTACTTCCTCCTGTTAGCAGATTACTCAGTCGCTCTATGCTAAGCGGTGTTATTCTACTCCAAAACGTAAACTACCTCCTCCTCTAATGCGCAGGGTGCACGGCGGAGCTCAGCCGACCACCCAGGGCGCTTGAGGCGGTCCCTGAACTGGCACAGCGCACCGCCGGTGTTGATATTACTATACTTCCTTTCAGAAATCTTCAGTGATATTTTTTGACATTGCTCAATAAAACATAACGGGACAAAAGACGTCTTTTGGCTTCTAATGTAAAGGTAGCAATGTTTTCTGAAGAAATACCCACCATGATTAAGTCACTTCTTCGATGTGAATTTTAAGGATCGATGCTTACTGTGGCAACAGAGATCATTGTAAAGCCGCTTGCTATGATCGCAACAATGGAATGATTGTTTACCGTTATTTTTATACTACCTAAGAACGCGACTTAAATAATTAATGCTGGGTTGTACCTAATTACCTAAAGTCAATTTGAAATGATTGCTTTTGTTCATGAGTGTGTAAAGTCCAAAAAAACTAAGGGTATGAAGATGCCCTACAAAAAGACAGGGTAATTTCGAGCACCTGGTTTTCTTTAACGCTACTTTGCGCTGACTTTGCAGAGCACACGGGCCTCTAGAGCTAAGCCTCCATCGGACTGCGACCGCCGCGGTGTACCAGTGGTATGGTGCTCAGGTGCTCACCCGGAAGACACAGGTTGGATCCCGGCCTCTGCGGTCGCATTTCGAAGGCGGCGGAGTACTAGAGGCCCGTGCACTGCGCGGTATTAGTGCAGGTTGAAGAACCAAGGTGTTCGAAATTATCCGAAGCCCTCACCTACGGCGTGCCTCATAGCTTTAGGGGCTTTGCGACGGTAAACCCTATAAAACCAATTTGAAATGAAACATTTACGTACCATTTTCTTGTTATTTTATTGTTTTTTTTTCCACGGACAACTTCATACCGGCTCAAAGAGGTGCCTAAAAACAGAATCGAATACAGTAAAAAAAAATCGCCCAGTAAAGATGCTGTCGCGGGAAATGTATTTTTTTACAGTCACGGCGACGACGTCGCAATAAATCTGCGCAAGGGCTTCAATGCAACCCCTTCTTTCGCAAGGGCATGCCTGGAAGCCATGTATCTCGCATCGTAATGGCCGCTGGCTGTGTGATTCAGGTGGGTTGAAAGGTAGCTTAGAAGGCAAAGCGGCAGGCCTGGAAGCGCCGTCAGCTTGTGTCCTACGGGGGGGGGCAATTTTTTCAACTAACATCCTTATTCAACAGATTTTATACACGTTTTCTAGGATTATGTGGTCTCTCTCCGCCACCTAAATTCGCGTCCCTTGCTAACTTCGTGAATGCAGCCTATCTGCCCGCCACCCCTTACAGTCCCGCTTCCAGGAAGGTCTATATGTTCATAGAACTATCTGAGCTAAGGGACATTTGGAGGAAGTGTCACTTGCTCTTGAGAACACCGTAACTATTAGACAGGTCACTCTAAGGAAAACAAATACTCGGAAGTTCGTGCAGAGAACAAGGACGCACCACGGAAGCGAGCCATTTGGGCACATGGGAACAAATACGTATTGCTAGGAGCCTTCCTGGGATAAGGCGAATATTGAAGAAATAAGAAGCTTTTATGCTGGTAGACAACAGAAAGTATCTTTCAGATATAAGCGAGTGCCAAAACCTCCTTTAAATGTCAGCTGCGGGCCTATTTAGCTTGTTTATGCGAACATTTGTCTGGAACGGAATGCAATGCTGCTCTTTGTACTAACGGAATGTTTGCGTGCTTATAAGGGACAAGCGTCTATATTAATCGCTATGCAGCCGTTTGTGCTGGTCAAAAAAGAATATCGAGAAAGCTACATTTCTTTCCTCTTGTCCTACCATAATATTCCGTGACTACGTATCTTTTTAGTTTTATGAATTCGATAAACAACTTATAATCAGGAGACCGGGTAGGTGCAGCGAGAAGTGGGAAAATTCCTTTAGAAAAAACGAAGCATAACTTGGTTTTCTAGCAAATAATTCGGTCCAAGGCTTGAAAAATTACTGGGGAACATCGCATGAGTTCCAAATCTAGTGGAAAAATTTGACAAGAAACCGTGGAGTGCAAACTCGTGCAGGAACGCCACGTGGTCGTAGAAAGCAAGATTTCTTATTCTCGCATTGAACCTTTGTAATATAAAATAGACTCCTAATTAAAAAAACATGAATTTCAGGAAGATAGGGCACCACAATTTGTAGAAAAAAAAAACTGGGCAGATTCACGACACTGTGTGCACAAATGACCGAACGACTAGAGAGCTAGCGGTAAATGCTACTCTCGAATTAATGCTCGAGTCGTGCGGGCGTCTGGTGTATTCGTCAAGGCTGGGCGGATGAGGCGGGCGAGCCCATAACGTAGCTTGCTATTTCGAGTGTGGTGTAGTCACGTTCCACCTAGTTAGAAGGACGTGGGGAGGAAGCAACATGTTGGAGTTTGAATGAGGCGGGAGAAGGGGCCTGTTGGGAGAATAAGGGCACAGGTGTTTACTCTGGGTGAAGATATAAATACTTTACACCGTCGGTAACCTGCAGGTGTCGTCCGGCGTAATTGTTATTTGGCTCGTATTTAACAGCTTAAACAGTGGGCGGGTAGTTAGCTGGGAAGGGGAGTGGGGGCTAACTCTGTGCCGAATCGAACACGAATAGTGTGGCTTCGCTACCGAACCATATACCAAACGTATAGTGACAGAATCCAATTTCATTCAAATGCTGTGTATCTGCTAATACGACACCCAAGTAATAATTGGTACAAAGCGAGAAATAGTGTGAGAAATTCAAGCGCGACGCCGGCGCGTCGTTAGGCTGAGGTTATTTATGAAGTTTAAGGTATGGCAGTTAAAAGACGCAACACCAATGTCCACTGAAGGATAGCAACACGCAGTTAACATATAGCTTTTAAAAGACGGAACAGAATTCTCAACAGCAGAATGGCCCAATGGAGTCAGTTCATTAACTCTATGGCCGACAAATTGCATGAAAATTATGTTTTTAGGGTTTTGATGACGAAGGAGGATCAACAAGAGCCGTCCCTCAGGAGGTGAGACAGGTCACAGCCCAGTCATACATAACTGAAGCATTAGAATCAGCACAAAGTTGCGCAGCCCGATTTATTACTTCCTATTATGATCGCAGCAACAGTATTTGTCGCATAAAATCATCGCTTGATATACCGCCATTGCATTTTCGGCGTAGAAATGGCCAAGTCTGCCTTGTCCACAAGATGTTTAAAATTTAATATCATCCGCTATGAAACCGCGCTTGTCTTTGATGAATTAGGGGCGTGTGTCGCAGCTCTTACCAAGAAAATGCGGGAATAACATGTCCCATAGCTTGCACCTGTGTTATTCTTTTTTCGTTCTGCGTGGGCAAGTGTGCGGCCCTTTGAAATAGCAACTGTTCAGTTCCTTGAAATCAAGCACTGGTTCTTTTGAAAGGCTGTAAGTAAGGAGCAGGGTGACGAAACTTTGTAGTGGGACACTCTCATAGATTGCGTTCGTCCTGAACGTTTTGATATATTTGTACACTCAAGGTGTTCCTAAAGAGGTGGGGGTCGTTCAGCGGCAAAATGTTGTGCCCCAAAAACGCATTTTGCTGTGGTGACTTTTTGTGGATGCACAGCACGAACTGATGCGAGAGTTGGATGGCTTTTCGAAGGTCGAAAGCTGGACGTCTTTCCACCTTCGGCGCAGTTGCATTACCACTTCTTACTACATAATCTTGTTTTCAGCTTGTTGGCATTGGTGGTATTCCCAGAGGTGCAATGCTTTTATGTTAATCATTGTCTTCTTGTTTTTACAATGAATGCTATTACTTGCCCATCGGGTGAATGAACACCTCAACACGTGTGGTCGACCGCTCTTGAAACTAATTCCTTTCCGTATAAAAGCGCTTGCACAGAATTTAGATATCTTATTTGCAGGAAGGAACATTAATTGATAAATAAAGGCAGCGTAAGCTGTGGTTTTTTACACGACACAAGCCGTCACAGGTAACTCAATAATACTACGCCGCTGCTTATTCACTGCGGCCTCCAGGTCTTAAGTGATTTGAATCATTTTTTTGGGCGAAGTATTGAGAACTTGTAAATGTCGTTTACCGAAAGAATATGTTTCGAAGGAGTAACCCGAAGCTTACTTGTACTCATTCACAGCATTAGAGAAAAACAGAAATGGTTTTCTTCTACACGATGCAAGAGATGAAGAGGTGCATCCGATGACAACATCAAAGTGTACGCATTTTATATTTGCCTTTCTTACCTACTTGCATATGTCGGCGAGGGGAGAGGTCTCTAGAATAACTTGATGAAACGCTAAATGTTCGAACTGCTGCAAAAACAGTCGGACTTTCTTGCTAACTTGAACACCGGTGGCATCTACACTTGGTTATTTCAATTGCAATAACTGGGCCTAGAAAGGTTGAGAGTAGAAGTCGATAGCGTTATCGGTCCCCCGCTTTTTAAAAGCAACTACTAGCAGACGCCTGTACGCATAGCAGTGGAGAGGGTGTTGCTGGTTCGCCGCTCAACAGCAGCCGCCATCGGCCGCCACGCACGTGGAAGGAAAGGAAGTGTGCTGCCGATACTGAGCGTCGACAGCGATGACGGAGAAGCCATGAACAGCTGCTAAAGGTCAGATGGCGACGCCGTCATTTCCGCCTCACGAGCCCGTTAACACTCTTCCGTTAAAAGGAAGTTGCATGAATAACGCCCCGGTGCGGCACGAAAGGTGACGCTGCTTGGATGCCTGCCCGCTTGCCTCCAAGGCTGCCTATGCGCTACTCTTTCATTACACTGTCAGCGCCATTACAGCGCGAGATACGTGTCCTTCAGGTGCACACTTGCGAAAGAGCGTCTGTGTAAGTAATGTGTATAACTGCTCCGAGCCCCGTGCGTAAGTTTATTGCTCTTTAAGGCTCTCCGTCACTTTTGGGAAGACATTTCCCTCTACAGGATGGATTGGGAATTAAGTTTTTTTCAATAGCGGTTTTGATTGTATTTTTAGGCTGCTCTCTGCGTCTGTGCAAAGAGATATATAGGGATAAAATCAATATAGTAGGAACGAAGGGGCGGGAAAATGTTCATTGCAAATTTCATTTATTATAGTAGAGTTTTTAATTGACAATGCGGTAACTACACATTCCACTGCGGCGTCGATCGTCAGACACATCCACTATAAATGCAAACCTTGAGAATTCGCCTTGAGTGTGGCTGAATCACTATGGGTACGTGTTCGGAAAATGTGGCTATCGGATTCTTAAAAAAGGGAAAACACGCGTTGTTTTGTGTGTTTTATTAAACTGTGTATAAAAAGTATGACTGAAAATTTCTCAAAGGAAGAAAGTGAAACAAGGACCATCAGCTCGCTGCGGCACCTCAGAGCCACCTCAATCGCCGCGGGTGGTCGAGCCAGTTTCGCCGTGCACCCTGCATAGAAGAACGAGAGGTGCTCACGCTGTGGAGGAAAATATTAACATCGCTTTGCTGAGAGCGACTTAGTAATGTATAAGGACCAGGCAGTTGGGCCATTTGGTTGATATGCCAGCTGGTTAGCAAAGTGTGTCGATGCTAGCAAATACGCTTTCAGACTTGGTGAGGTGTAGAATCCTAGCAGCAAAAATGGTTTTTGTATTTCATTTCTTAATTTGGCGAACTTGTCTTTGGTGCAGCACATAAGCACCAGAGCATCAGTCCATCAGCTCTCGCCCCCCCCCCCCCCCTCATCCCGTTAACTTTCTGAAACTCATGATTAGTATATTAACAAAGCTATATGCAATCATTTTGTCGTTAATTATTTCTTAGAATCTTGAATGCACATCCTGTTCAGTATGTCGAGAAATGCCCGCTTCAGTAATTTTCCTCAAAAGAACCCCATCGTGGTTCGTGACTTGGAAAAAAAACACAAAACGTGAGACTTCAATGGATGAATGACGTATGTTGTTGCGTCTCATGACGTTAGCACTCTCAAACCCGTCCCAACTTTAAGAAGTCGCACGCAAAGAGCCGCTATTAGCAAGCAGGCCTGTGGTCATAATGACGGTTCCACAGTGAGCGTCGACATCACTGCATTACAATCATGAACGCTGCTGGAGAACCACGTTGCCGTCGCTATTTCGCCGTATTGCACAGATTCCTTGTAGTTCAAGGTCATCAAGCTGATGCATCGACATCACGACGCTACCAACACGAAGTTCCCGCGCTAATCGCCGAAACCTCGCTGCCCGCGGTGAGCACGTGTTCGTGTAAGCGACTTCTTTCAAGCCGATGCGATACGTCAATGTATTTTAGCCCAGTTGCTGATCTCATGGTGACAGCATGGCATCCAGGCCGCGGTAGCCGCATTGAGCCCTCATCTGTCCATTAGGTGTTCGGACGTCTGTTATTTCCAAATGTGAAGCGCGCCGTAAGGCAAGGCTGGAAGGAAGCCGAGGAAGCGGGGGACATAGCGCAAGTACTACGTAACATGGGAGTTCGATGTAAAGGGTATCCGTGCGTGCTAGTGGATGACTCATGTTAAACCTCCTAGACACGTGTAGATGGTCGTGTCTGTGTGCAAAATTAGACAATACATCTCTTTGGTGGCTGTGTGGCTACAACGTTCGGCTTCAGAGTCCAAAGTTTGCGATCGAACCCCGGCTGTGGTGGCTACATTTGGATAAAACCGACATAAACGCCCGTGTGCAGTGCGATGTCAGCGCCCGTCCAAGAGCCCCAGCTGGTATAAATCGATTCTCACCACTAGACGTCCGCGTACACCATAGCCTATGTATCCATCCGTGGTATTGAACCCAACATATTACTGTAACATTTATTTCAAGCGGGGGGCGGTTGAGGCCTATACTACGGCGAAGCAAGGCGCCGCGGTGGCTCAGTGGTTATGGCGCTCGGCGGCTGAGCCGAAAGACGTGGGATCGATCCCAGCCGCGCCGGTCAAAATTTGATTCAGGCGAAATGCAAGAGGCAGGTGCGCCTGTTCCATATAAGTCCACGTTAAAAAACTATAAGCGTTATAAATTTCCGGAGCCCTTCTCTACGGCGTCCCGCATATCCTGTGTCGCTTTGGGGCTCAGGGTATGCTTAAGCAAAACCATAAACTTAAATCTACTACGAAGCGGAAGCCAGTGGTCATCTAACATTTTTCAGTCTCAGCGGCTTTAGTTTAAGTGCGAAAAGAACCACACGTATGTACTTTGAAGAAAACAATTTAAGTAGACATATATTCGCATGCTATGAAATTTTTACAGCTCACGTTCTGTCCTAAATTTCGTGATAAAAACTGTTGCTGCTTAGCAAATATAGCGCATTAAAAAAACAAGCCGATCTAAATCCTTGCACTACTAGAACGTACATCGACGCGCTGGATTTTAAAGCTGGGAAAAGTAAGCTGACACAGCCCTGACTATTCCTGAACTTCACGGTGCGCGCATAGGGAGGAGCTCTGCCACACCATCCCTGTGTCCGGAAGCAGGCTGGCAAGAAATATTGCGGGCACATGTGAAAGCTTGTCGACTGTACTTGTATTCGACGAATTTTCCTCCCTGACCTTAACCTTCATGCCGCCGTTGCTAATCAAATGAGCTGGTCATTGCAATGTTGAGGCTGGACAAGAGAGGAGTACGAGACGTGGAACTCACGCCGCCGCACGCCAGAAGCCGGAGCGAATCCCATGTGAGGCGGCCCCTTTGACGATGGCCCCGCTGCGGCCAGACGCCTTCAGAGCTGCAGCAGAACCAGCGTCCCCTTGGATATAGGCCTCACGCTGCCACGGTTGTCACCTGAACAGTCGCACGCCCGCATGGTACAGATGCGTGAAGCGCAATGAGGGTGCGCCGCTCCGCAGAATACTGTCGGCCACGCTTCGGCACTTGTCTGCATCGGACACCAAAAGAAACAATGCTTTCAGCAAGTGGTACGCAAGAAAGGTGCGTACAGCTTGGAGTTGGGTTTACAGTTATCGAAAGGAAAATTTTAGGGGCGCATTTTCTGTGTTTGTAGGGACTGTTGTTATTGTGATCATATTTTAATATTTTACTCTGGCAGTATGACGTTTATCGGAGCCGCGGATAAACCTATCGAGAATTTGATTTAACGCGGCTGAATTCTCATATGCGAGAGGTTATTAGATGTTTAATGCGAGAGCAAATGAACATTCATACAAAAACACAAAACCCCGCCGTCATCGAAAACGCTCGGAAGAAACGCGGCATGCATACATCATCCCCCCTACTGGAGCAACAAGCCGCCGGTGTAACACCGGGCTCACACCGGGAGAAGAAAGGCTGCGAGGCGTTTCGAATCGAAGACCAAAGGCGGTGAGGGAGCGCTCGGCATCAGAAAGAATCGATTCGGAACCGAAAGCCGATGATTGTGCACATCGGACCACGCCTTTTGAAAGTCATGCTGTTTAAAACCGGGAGAGGTCTATTATGTTACTCTCGTTGCCGAATGCTCTGCATCGATACTTCGCCTTCAGCCTTCTTCCTGGTTTATCCAGTCCGGCGCCGGTTAGTTTCTTGCACCTTTGTGGGAGAGAAAGAAATGAATAATTCCAACACCCTCTCGTATGCACAGCTTAGCAACATGTCCTTACTTGCCGAGATAAGCCGCGAGTTGCCCTAGCGAAGTATCAATTAATGCAGGAATGCAATTAATGGCCACTTCCTAATCCCTCTTGTTCAACAGAATTTTGTCTTTTCGTCCACACCACGAGAAAACTCGAGAAAATAAACACGCGATTCAAGGTGCAGGTTTCAATTGAGATTCCAGTCAACGCCTTTTAGCGTCCAGTATGTAGAGCGTTAGTGGAGCGCGCTTTGGCAATTTGCGCTGATGGGACCCGACAGCGCCGGTCCTACTTTACCTGCTGCTGTTTGATTGAATGAAGAATGAAGGGGAAAGAGCACAGGCCAGTGGGGCTGGCTACAACAGGGAATGCATCACTCCCTGATGTAGCCAAGTTTAAACAAAAATACGGAAGGATATCTTCGTTGAAAATACTCATGTAGACGACGCCGCATCCGCTGCCGCAACGGTTGCTTCAGTAACAAGTATTCCATTTTCTCACCCACCTCACCAGGTATGATAACCGGAGATGCTTGTGCAAAGACGATTTGCTCACTCACTCACTTATTGTCTTGTGTGTAATGCGTCAAGAAAAATAACGAACCTACCGTATCCAGCGAAATACAAATGGAAAGCAAAGATTTACATAAAACGCATCGTACGAGAGGTAAATTTCATTCTCATGTTAATTCCGGATATCATCCATTATGACGTTGCTGCTTTTTCATAGCGAGAGGCACATCTGCGAAATTTCCCAAAAATGCCCTTGCACACAGTCAGTGCCTCGCTCAATGTGTCACCTTCGTTGTCATCGGGTAGGTCATGTGGTCGATGCTGTCAAACGCTTAGAAAAGCTTCTCGAGTGCTCTGTGGCCAACTAGACCGCAGTTAAAATATTTTGGTTTTTGTTTCATATGTTAGACGCCGCCAGAGTTCGAAACTCTTTCAGCTTGGGGCGGAGTTCTACGAAACGCCAAGCAAATATCGCAGCACGGGCGCCTGAATCGCACCCGTGGCAGGGTCCGCGTCCAGTCCGTGTGGCGGCGTGGCGAAGCCGCACTACACGTCCAGATCTTCAGCAGTCGGGCGCCGGAGCAAAGGCGGGCGGACTCTCAATTTGTCCAGCGCCTAACTGTCTCTACTTCTGCCAACGCTGGTCCGCGTTATACCATCGCAAAGAAAATAACAATCTATACACAATAGGGCGCTTACACGCAGCAAACAGGCAAGAACTCCTATCAGAGGCGACGTAGATGCTAGCTCAACTATTGTAATCAGGGCAGATCAGCCCTGCGATAAGGAAAAGAAATCAGGCGAAATTTACTTACGCAGCTGATTTACGAAAAGCGCCGAATCATCAGAATTTGCAGGCCGTAATGTAATGACGAATATTTCTAGGCAAAGGTGTATTTGATGGGGGTGGGATTAACTCAACACTCAAAGAAAGCTTTTAGAGTGTTAGCTCCACTGGTGGCGTTTCGAGCCTCTGAGATAAGCTGATTCGATTAATAGAATGCAAGATGGCGTCTCCATATTTAGAGCAGTAATTAAACTATGCTCCTGTTTCGGGTCATAGTGTTATGCGTTACAACGCAAAGCGCAACCCAGTCGTTTCCATGTAAAACGATGTGCGTATATAGTGGAATGAAATAATGGCAGGTGGCAGCGTGATGACCAACCACCACAAGTAAGCAACAAACTGATGGATCCGGTATATATATTCCTGTCTGGTAGGTGTCAAAGTACAGCCAATTAGTCGCATCATTCGTGTGAAATTTGTGGAGCAACCACTTTCTGCAGAATGTTTTTACGGCGCCATGCGTGCCAGCGTTTCGTGCAGCATGAACTTACCTGTTCAGTTAGAGCACAGCTCGAAGCAGAGATTCGAACCAGCGACCAATGATAGGTGTGTTAACGCTCGATATTCGATCGCTGCCTCAGTATACGCTCATTTTCCAAGATGAAATGTTGGGCACAACTTTTTTCCCTTGAACAGTCTTCAAGGACTGCATTGTGGACCCAATTCCGGTACAGTAGTTAAGAAATCTCTCCTCTCTGGCTTTATTATAGGGTCTCCAGAAATTAATCTGCCGTCATAAACCGATACCATGCCTACAAAACAAAACTTTTCTTACACCAGTGACCGTTCGATAGATCACCGAACCGAAATGAAAGCGAAGAAATTACGGCAGTAGACTGCGGGAACAGGGTTCATATACCTACCTGACCCGAAGCTCTTATGACAGGGAACGCGCCAGGGCATCGGGAGCCGTTGAACTTGAAAGCGGTGGCCATCCTAAGCACCGCTATGCCAGCTGGCGCCACCGCAGTGTCAGCCCGAGACGACGAGGCGCAGGGCGAGCTCGACGACCGGTGGCCACCCAGGTCAGTACGTCTCACTGGGCTTGATGTCAGCATTCCGTTCGAAGCAGGCGGCCATTGATTGTCCGACGGCTGCAAGTCAACTTCAAGGGTGGATTGAGGTACCACATGCTCGGTGGCACAGGGAGGAGCCAAGAAGGGGTTGGAAGTCCCTCGGTAAGCAGAGAGAGTGCGTCCCCAACCATTGAAATAACTGTGCCTCTTCATGGCGAATCTTCAAAGCTTCCAATGACTTGAGGTTTTAGCCTGAATGGAACGAAAATCTCGTGCCATTCATCTTTGTCTTTTACCTCGGGCTCTGCCAGTGGATCGTGCCGCCACAACTGGCGCTCGGTTTAATGCGGGCCGGATTGGAACATCGTTTCATCACTGACTTTGTACCTTTGACTATTTGGCACCTGCTGAATTGTGTAGCGGAAAAACCCCCGCGGGTTTATTGCAAGGTGCCTCGCTTTAAGCGCCGAGAAATGCGGCACAAATAATCGACATGACAACTTTCATTGTGCAACTGAAGGACCATGAAAGAAAATTATAGCGATCAGGGACATTGGTCTGATAGATAGATCATTTTAATGAAATGAAGGCAAAGGTTTCAGCCAGAAATATTTAGTCCTGCTCTCTGACTGCACACAGAGGGGAAGAAAGAGTGTCGTGATGGAAGGCGAAGAAGATAAACTTCATTTTCACTCCAAAAGATGGCCGGAGACGGGGCTAAAAGCTGCAACAGCGACTTGATTTGTCCTCACCGCCGTATGTGGGGAGAAGAGAGAAGGGATTATGTGCACGCAGGTTTGATGACATCTCAACCGCGATTCGAGGCACGTGTCACTCACAATACATGAAAATGCCTGATTTACAGGGCGCTTGCTAACTATACGGCCAAGCGCCCAGCAGCGGAGAAATCTTTGTTGCGTAGGGCAAAGATAATCGGCAAAAAGTGGAAGCTCAACCAGGTAGTTGCTCTCGTGTCCGGTCAGATCAAGAAACGCTAGTCGTGCGATGGAATGAATTTGGTTTTTTTTTTTCAGTGGGCTGAACATAGTGAGCTTCCCGTCACGATTGAATGAAATGAGGTATTAATCAGTGACAATCTCAAAGTAAACCACAGTCCAATTTTTTTTTAAGCGGAGTACAAGCAGCGTGGCGCTGGCTAGTGTAGAAATTAGAGGTATAATTTACCCAGCAACGAGTGTAGATTTCGGTATTCATACGTCAAGTGGAAGAATTGCAACGCTTCACAACAACAGCACTTATCGCAAAATGTGCAACTGCACCCTACGTACAGCCTTTGTCAAAAGTTTGGAGCCCAGGAGGTTTGCTTCTGAAGCACACTGTCTGGTCCGTAATGCATCTCCAGCGCTCCAAATTTGCTGAAGGTAAGAAGATTTCTGGTTCTGCCTCCTCCAGTGGGTAGGACTACCACGAATGTTACAGGAGTCCGACTGCGAGGCTTAGAAGCAAACCCCCTGGGCTCTAAACTTTTGACAAAGACTGTACCTGAATGTCAAAGTATCAATTGAATATCCCTCTGTGACAAGTGAGTTCGTTCAAAGCCAAATAAAAAATATTTCAACAGCTACCTGGCGTCCAAACATGATCTTCCGACAATACAATGGAAGGCTGCATTTCATATCTGCTGCATCCATTTCTTTTGTTCTCCTAACACGCAACTAAATATTAAACGAGGTGTGAATGATCGCGTGATTCTGGCAGTGGAAAGAACATATGACGCGATTTTTAAATACTTCTGTAATTCTGCACTCTGGCTTCCAAAATGAAAAAAAACTTTGAGAACAGAGCTAAACCGGCTGAAAGTCTTGCTATATGCGGCGGTCGATACGTCGATGGGAGACCCACCCCCTGTGTCTACGCAACTCCTTTTTCATCTAGGTGTTCACAACGTGGAGAAACTTATCGGAGCCCAATGAGCAGAACGACAAGCCAGGCTCCGAAACGCACGCGCAGATAGAGTGCTCCTTGAAGAAGTCAGGCACCCGGCCAAGAACTCCACCTTACCATCAGAAACCGGTAGCCCTCTAAACCTTACGATGGGAAGGAAAGTCCAGGTGGCGCCAATGCCAGGGAAAATTAACTGTGAACAAAATACGAAAAAGAGGCAAGGCCTACTTGAGGTGCTGGAGCGACATTTAGAGGAGAGATGCATATATTCTTTACCCGCACGTCGGAAGCTACCAAGACAACTCGGGTGCCATGAACATAGCGACCACGAACCGGACCGGCGACAAGCAAATCTCAATTTCAATATACATGTTCTCGAACAGAACAACGGAAGAGGCAGCAATTGGTCTTGCCATCCGCTCGATCTCTGTAGATCCGGGGAATGAGAAGATCAAAATCTTCACCGCCACAAAAGCCTTACGTCGTCATCATCGTTACCATCATCATCATGACCCTGACTACGCCCAATGCAAGGGAAATGCCTTTCTCATGTCTCTCTATTTAACACTGCCCTTTGCTATCTGCGGCCACCATATCCCCACAACCGTCGCAATCTCATCCGCCAATCTAAATTTCAGCGTCTCCTTCTATGCTTGCCTTCTCTCGGAATCCGTTCCGTTACCTTTACAGACCAGCGGTTATCTTGCCTTCGCATTACATACCCTGCCCAAGCCCATTTATTACCACTGATTTCGACTAGGATGTCATTAACCCACTATTGTACCGCCAGCACTTTGCCCGCTTCCGGTCTCTTAAAGTGATAGCCATCATTTTTTTTTTCGATAGCTCGCGGCGTTCTCCTTAACCTGATCTGAACTCCTTTCGTTAGCCTCCACGTTTCTACCCATACGTGAGTACCGGTAAGATAAAGCTCCTCTATACTTTTCTCTTGAGGGATATTGCTGAACTGCCATTCATGATCTGAGACAACATGCCGTACGCGCTCCGATCCAATCTTATTCCTCTAGTGATATCCCTCACATGATTCGAATCAGCATCCACTACCCCCCTCAAGTAGACATATTCCCTTACCACTTCCAGCTCCATGACACCAATTGGGAACTCCGGTTCCCTCGCGAGACTGTAGAAAATTACTTTGGTTTCCAGCAAGTTAATCTTTAGACCCGGTGTTCTGCTCTGTCTACCTCGGAGGCTACGCGGAACTCCGTGGAACCGGTGAGCGTGTCTTAGGGATGCAGCTAGCACCCCGAGCGGTTGCAGCCGCGCTCTCTTGTCACCTTACGCGGCAGGTGTATGGAAATCGTGTGTGCCTTGCCGCTGGACTTCCGGTTTTTTCAGGCAGCGAAGCGAGCGTAGCAAACGGGCACTCTCGTCCCGCCGCCCCCCCCCCCCCCCCCATACACACACCATGCTCGGGGATGACTTAGCTCCAAGTATGCGGACCGCATGAAAAAGCCCGACCGCCGTTGTTGCCGCGGGCAGACGCTCCCCGCCGATATCGCTGATGTCACGCCCTTGCCAGTGCCGGTAAGTCGGAAGCCCTTTTTACGTAGCCTTCTACTCCCGAGGAATGCCTCGTTGATATTCTGTTGCTGGCTGGCCCGCTCTGCGCATTAATGCAATTGTAATAAATATCATATGAATGTTGACGCTTTGTCGTCCTTCCCTTTCTTCCCTAGAGCACGAAACACCTCCGCGGTTAGCGAGCGGAAACGCTGCATCCGCGGAGTGGGAGTGCGGGGCGGAAGGGTTTTCCCGAAATTTCCACAACTAATTTATCATGCTTTGCACTTCACCTCCTCAGTGACTTATGAAGGCAATGTCATCAACGAATCGCAAATCATTTAGGCATTCTTTATTAAATCTTATTCCCAACTGTTGCCATACAGGCGTTGGAGCACGTCCTATAAAAAGGCGGTGAATATCATTGGAGAGATCGTTTCTCTCTGGCTGACAGCATTCTTATTTAAATTTTATTACTTACTTTATGGATGACTATGGTAGCTGTGCAGTCATTATAGACATCTTCCAGTAATGTCACATAACTCTCTTCTACACGCTGATTCCGCAATGCCCGCATCACTGCTGAGGTTTCCACTAAGGCAAATACTTTCTCGTAATCAATTAAGGCTATATATACGGATTGGCTATATGCGGCGTTTTTCTCTATCACATGATTGATAGTGTGAATATGGTCTGTGGTCGGATATCCTTTACTAAAACCTACCTGATCTCTGGGTTCATTGAAGTCCAATGTTGTCCTGATTCTATCACCCATAACCTTAGCAAATACCTGTTAGGCAGCAGACAGTAAGGCGATCGGTGTGTAACTTTTTCAAGGCCTTCACGCCTCCTTACTTCTACGTTAAGATAATATCAGCGTTCTTCAAAGCTTCTGGTACGCTCGAAGTCATACGGCATTGCGTAAAGAGGGCGGCTAGATTTTCTAGCAACCTCCCATCCGACCTTCAAAAGATATGCTGTTAGCTGCTCCTCACCGGCTGCTTTCCCCCTTCGCACTAGTTCCAAGGCTTTCTATACTTCCTCTTTCTTTACTGTCGGTATGCCCCGTCTCTCAGGCGTATGCCTCTGTCCTATTACAAAAGAGGTGTGGCACATTGTTCAACAGTGTTACACGCACTGACTTCCCCTAATTCTAAGAGACTGGGCACCAGGCCACGCTTTCCTACCTGGTAACGATCGCGCCAAAGCGGTCGCCCGACACCTGACCAGCTGGGCATCATTGGAAGAGGTCAGAACATCTGGCCACGAATTCATGGACGAAAAGTACTACGTACCAACATTGCGACATAGAGAACGTCTAACATACAAACACACGCACCCTCGAACAGTAAAGACGCCAGAGGAGCACATTCCCCCTACACACAAGTCTAGCAGAGCAGGCACCATAGCGGACGCCATACCATGGCAGGAGCTGCAACCATGCGACCCAAATTGATTTTCCGGATAACCTCTAGCGACGAATTATTAATTTAACACGCCGCCTTCCGCAGTTGGGGTTGCGGTGGAAAAATTTGATTCAGCAAGAGAGATCGGGGCCCACACTCCCCCTAGGCCAATGCAGGAATCCTCTAGCGTGCCAGTTTGGTCATAATCTCATTGGGAGGCCGTGGCGACGCCACATGGTCACGTGGGTAAGGTGGCCCACCTGCCACTAGGTTGCATCTCTGGGAACTTTTCATGGCTTTTTCTCACACTAAAAGCCACGACACTGACGCCGATCTCCTTCACGCATTGGCGTTAAAAAGTTTCCTTGAGCAGTGTTATCGTAACTTTTATCGCATAAGTATCGCCACTAGCGCCTATTGAAAGTTCTTCTGCACAAGTCGGTACTCTGTTTAATTATCAAAGCTTTTGCCTAGAAAAGTTTGTCGTTTGCTTTTCACTTGGGCCAATATTTGTGAAACAAAAGTTTAGAAGTATTCGCTAAGTGAGTTTTATGTCCACAAAAAAATTGTCGTTACATCGACGCCAGCATGCGTCATTTCAGTCACACAAAAATAAGTGTGGGCGTTCGTATCGTCGATAGAAAGATCGGCTATCAAATGGACCATGCAAGCGGTTTTCCAAACCATAGGGGTGTCAAAAAATTGTGTACCATGCCTTCAGTACACAGGTCGGATGCGCAGACCTCTGTATGTTCGAAGATTGGTGCGTGCCACTCGCTGTCATGGTTTTGTGTGTACGTTGGGAAGAGGGTCATGTGCTTTACAGTCAGTTTCCTTTATGCTACTTAAGGTAAGTTGAAAGAGGTGTTACGTGGCCCGAAGTCTATGTCGGCACAAGGACGACCGGAGCACAGGGTCCAGATCACAGCTAGCGCCGAGCGGCAAGCGCGCACACACTGGGCACTTCCTCTGCGTCGTCTTCACGGAGATTATCCGTTGCATGGCCCCCCGGTCGGAAAAGCACCGTCTCGGTGCTCATCACGGCAGAGAGGGGGACTGCAAGACGTAGGGCTTGAGGCGAGAGACGTGCACAACATCGGTCTGATGCTGAGAGGACGTGGCACCGGGGAAGGCCGGAGCGATCTCGTAGGTGACTGCGGTGACTTGGCGCAGGACACGGTACGGGCCGATGTAGCGGGACAGAAGTTTTTCAGAGAGCCCCACGCGGCGAGATGGCGACCAAAGCAAGACGAGGGAGCCAGGGGTGAAGGAGACCACACGGTGACGGCGGTTGTAGAATTCCTGCTGAGAGGTCTGGGAAGCGAGGAGCCGGGAGCGTGCGAGTTGGCGAGCGTGGTCAGCGCGGGTAATGGCGTCGTGGGCGTAAGCAGACGGCGGAGCAGTATAAGTGGGAAGCAGCGTGTCCAGAGGCAGCAGGGGCTCCCGGCCATACAAAAGATAAAAAGGGGAGTAACCGGCAGTGTCATGGCGGGAGGAGTTGTAGGCGAAGGTCACATAGGGGAGAGCGGTATCCCAGTCGCGATGGTCCGGAGAAACGTACATAGCCAGCATATCGGTGAGAGTGCGATTGAAGCGTTCTGTGAGGCCGTTCGTCTGCGGGTGGTAGGCGGTGGTGAGCTTATGTTTCGTAGAGCACGATCGAAGAATGTCAGCGACAACTCTGGACAGAAAGCATCGGCCTCGGTCGGTCAGAAGTTGACGGGGAGCTCCATGATGTAGGATAAGGTCGGTCAAAAGAAAGTCGGCAACATCAGTAGCCGTACTGGTGGGCAGTGCGCGTGTGATCGCGTAACGTGTAGCGTAGTCTGTGGCAACAGCTATCCATTTGTTGCCCGAGGCGGATTCCGGAAATGGTCCCAAAAGGTCTAAGCCGACGCGATGGAAAGGTTCGGGTGGGACGTCAATGGGCTGAAGCAGACCGGCTGACAGAGTGGTGGGGCGTTTCCGACGCTGGCACTCATCGCAGGCAGCAACATAGCGGCGTACACAGCGGTAGAGGCGCGGCCAAAAGAATCGACGACGCACGCGGTCGTAAGTACGGGAGACACCCAAGTGACCAGCAGTGGGAAGATCATGCAGCTCTTGGAGGACAGCAGTGCGAAGGTGCTCGGGGACAACGAGAAGGAGGTCTGGGCCATCCTGGCTAAGGCTCCTGCGGTATAAAACTCCATCACGGAGCACAAAGCGGCGCATCGGAGGGTCGAATGGGGCGATGTTGAGGCGGTCGATAATGGAGCGCAGCTCGGTATCGCGGCGCTGTTCTTCGGCCATGTTAGCAAGGACAGAGAGGGAGCACAGAGCATCCACGCTGTCAGTGCCAAGATTGTCACACGGGCCAACGGGGTAACGGGAAAGGCAGTCGGCATCAGCGTGCAAGCGGCCAGACTTGTAGAGTACAGAGTAATTGTACTGCTGCAGGCTCAGTGCCCAACGACCAAGCCGTCCTGTAGGGTCTTTCAAGGAAGAGAGCCAGCACAACGCATGGTGGTCAGTGACAACTGTAAAGGGGCGGCCGTATAAATATGGGCGAAATTTCCCAACAGCCCAGACAAGAGCTAAGCACTCGCGTTCGGTAATTGAGTAATTCCGCTCCGGGGCAGAGAGGAGACGGCTGGCGTACGCGATCACACGGTGCTCTCCGGATTGTCTCTGTGAGAGGATAGCGCCGATGCCGTAGCCACTGGCGTCGGTGCGAACTTCAGTGGGAGCGGTCACATCGAAGTGGGCGAGAACTGGCGCGGTAGTAAGCTTCGATATCAGGTTGGAAAACGCTTGTGCCTGGTCGGGTCCCCAGATGAAGGTGGTGTCTTTCTTCAGAAGGTTGGTTAGGGGGCGGGCGATGTCGGCAAAGCCTTGCACGAATCGACGAAAGTAGGAGCAGAGCCCCAAGAAGCTTCGGACGTCGTTAGAAGAACGTGGCTGGGGAAAGTCTTTGACGGCTCGGATCTTCTCAGGGTCAGGGTGGACCCCCGTATTGTCGACGACATGACCCAAGATGGTGAGCTGGCGGCGCGCGAAACGGCACTTAGACGAGTTGAGCTGCAGGCCGGCATGACGAAAGAGGGAAAGGATCTGGGAAAGGTCAGTGATATGAGTGGAAAACGTGGGCGAAAAGACAATGACGTCATCGAGGTAGCACAGGCAGGTGGACCACTTAAAGCCGTGCAAAAGGGCATCCATCATGCGCTCGAATGTGGCTGGCGCGTTGCATAATCCGAAAGGCATAACTTTGAATTGGTAAAGCCCATCAGGTGTCACAAAGGCGGTCTTTTCACGGTCCTGGTCGTCTACAGCAATTTGCCAGTAGCCGGAGCGAAGATCTATGGATGAGAAAAATTTGGCACCATGAAGGCAGTCAAGGGCGTCATCGATACGCGGCAAGGGGTACACGTCCTTTTTGGTGATCTTATTCAAGTGCCGATAATCAATGCAAAAACGCCAGGAGCCATCCTTTTTCTTCACAAGTACGACGGGTGAGGCCCAGGGACTGTGCGAGGGTTCGATAATGTTTTTCGCGAGCATTTTAGTAACTTCCGCATTGATAACTTGACGCTCGGCGTGAGAGACTCGATACGGGCGGCGGCGGATGGGAGGGGCATCGCCGGTTTCAATGCGGTGCCTGACGGCGAGAGTTTGGCCAAGCGTCGTGTTGTTGACATCAAAAATATCCGAAAAAGATTCGAGAAGGGCACGAAGCTGGGCAGTTTGGTCGGGACTGAGGTCGGTGGCCATCATGGTCGTGAAGGCGTCGGGCGACTGAGGAGACTGCCGGCGCGGGGTGGCAGTGTCGTGAACAGGGGTGTTGGCCAACTGAGCGACGTGGCAAGGAGCGAGAGGAGATAGTGTAGCCACGCAGATGCCGGACGGGAGCACTAGAGAAGAGACGCCGAAGTTGAGGAAAGGCAGAGAAAGGGCGTTAGCTTGGATGGTGGCGATGGTATGAGGTAGGGCAACGTTACGAGTCAGCAGAAGGTCAAGGTTGGGCGTAACGAGATAGTCGCCATCAGGAACTGGGCGAGAAGGGGTCAGTGGAACGAAAGAGGCGGTTCGGGATGACAGGCGAGCATAATCGGTACTGTACAGTCGCAGTGATATATCGACGGGTTCTGAATCCAGCAGTGGAAGTTCGAGGTGTAGGACGCCATCCGAGCAGTCAGTGAGGGCGGAATGGTCAGTCAGAAAATCCAAGCCAAGAATGAGGTCATGGGCACAGGTGGTCAGCACGGTGAATTGAACCGGTATACTGTGGCCGCCAATGGTAACGCGCGCGGTACACGTACCGTCGACAGCAGGCGTGCCACCATCCGCGACACGCACACGGGACATTGCAGGCGTGAGGACTTTGCGTAGGCGACGGCGGTTATCCGTTGCAGAGGTAAGGCGCAGTTTTGAGGCTTCCAAAAGCATTCGCTAAAGAAGACACATTTCACAGGCTCCAATTGCAGAAGAGATAAAACACCACCGCATTGTGGCCGCATTCTGTCTCGGCCGGAGCAGCCGTTGTGCCGTTGGGAGTAGGTGAAATGCTCAGCCGACGTTCCCTTAAACGTGCACACTAACCTCCTATTGGTGTCTTGCTAGGGTTGGATCCTCAGATCGCAAAGGGCCGCGTTAAATAGAGAGACATGAGAGAGGCCTTTCCCTTCCATTGGACACAGTCAGGTTCATGATAATGATGATAACGATGATGACGACGTAAGACTTTTGCGGCGGTGAAGATTTTGATGTTCTCATTCCCCGGATCGACAGAGATCGAGCGGATGGCAAGACCAATTGCTGCCTCTTCCGTTGTTATGTTCGAGAACGTGTATATTGAACCTGAGATTTGCTTGTAGCCGGTCCGGCTCGTGGTAGCTATGTTCATGGCACCCGGGTTGTCTTGGTAGCTGGCGACGTGCGCGTAAAGGATATATGGATCTCTCTAAATGTCGCTCCAGCGCCTCAAGTAAGCCTTGCCGCTTTTTCATATTTTGTTCACAGTGCATTTTTCCTGGAACTGGCGCTACTTGGACTTCCAATCCGATCGTGAGGTCTAGAGGGCTACCTGTTACTGATGGTAAGGCGGAGTTTTTCGCCGGGTGCCCGACTTCTTCAAGAAGCATTGTATCTGCGCGTGTGTTTCGGAGCCTGGCTTGTCGTTTTGCTCATTGGGCTCCGATAAGTTTCTCCACGTTGTTGTGAACACCTAGATGAAAAAGGAGTTGCGTAGACGCAGGGGGTGGGTCTCCCATCGACGTATCGACCGCCGCACGTAGCAAGACGTTCATCCCCTTTAGCTCTCTTTTCAAAGCCTTTTTTATTTTGGAAGCCAAAGTGCAAAATACAGAAGTGTTTAAATATCGCGTCAAATATTCTTTCCACTCCCAGAATCATGCGGTCATTCCCACCTCGTTTAATTTTTAGTTGCGTGTTAGGATAACAAAAGAAATGGACGCAGCAGGGAGGAAATACAGCCTTTCATTCCACTGTCGGAAAGCCACGTTTAGCCGCCAAGTAGCTGTTGAAATATTTTTTATTTGGCTTTGAACGAACTCACTTGTCAGAGAGGGATATTCAATAGATACTTTGACAGTCAGGTACGTAGATTGCAGTTGCGCGTTCTGGGATAACTGCTGCTGTTGTGAAGCGTTGCAATTCTTCCACTTGACGTATGAATACCGAAACCTACACGAGTTGCAGGGTAAACTACACCTCCAATTTCTACACTAGGCAGAGTCACGCTGCATGTACGCGGCTTAAAAAATTTGGTTTGTTGTTTACTTGGAGGGCATAACTGATAAATACCTCATTTCATTCAATGGTAACGTGAAGCTCGATATGTTCAGCCCACTGAAACAAAAACCGCATTCATTCCAACGCACGACCAGCGTTTCCTGATCTGACCGGACACATGAGCAACTACCGGGTTGAACTTCCTCTTTTTGCCAATTATCTTTGCCCTGCGCAACAAACATTGCTCCGCTGCTAGGCGCTTGGGCGCGTAGTTGGGAAGCGCCCTGTAAATCAGGCATTTTCATGTATTGTGAGTGACACGTGCCTCGAATCGCGGTTGAGACGCCATCAAATCTGCGTGCACAAAATCTCTTCTCTCTTCTCCCCACATACGGCGGTGAGGACAAATCAAGTCGCTGTTGCAGCTTTTAGCCCCGTCGTTTATCTTCTTCGCCTTCCATCACGACACTCTTTCTTCCCCTCTGTGTGCAGTCAGAGAGCAGGACTAAATATTTCTGGCTGAAACCTTTACCTTCATTTCATTAAATTTATGTGTCTATCAGACCAAAGTCCCTGCTCGCTATGATTTTCTTTCACGGTCCTTCAGTTGCACAATGAAAGTTGTCAAGTCGACTATTTGTGCCGGATTTCTCGGCGCATAAAGCAAGGCACCTTGCAATAAACCCGCGGGGGTTGGTACGCTACATAATTCAGCAAGTGCCGAATAGTCAAAAGAACAAAATCAGTGGTGAAACGATGTTCCATTCCGGCCCGCATTAAAGCAAGCGCGAGTTGTGGCGGCACGAACCACTTGCAGAGCCCGAGGTAAAAGACAAAGAAGAATGGCACGAGATTTTCGTTCCATTCAGGCTAAAACCTCAAGTCATTGGAAGCTTGGAAGGATCGCCATGAAGAGGTACAGTTGCTTCAATGGTTGTGAAGGCCCTCTCTCTGCTTACCGAGGGACTTCCAACCCCTTCTTGGCTCCTCCCTGTGCCACCGAGCATGTGGTACCTCAATCCACCCTTGATATTGACTTGTGGTCGTCGGACGCTCAATGGCCGCCTGCTCCGAACAGAATGCTGACATCGAGCCCAGTGAGGTGTACTGACTTGGGTGGCCACCGGTCGTCGAGCTCGCCCAGCGCCTCGTCGTCTCGGGCCGACACTGCGGTGCAGCAAGCTGGCAAAGCCGTGCTTAGGCCGGCCACCGCAATCAAGTTCAACGGCTCCCGATGCCCTGACGTGTTCCCTATTATAAGAGCTTCTGGTCAGGTAGGTATATGAAGCCTGTTTCCGCAGACTACTGCCGTAATTGCTTGGCTTTCGTTTCGGTTCGGTGATCTATCGAACGGTCGCTGGTATAAGAAAAGTTTTGTTTTGTAGGCACGGTATCGGTTTATGACGGCAGATTAATTTCTGGAAACACCGTAATCAAGCCAGAGAGGAGAGATTTCTTAACTACTGTACGGGAATTGGGTGCAGAATGCAGTCCTTGAAGACTGTTCGAAGGAAAGAAGTTTTGCCCAACATTTTATTATGAAACATGAGTGTACACTGAGGCAGCCATCGAATATCGGACGTTAGTACACCTAACATGGGTCGCCGGCTCGAATCTCAACCGCGAGCTGTGTTCTAACTGAACAAGTAAGTTTACGCTCCACGAAGCGCTGACACGTATGACACCATAGAAAACATTCTGCAGAAAATGTTTGCTCCACAAATTTCACAAGAATGACGCGACTAATTAGCCCTACATTGGCACCTACCAGACAGGAATATATATACCGGATAGATCCAGTTTGTTACTTCTGGTGGTCGGTCATCACGCTGCTACCTGCTATTATTTTATTCCACTATATAAGCACATCGTTTTTCATGGCTAAGACTGAATTGAGCTTTGCGTTGTAATGCATAACGTTAAGACCCGAAACAGGAGCATAGCTTAATTAGTGCTTTAAATATGGGGACGCCATCTGGCATTCTATTAATAGAATCAGCGTATTTCGGAGGCTCGAAACGCCACCAGTGGAGCTAACACTCTAAAGGGTTTCTTTGAGGGTTGAGTTAATCTCACCCCCATCAAATACACATTTGCCTAGAAGGTGTTGCAGCTAGGGTCACTGATCTGTGATTACGATGTTAAGCTTCGCCTCTAAGAGTGGAACGCGATAGCGTCTTGCGACGCTGCCAGGGATTCCACCGAACGCCATCGCCCGTTCGGCTCTACGGCTTGCTTGTTGGTAAACTGTTTTTTCAGGAAAGGAAATGTATCTGTCTCGCATATCTCGGTGGACCCCTGAACCTCGCCATAAGGGAAGGGGGTAAGATGGGAGTCAACGAAGACACCGTATTCACTAGACGCGCCTTTGTTCATTGCCAACCATCGAGCTGGCATGGCGGAGTGGTTACCGTGCTCCTCTCGCACTCCGGATTCCCTGGTTCGATTCCCGAACTCGACCAAATTTCTTCTCTGTTTTATTTATTTATCTGGTCTGAGTAGCAAGCTTAATTAGGCTAATTGGGTAAGTAAGCAATTAACTGAACTCAGTCCCACTTAGTTGAGCATCACTATACGATTCCTTTAATTGGTGTCATGGTTACTCGCCAAAGTACAATTGGCCCCGTTTGAAATTCGCGCACTATGATATCACGACCATTTAGACCAATTAAAAAGCGTGACATTTATGTCGACAACTCCTGCTTACAACGATGAGGAATTAAAGGCTTCCGCCTTAATATTTGTCACTACTTTGCGGCCTGCAATTTCTTATTATTCGGCGCTTTTCGTAAATCAGCTCTGTAAGTAAATTTCGCCTGATTTCTCTTCCTTATAGCAGGGATGATATGCCCTGACTACAATGGTTGACCTAGCATCTACGTCGCATCTGATAAGACGTCTTACGTGCTTGCAGCGTCTAATCGCACTAATGTGCATAGATTGATATTTGGTTTGCGACGGTGTAACGCTGACCAGCGTTCGCAGAAGTACAGACAGTTAGGCTCTGGATAAATTGAGAGAGCGCCCGCAATTGCTCCGGCGCCCTGTTGCTGGAGATTTGGGCTTGTGGTGCCGCTTGGCTATGACGCCGCGTGGACTGGACGCAGACATCGCCACGGGGCCGATCCAGTCGCCCGTGCTGCGTCCTATGCTTGGCGTTTCGTACGCCTCAAGCTGAAAGCGTTTCGAACTCTGACGGCGTGTAACGTATGAGAGCTAAACGCAAAGATTTTAACTGCGGTCTAGTTGTCGACAGAGAACTCGAGAAGCATTTCTAAGCTTTTGGCGGCATCGACCACACGATCTACCCTAAGACAACTAAGGTGGTACATTCGGCGAGGCACTGACTGCGTGTAAGGGGATTTTTGGGAAACTTCGCGGATGCGGCTCTCGCTAGGAAAAAGCAGCAACGTCACAAATGAGTGTCTGTTTGCTAGGATGATATCCAGAATTCATATGAGAATGAAATTTATCTCTCGTACGATTCCTTTTATGTAAATCTTTGCTTTCCATTTGTATTTCCCTGGGTACGGTAGGTTCGTTATTGTTCTTGAAGCACTAAACACAAGACATTAAGTGAGCAAGTGAGCAACTCTGCTTTGCATAAGCATCTCCGGCCATCATACCAGGTGAGCCGGGTGAGAAAATGGAGCACCTGTTGCTGAAGCAACCGTTGCTGTAGCGGATGCGGTGTCGGCGACATGAGTATTTTCAATGAACATTTCTTTCCTATCTTTTTAAAACTTGGCTACAGCAGGGAGTGATATATTCCCTGTTGTAGCCAGCTCCATCGGCCTGTGCTCTTTCTCCTTCATTCTTCATTCGAACGAACAGCAGCAGCTGAAGTAGCACCAGCGCTCTCGGGTTCTACCTGGGCAAACGGCCCCAGCCCGCTCCACTAACGCTATACATACTGCACGCAAAAGGCGTTGACTGGAATCTCAATTGAAACCTGCGCCTTGAACCGCATATTTATTTTCACGAGTTTTCTCGTGGTGTGGACGAAGAGACACAATTCTGCGGAACAAGAGGGATTGAAAAGTGTCCATTAAATGCACGCCTGCATTAATGCGTACTTCGCTAGGGCAACTCGCGGCTTATCTCGGCAAGTAAGGACATGTTGCTAAGGTGAGTATAAGAGAGGCCATTGAGATTATTCTTTCATTTCTCTCCCCCAAAACTGCAAGAAACTGACCGGCGCCGGTGTGGATAAACCAGGAAGAAGGCTGAAGGCGAAGTATCAATGCATAGTATTCGGCAACGAGAGTAACATAATAGACCACTGCCGGTTGTAAACAGCATGACGTTGAAAAGGAGTGGTCCGATGGGCTAAGTCTTGGGCTTTCGGTTCTGAACAGATTTTTTTTGATGCCGAGCGCTCCCCCCACCGCCTTTGCTCTCCGATTAGAAAAGCCTCGCAGCCTTTCTTCTCCCGGTGTGAGCCCGGTGTGACGCCGGCGGCTTGTTGCTGATGGGGGGTGATGATGTCGTATGCATGCCGTGTTTTTTCCGCGGGTGTTCGATGACGGCGGGGTTTTGTGTTTTTGTATGAGTGTTCATATGCTCTCGCATTAAACATCTAATAACCTCTCGTATATAAGAATTATGCCGCATTAAATCAAAATTTAGATAGGTTTATCCGTGGGTCCAAAAAACGTCATGATATGTTTATTGTTTTATAGACCAGCACGGTGAAGTTTTGCCAGAGTAAAATATTAAAATGTAATCACAATAACAACACTCCCTACATACACAAAAAATGCGCCCCTAAAATTTTCCTTTGAATGAATGTAAACCCAACTCCAAGCTGTACGCACCTTCCTTGCGTGCAACTTTCTGAAAGCATTGTTTGATTTCATGTCCGATACAGACAAGTACCGAGACGTGGCCGACAGTATTCTGCGGAGCGGTGCATCCTCATTGCTCTCCACGCATCTGAACCTTGCGGGCGTGCGATGACAACCGTGGCAGCAGTGAGGCCTATATCCAAGACGACGCTGGTTCTGCTGCAGCTCTGAAGGCGTCTGGCCGCAGCGGGGCCATCGTCAAAGGGGCCGCCTCACATGGGATTCGCTCCGGCTTCTGGCGTGCGGCGGCGTGAGTTCCACGTCTCGTACTCCTCTCCAGTCCAGCCTCAACATTGCAGTGACTAGCTCATTTGATTAGCAACGGCGGCATGAAGGTTAAGGTCAGGGAGGAAAATTCGTCGAATACAAGTAGAGTCGACGAGCTTTCACATGTGCCCGCAATATTTCTTGCCAGCCTGCTTCCGGACACAGGGATGGTGTGGCAGAGCTCCTCCCTATGCGCGCTCCGTGAAGTTCAGGAATAGTCAGGGCTGGGTCAGCTTATTCTCCCGAGCTTTAAAATCCAGCGCGCTTCATGTAGGTTCGAATAGTGCAGGGATTTAGGTCGGCTTCTTTTTTTAATGCGCCAGATTTGCTAAGCAGTCACAATTTTTATCACGAAATTTAGGACAGAACTTGAGATGTAAAAAGTTGAGAGCATGCGTATATATGTGTAGTTTAATTTTTTTATTCAAAGTGCATATGTGTGGTTCTTTTCGCACTGAGAATAAAGCCGCTGAGGTTGAAAAATGTTAGATGACCACTGCCTTCCGCTTCGCAGTAGATTAAATTTATGGTTTGGTTTACGGGGGTTTAACGTCCCAAAGCGACTCAGGATATGAGGGACGCAGTATATAAGGGTTCCGGAAATTTAGAACGCCTAGAGCTCTTTAACGTGCAATGACATAGAACAGCGCACGGGCCTCTAGAATTTCGCCTGAATCTAAATTCGACCGGTGCGGCTGGGATCGAACCCATTTCTTTCAGGTCAGCCGCCGAGCGCCATAATTACTGAGCCACCGCGGCGCCTTGCTTCGCCGCAGTGTAGACCACAAACACGCCCTGCTTGAAACAATTATTACAGTAATATGTGGGGTTCAGCATCATGGAGGGACCCATAGGCTATGGGGTTCGCGGTAGTCTATAGGTGAGAATCTATTTAGACCACCTGGGGCTCTTGGACGGGCGCTGACATACATCGCGCAGCACAGGGGCGTTTATGTCGCTTCCATCGAAATGCGGCCACCACAGCGGGGGTTTGATGGCAGAACCTTGGACTCAGATGCCGAACGCTGCAGCCACTGAGTCACCAAAGGGTGTATCTTCTAGTGTTACATTGCGTCATGGCCATCTACACTCGTCTAGGAGGTGTAAGATGAGTCATCTACTACTACCCACGGATACCCTTCACATCGACCTCGCATGTTACATAGTACTTGCGCTATGTCCCCCACTTGCTCTGTTCCCTTCGAGCCTTGCCTTTCGGTGCGCATCATATCTGCAAATAACAGCCGTCTAAACACTTAATTAACAGATGGGGGCGAAATGCGGCTACCGCGGCCTGAATTCCATGCTGTCACCATGAGATCAACAACTGGGCTCAAATCCATTGGCGCATCGCATAAGCTTGAAAGAAACCGCTTACACCAACACGTGCTCACCGAGGGCAGCGATGGTTCGGCGATTATAGCTGGAACTTCATGTTGGTAGCGTCGTGATGTCGATGCGTAAGCTTGATGGCCTTGAAATGCAAGAAATCTGTGGCATACGGTGACAGAGCGACGGCAATGTGGTTCTCCAGCAGCGTTCACGATTGTAACGCAGTGATTTCGCCGCTCACCGCAGAACCGTCATTCTGACCACAGGCCTGCTTGCTAATTGCGGCTTTGTGCAAGCGACGTCGTAAAGTTGGGACGGTTTGAGAGTGCTAACGTCCTAAGGCGGAACCACATAACGTCATCCATCCATTGAAGTCTCACGTTTCTTGTTTTTTTTTTTACAAGTCGTGAACCACTATGAAGTTCTTTTGAGGAACACTACTGAAGTGGGCATTTCTGAACATGCTGAATAGCATTTGCAACAAAGATTCTTTGAAATAATTTGCGACAGAATTATTTTATTTAGCTTTGTTAATTTACTAATCACGAGCTTAAGAAAGTTAACGGGAGGGGTGGGTGGAGGCCTCATGGACTGGTGCTCTGGTGCTTACGTGCTGCACCAAAGACAAGTTCGCTGAATTAAGAAATGAAATACAAAAACCATTTTTCTGCGAGGATTAATGAACCTACGAGGTCCTGTTCTGCAGCGGCGCGTATGAACGGCGGTGGGTGTGCCGCCACTACTTACAAGCTGCTATCTGAGCTGTTGTTTTACAAAATTACCAAATACCGCCGTTACCATTGTGAGTAGCGATAAATATGCGGTCCCTACTCCGAATGGTCTTTGCACCCCGCTGGCTCTCTATTGTTCTTAATGCTACACCTTACCACGGCTCAAAGTGCATTTGCTAGCATCGACACACATTGCTAACCATCTGGCATATTAAACAAATGGCCCAACTGCCTGCTCCTAATACATTACTGAGTCGCTCTGAACAAAGTGATATTGTTCCCCTCCACAGCCTGAAGCATCTCTCGTTCTATGCAGGCTACACGGCGGAAATGGCTCAACCACCCGCGGCGATTGAGGTGGCTCTGAGGTGACGCAGCGGACTGATGGTCCTGGTTTCACTTTCTTCCTTTGAGAAATTTTCAGTCATACATTTTATACATAGTTTAATAAAACATGTCAAACAACGCGTGTGTTGCCTTTTAACATTCCGATGGCCACATTTTCCGCACACGTACCCATACTGATTAAGTCACCCTCCAGGCGAATTCTCAAGGTTGACATTTATAGTGGATGTGTCTCGCTATCGTCGTACAGCGGCTTCCAATCGACGCTGCACTGGAATGTGTAGTTAGCGAATTTTCATTTAAAAAATTTACTCTAATAAATTGAATTTCAAATAAACATTCCTTCGCCCCTTCGTTCCCGCAATATTTATTTTATCGCCACACACCTCTTTACGCCAACGCAGAGAGCAGCCTGAGAATAGAATCAAAACCGTTGTTGAAAAACAAAACTATAAATTCCCAAAACCTCCTATAGAGGGAAATGTGTTTCCAACAGTGACGGAGATTGTTACAGAGCAATAAACTTGCACACGGGTCTCAGAGAAGTTCGACGCACTCCTTACACACACGCTCTTTCGCAAGGGTGTGCTCCAAGGACATCTAACTCGCGCTGTTACGGCTCGTGAAAGTCTAGCGTTATGAAAATGTTATGAAAGTGTAGCGCATAGGCAGCCTTAGATACAAGCGGGGAGGCATCCAAGCAGCGTAACCTTTCGTGCCGCACCGGGGCGTTTTTTCATGTAACTTCCTTTTAACGCAAGAGTGTTAAATGGCTCGGGAGGCGGAAATGACGGCGTCGCCACCTAGCCTTTAGCAGCTGTTCATGGCTTCACCGTCATCGCGGTCGACGCACAGTATCGGCGCCCCACTCCCTTCTCTTCCACGAGCGAAGGCGGCCGTTGGCGGCTGCTGTTGAGCAGCGAACCAGCAACACCCTCTCCACTGCTATGCGTACAGGCGTCTGCTAGTAGTTGCTTTTAAAAAGCGGGGGACCGATAACGCTATCGACTTCTACTCTCAACCTTTCTAGGCCCAGTTATTGCAATTGAAATAACCAAGTGTAGATGCCACCGGTGTTCAAGTTATCAAGAAAGTCCGACTACTTTTGCCGCAGTTCCAACACTGAGGCCTTCGTCAACTATTTTTAAAAGCCTCTCACCTCGCCGACATATGCAAGTAGTTAAGAAAGGCAAGTAGAATATGCGTACGCTTTGATGTTGTCATCGGCTGCACATCTTCATCTCTTGCATCGTGTAGAAGAAAGAAAACCATTTCTGTTTTTCTCTAATGATGTGAATGAGTGTAAGTAAGCTTCAGGTTCCTCCTTCGAAATAAATACTTTTTGTGAAAGACATTTACAAGTGCTAAATACTTCACACAAAATAATGATTCCAATCACTAAGACCTGGAGGCCGCATCGACTAGGCACCGCCGTAGTACTTGAGTTACATGTGACTGCTTGTGCCGTGTATGAACCGCATCTTACGCAGAATATATTTAACAATTAATGTTCCTTCCTAGAAACAAGATATCTATATTCTGCGCAAGAACTTTTCTACGAAAGTAACAAGTTTCGAGAGCGGTCCACCACACGTGTGGAGGTGTTCATTTATCCGATGGACAAGTAATAACTTTCTTTGTACAAACACGACGACAAAGAATAAGATCAAAGCATTGTACCTCTGGGAACACCTCCCATGGAAGCAAGTTGAAAACAGGACTATGCAGAACCTAGTGGAATTGCAACTACGCCGAAGGTTGAGAGACATCCAGCTTTCAACCTTCGAGAAGACAGCCAACGTGCTGTGAATCCAAAAAAGTCACCAAAGGAAGAAGTGTTTTTTGCGGGCAACTTTAATCCCCTGAACAAGATATAAATAAAAAATACGACCCCCACCTCCTGGGAGCACCTTCACTGAACAAACACATCGAAAGCTTCTGCACGTATCCAATCTATGAGAATTCCCCATTATAATGTTTGGTCACCCTGCTTCTTACTTGCTGCCTGCCAAAAGCACCATTGCTTGCTTTCAACCTATTCAAGAATTGCTCTTACAAAGGACCGCAGAATTGACACCCAGAACAAAAAAGAATAACAGAGGTACAGCCACCCTGATTTTTAATAATATAGCGCGAGCGTCGACCGAACTGCTGGTCAGCGCCTTATAACGGCGATAAGCGTGCAACAAGGCGAGAGTTCGCGCACGCGCACGAAGGCAGAGCGTCGTCTGCTACGCTGTTCCGAGCACGAGGACACACGCCCTGCCGCAGTATCAGTTCGCAAGATCCCGACAAGTCGTAGAGCGTATGCGCATGATTAGTATGTGAGACTGCAAGAGACGTGCCTTTTTATACCGTCGAGACACTGCAAGGCTGATTAAGGAGCTGGTTGGAACCCCGTTTATCGCGATCCAGGCAATGGTTTCGATATGCTGCTATATTTATTTCCTTTTATTTTTTCTTATCATAACTTTGCATCGCCAGGCTGGCCTCCCGTAATAGACAAAAAAAAAGAGAGAATGAAATCACGTCTCATGCAGTCTCACATACTAATCATGCGCATGCGCTCTACGGCTTGGCGAGATCTTGCGAACAGATATTGTGGCAGGGCGAGTGTCCTCGTGCTCGGAACAGCGTAGCAGACGACGCTCTGCTTCGTGCGCCTGCGCGAACTCTCGCCTTGTTGCACGCCTATCGCCGTTCTAAGGCGCTGACCAGCAGTTCGGTCGACGCTCGCGCTATATTATTAAAAATCAGGGCGGCTGTACAAGCTATGTGTCATGTTATTGCCGCGTTTTCTTTGTAAGAACTGTGACACACGCCCATTATACAGCAAAGACAACCGCGGTTCAAAAGCACATAATATTAAGTTCTCAAAGAAATCGCCCTACTAAGCATTTTTCAACCACTGAGCCCCAGGAATTCCATTCGGAATCATGCATAAAAACTTTTAAAGAAGTAAGAAAACTTTTATTTCCGGTTCTTGTCGAATGAAGCGCCTCCTAGATTTGCTAA
This sequence comes from Amblyomma mixtum, assembly GCF_055824585.1. NCBI lineage: Eukaryota > Metazoa > Arthropoda > Arachnida > Ixodida > Ixodidae > Amblyomma > Amblyomma mixtum. Next base: position 229,287,699 of record NC_143014.1, on the reverse strand, counting down.
TCTCTGGAGATAAGCATGACCCTGTATAGATGGAAAAAATTTGATTCTGATAGAAGTCGCCTTAAGAGATTTCAAAAGGTATTGTTGTATTGTATGAAGCCAGAGCAAGACGCTTTAGAGCATGCGCCAATCAAAAGAAGTGTGAAAAATATGATTATTCGTAAGGAGTGTCGGGTAAATCTGAAGGGACAACCATATTGTGCCTGAAACTTTAACTAGACGAAGAGAGAGAATAGCTTTATTTCAAACACAAAGCAAGTGCCCGACAGATACGTCGCAAAGACTTATCGTCTAGCGGGCAACGGCCCGCTGGTCATTTCAGCGTAAGCTGTAGACATCAACAAAACACAGTTGAAGGTATATTGGTTAAAAGCAACGGACTTACCTAAGGGCAGATATTTTTAGTTAATTTTATTACAGCTTGAAAGTTATAAACATTTCTGCTGGAAAGAGGTATGCGCTCTGTAATAGCCCTTGTTGAGGTCAAGCGAAAGGTTCAGAAGACAAGAAAAAAAGTCCGACATTGTTGCGCTTGTCGTTGCCCTTTGTGAAATGAGACGTTGTAGCAATGCACAGATCCTCCCAGTCATCTGTAATCATTTCTTTCGAAATTTTTTTTTCCGTTTCGAAAGGTGTGTTGGTCTGTCTTTGATACCTGAAAGGATTCGTTGTTCCCGCTGCACAACGAGATGCATCTTTTTTTCGAGAACTTCTTGTTCCTTTTTTGGCCAATAACAAGTGAAACTTTCCGTGGAGTACCTCAAGGAAGTGTTGCTCATTTAGGAACATATAGTTTGCGAGGCATTTAAAAACGCGCCTGCGGAATTTAAATACAAGTTTGCCCTTTTCTCGCGTCCCAGCACTGAGATTATCCAGGAGAGAGCATCACTCATGGAAATAAAATTAAAACGCTCGCTTCAGCACCGCTGATAGATAAATCGGAACGATGCGGAATCGGAATGCGTAAAAATATTAAGGTTGAATTTCTTTACCTTTCTTATCGCTTCTTTCCATCGAGTGAAATGGCTTGTAATCAGTCGAGGACACAAGTCATCGAAAGATTTAAAAAAAAAAGCACTCAAAATGGCAGATTTGTAAAATGTGAGGCTGCTGCGGCGCATAATATGTTAAAGTTTTCATGTTTTCTGGGCGAATTTTCAACTGTAGGAAGACTCATTACGAAGAAGGTTATTTTGATTTTTACGTACATACGGAAAATTTTTCTTCTTCTATGCCATGTGTGGATTATTAGTGGGCGCATCTGTTTTGTTATATTTCGCGTGTAGTGGTGCCTCTGAAATTCTCCCAGTAGGATTCCCAGGGAAAGCTCCCCGAAGTAGAGTCGGAGCACAATGGAGAATCGCTGCCACATTTTCGTTCTGACTCCCTCCTACCCGTCTCTAATACGCCGAGAATTCTTACTTTCCTGATCAGTGGTCATGTATTGTGCGCCTCTCAGAGGTGTTCCCACTGGTCCTCCCCTGACCAAATCGGTCTAATGGCAGGGGTTTCTGCCTGCAGTACGTTGGCGTGAAAATGCCGAGCAAGGATTGGGGTCCTGATGCGGAAACTAAATCCCTAGCGCGGCCTCCTCGAACTGGTCAACCTCACGGTACAATTCATCAACTCGGCCAGGGGCGTCATTGTCTCAGTTCGGATATGCGACGGAGAACACGGAGGACAGGGAGGAGGAGAGGCATACTGGTGCAGCGCACTGGATGACTGCAAGCTTCCAGGCTGCAAGCGCGGGAAAGCGCCCATCCTGGCAGAGCCGTCACCCACTCTTCCTGCAACACACGAGGATTTGCCACCCAAACTTTCTGCGGTCAGTCTTCTGAAGGCTTGAGACTCACCAGCACGTTTTGACGAAATTGCGTCCGCGATCGTCGTTGTTGAGCCCGAGAGATAGTCCCAAAAAGATGACGTCGCCACAGCCGTCGTCTAGCCACCGAAGCGAGTGCGACGACGGCATGCGCAACAGATACCACGAGCAGCCACCGCTTCCTCTGTCCCGCTCCACCCACCATCTCCCACGCGCCATTTGCTCGTACGGCACAGCTGACGGACTTCCATGAGCCGCCAGTTGTCTCGACATTGAATCAATATTTTAACGGATCACTTCGTTGTACAGCGTTCCGAGTGATGTCATACGATTTTTGGTTGAGCATAGCATACATCTCCTAGGCAAGTTTCAGGCTACCTTTTGACAGGGATTCCAACGGACGACATCTCGGTGGGCGGCTGTGGTGCCCCCCGAGATTTGACACAGTTACTGCGCCATTTGCTTTCCTCAATAACCATATTTCTTATCAAAATCTTGATGCAAGCTTTCATCGTACAGTGTTCCGAGTGGTGTGATATGATTTCTCGTTTCATATACGATTCCTCACTTAGTCAATTTTCAGGCTAGCTCGCGACGGGAATTCAACCCGACGACATATGAACCCCCTTCGCCATAACTAACCTAACAGCAGGTTTTTTCTTGTGAACCATATAATGGAGGTTTTACGGCACCCCTAAAGACTGAAAGGTGTCAGATTTTGAGGACAAAGGTTCATCCTACTTTACACATATTCACAGCATAAGGGCTGCCATAAGTGCTTCGTTACGCGTCTAAAATACAAACCACCGTTGTCCAGTTTCTTTTGGCAAAGGCGTTAGCTTCAGGCATATGCCTTCTCCGACTTTCCTTTCACTATCACAAACCGTTCGCCATACAACAATCCAGCTCGTGTCAAACGATTTCTCGTTGCAGATAACATACAGCTTCTAGTTTTGTTGGAGGCTAGCTCGCGACAGGGATTACAACCAACGAGATAAAAACTCACGATGAGACATTTATGCCTTCGCCTTTACAGCGCAAGCTGCCCTTCGTATTATTTCTTAACGCGCACAAACATAAAGAAATTATTAATTCTGGTATTTTTGTGACAGAGTTTTCACAACAAGGCAAATTAATCTAAAATGCCAACATGCTGGAGCAATTAATACGTGTTCTGCTGTAGTGTGTTTTCTTGGTTTAGAAGCCGTTTCTGCTCCCTCTGATCATCCACAGATATGTTATAAGCACTCGCTTGTCTCCGTCAAACCGATGGCCCTCACAGACGGGCAAAATCTGATCGCTGAAGCCCTTTTTATACTTCTGACAGCTGCTGCTTTAAATAGTTTGCCCAAACTGTCGGCGTCAGCCTTTCATCTCTGACGCCACTGACACGTATGATAGCCCTCCGTGCATTTTTCGCGACTATTTCCTGGGTCTCGGTGACGCTCGTGACAAGAATCCTCCTTGTAGACTATCCTCGACTCAAGGAACCGCCTAACAGCGTAGTGCTGTCATCCGCAGAACGCATGCTGAAGCGCCCTCAGTTTGGTTTGGTTTATGGAGGTTTAGTGTCCCAAAGAGACGCGTGCTGTGAGGGAAGCCGCGGGAGGTGGGTAGTCGGGGTAATTTGGACTACCTGGGGTTGCTTAACGTACACTAACGTCGCACGGAACACGGGCCGCTAGCATTTCGTTGCCATCGGAACGCTACCCCCGCAGGAATGCTGGTCGCCCCAGGCGCCGTTGAACAATGGTGAAGCTATCGACGATCTCGACGGCATCGCGTTTGGATCCGCCACGCCCCAACCCCCAAGTACGATAAAAGTAGGTTTTTTGGGTACGAAAAAAAAAGAGGTAATGTGCGTGGAATGCGCTATTTTTATACAACCACTGATCCTAGGCAACGTTAAAAAAAACACAGCGTCGAAGCACGCCCGCCGAGCTAGCCGAGGAGGTCGATACCTCCTCTCTTCATCGACAAAAGGCGCTGAACAAATCCTGAGCAGGCTGAAAAGGCGCTGAACAATGCCCTCGAATCTGTTCAAAAAAGCGCTGCTCGTTTCATTCATTCGTCTTATTCTAGTGCCATCAGCGTTTCCTACTCAAACACAGCACCCGGATTATCACTCTCATCGCTCTGCGGTCGCGTTACCACCCTGTGTTTCATAAATTCTTGCAAGCACTATGCACATCGCACCTTACATTCTTCCTCCGGTATTCATATCTCATCGCACTAGCCGTAACCTAAGAGTTGCCTGTCCACGCTCACGCACCGTCACTTTTTCGAATTACTTCTTTCCTCGTGCAGCCGCAGACTGGAACGGCCTTTCAAACAACGTTGCCCTGATCACTTGCCGATGTCTTTTCGCAGATAATGAAAAAACTTTGCTGTTATTGTGAATTTGACCTTTCAATTCTTCCCACGCCTTATGTGACAGAACTTTTTGGGAGCCTTTAAGGTAATAAGATGAAATGAAACAAATGCCGGCAGTAGCCTAAGAATGACTGGATCGATTCGCGGCTGAGAGGAAGTGCACCCACTATTAAGGCCTGGGTGACGACCTCTGCTTCTAACTCGGCAGCCCAAGCTGGCTTTCTCCGGATGGGGGAGATCAGGGTAGAGTGGCTCCAGGGTATAGGTGTGACATAGCTTGCAGCTTTGTACGCGTGCGTATAGCTCTCTAACGTTTCCTTGAGAAATAGGGGATGAGGACGAGACGACGACGACTACACCAAAGAGAACGCGAAATGGGGAAGCTAGGTCACTGCAGCGACTCCCAAGAAGTATGAAATGCGATTTAAGCATGATATACGACGCATGCTGCTCCCAGAAAGCTCCGAGATGAAGCCAACACCATAGGTCTTTATCAGAGTTACACTCGCTGTACTCTTCGGCGTGTTTATTGAGCCACATTTCTACCTGCACTAATTTCAAACAATTAACGAGAAACCGACAATGAGGCGACGAGCAGCTGTGCATAGTGCACTACAGTATCTCCTGTTGTACCACCACTGTGGGATAAGTGAAAATACCTCCCATGGCAGCAAGTTGAAAACAGGACTATGCAGAACCAAGTGGAAATGCAATAACGCCGAAGGTTGAAAGACTTCCAGCTTTCAACCTTCGAGAAGACAGTCAACGTGCTGCGCATCCAAAAAAAGTCACCACAGGAAGAAATGTTTTTTGCGGGCAACTTTATGCCGCTGAACAAGATAGAAATCAAAAATACGCCCCCCTCCTCGTGAGAGCACCTTCACTGAACAAACAAATCGGAAGCTTCTGCACGTATCCAATCTATGAGAATTCCCCATTATAAAGTTTGGTCATCCTGCTTCTTACTTACAGCCTGCCAAAAGAACTATTCTTGCTTTCAGCCAATTCAAGAATTGCTCTTACAAAGGACCGAACAATTGCCCCCGCAGAACAAAAAACGAACAACTGAGTTACAAGCTATGTGTAAGGTTATTCCCCCGTTTTCTTGGTAAGAGCTGTGACACACGCCCATTATTCAGCAAAGACAAGCGCGGTTCAAAAGCACATAATATTAAATTCTCGGAGAAATCGCCCTACTAAGCACTTTTCAACCACTGAGTCCCAGTGATTCTATTCGGAATCATCCATAAGAACTATTAAAGAAGTGACAAAACTTTGATTTCCTGTTCTTGTCGAATGAAGCGCCTCCTAGATTTGCTAATCTCTGGAGAAAAGCATGGCCCTGTATAGATGGAACAAATTTAATTCTGATAGAAGTCGCCTTAAGAGATTTCAAAAGGTATTGTTGTATAGTATGAAGCCAGAGCAAGGCGCTTTAGAGCATGCGCCAATCAAAAGAAGTGTGAAAAATATGATTATTCATAAGGAGTGTCGGGTAAATCTGAAGGGACAACCATATTGTGCCTTTGTGCCTCAAAGGTTAACTAGACGAAGAGAGATAAGAAGCTTTATTTCAAACACAAAGCAAGCGCCCGACAGATACGTCGCAAAGACTTATCGTCTAGCGGGCAACAGCCCGCTGGACATTTCAGTGTAACGCACTTATTCCTCCTCCCCCTTACAATACAAGGAGCACCGATTAACGCCGCAAGTCTGGAGTTTCAACATTTAGCACCTTATCAGAATTTCAGTCCTTCTTGCCTCGTGCTTCATGGGAATAGAACCACCTTCCCGCTGAAACTGCCGACATCAATGATAACTAGCATTTTCGCAACGCATTAGGTAACATTGCATAAAAACAGCAAATTTTTGTAATACTCGTTTTCTTGTCCGTATGTTTCTTTTTGTATTTTTGTAGCCGGTGCCCTCCTCAATGCCTCTGGCACTTAGGGTTCAATAAATAAATAAATAAGAAATTAACGCAAAGCTAAAGAGGTACGGAAGTTTTTAATACTCGTGGAAGGGAAGAAGTGGGCGTTTCACACCTATAAGTTCACGGAGTTGATCTCACTGATGATTAGACAAGGCTTGTTGTTTCAACAACTACTTTCGATCTGTTTTCAGCGCTTCTTTTTGTGCAGAACTTCCTGAAATGACTCAGGTTACTTCTGTACCTATGCCACCAAACACATGCATACAACGGCATTTTTTAAGCAACTGCAAGCCCTTAATGTTCAAGCCGCTAATGATCTCGACTGTATCCCGCCTTTGGTGTTGGAAACATGCGGTGAAGTTGCAGCTAATTATTTGGTTACAATTATGCAAAATCGTTGTACTCGGGTTTCCACTCTGCGCAATGTGATTTGTCTGTGCGCAATTCTCGCTAGCAGTCAGCTAGCCAGGAATGCACTTCTCCGGAAGCGTCAAGAGTGGTGCGTTCGTGTTTTCTCTTCTCTTTGACAAAAGCAAGCTCCTGAAAATCAAAAATTATCTTCAGGAATAACAACATGAGGTACCCCACTGGGTAGTACCGCTTCGATCGGCGTTGAATCCAAAACATAGAATGAATATCTACCATAGCGTGCAAATACAATCATAACAGGTTGTATCTGTTACTGTCCGCGAGTGAAAAAGCTTTCAACAAGGCACAAGTCAACCTTCAGCACAATAGGAAATTATCTAAGCATGCTGGTACCTTCAATTCCTAGCGGCCAAGGCAGCAGATCGATCAGTTTACGGCCACTGTCTTCCGTTAACTTTATCCGGAGGCGTACGCACGTGGTAAGAAATCGGATCGAATGATTTACACAGGCGTAGCCATTATTTAGCCCCAAATGGAGGACCTGTCAAGACTGCAAAGGCTCTGTTAAGACTATCACTACTACTCTTCTCTATAAAAGTGGCGAAAAATGCATTTGTTTGTCTCCTCCTGTATTTCTTCTTTTTGTTGAATTCATGTTTTAACAGCTCGCGCTATCCAAAGGTATAAAAAGGCTGTGTTGCACATGCCAAACAATGAGAGGAAACACTGCCAAAAAGCAAGCAATTAACGCACCCGTAACTGATATGCGACCCTCTGCTCCCTGGCAGAGCTTATCTACAGGTTGTCATTTCACAGGGTAATTCGAGGACGAGAAATTTTATTAGGAATTTGTTTCAAAGGCAACGTTTCATCTCATTTTATTTATCATCAGAGATGTATTGATAAGCCGAATACAGGAGTGTGTTTCCCTACCAATACGGCGGAGAGTTTTAACCAAATACCGCTAGCCAGTTAGATAATAAGACAATTTCGCACTTTAATTTCGACAGGTGATGTTATCTGCCAGTGCGCGCTGTATATAAACCTTTACTGAATATTTCTCAAAAGGATCGTGTCCAGAGAAGTCGTAGGGCCAACCAAGGGCCACCAGATTTATCATTTCTTGTCCAGGGCTACTAGAGGTCGCTCAAGGTTCGACATAGATCGACCTCTTGCGTGCTCTGTAGAAGAAAAAGGAGCATGTGAGGCTGCAGAATAGGCCCGTGTTATGCAGGCCAGGTGCAGCGGAATATCTGGTTCGCCGCTGCCGTGGCTCAATGGTTACAATGGTCGGATGCTGGCCCGTAAGGCGCCGATTCGATGTCGCCCGTGGCTGTCGCATTTGGATAGAGGCGAGATAATAGAGACGCAGATACTGAGCGAAGTCAGTGCACGATAAGGAACCCCATGTGGTTTAAATTATCGGAGCTCTCTACTACGACGCCCTTCATAACCTGACTCGCTTTGAGATTTAAAGCCTCTAAACCATAACCAAATATTTCGCTCCAAGGGCCAGAATATAATGAGGAAATGCAATTAGACTCGTACACAACTGTGGACCCGCGAGAGCCAGCGTTAACTGGCGGCTGGCGGTCATCTTCTGCATTGCACGTGTTTATTGGGATATTATAAAACTATCTGGCTATTCGTTTGCATAGATAAGAGCTCGTAAGTACGAAGAGAAGTCCCTCAAACAAGCAGTGTATTGTGCCCGAACATGGGCTTCTCTTCCAGGATTCATTACCGGCGGTACCTCGAAACACAAGCCTTGAACACGCGACAGCGGTGGCGTTGTCGGACACGGATAAGCAGTATATCTCTTGTAAACGATAGAGTGCGTATCCAGGATTTACAACCGCACAGCTAATGTGCGTAAGGTATGGCCTTTGTTAAATGCGCATCCACTCACCCTGACTGAGGCTCAACAAAAAACGAAGCCTTCACTATCTGCTAAAAATTCAGCGCGAGTGTCTCCGAAACAATGCTGTTCATAGGGCGTCAGGATTTTGTCAATTAACAAAGCGTACTGAGAATGGGCGTATGAGCAAACCGACAAGTCGCCGTCAACGAAAGCGACCGCAAGGAACACCTTCCAGAAACACCAGAGGTAACGAGAATTAGCGCATAGCTGCGCTCATGAGAAACCAAGAAAAATTAACAGCCCAATTGCTGGGCTACGCAAGTTTCACGCAGTGACCGAGGTACCTACTGCGGCTGCGAGATATTGGCTTTTTTTATAATGGTGGAAATGGCATCATGCAGCATTGTTTGTTGTGTTGTGGTAGGTTTACTGGTGCATAAGCACCTAAGGCTACCATGCGCCAAACACAAGCATCATGAAGCGACCCTCTTGTATATACAATCTATTTCGAATCTGTTCACGATTTGGCATCCTAGCTTCTGAAGACCCTCAGACAACAGTGCATTGTTACCAAAGACTCTCTTACCAGACGGCCGCATTAACTAAGAAGCTGATATATTGATTTCCGAAACTGTGGTGACATTAGTGGAGAAGAACACAGAGGTACATAGCGCGTCCGTCTACTTTAGTGCGCATTCCTTGTGCAATCTGTTCTGCACGCAATGCTAAGAAAGCGACGAAGAGTCGTTATCCACTCGCCTCCGACTTGTGACAAAGAAGAGCGCTGCCATCTGCTAAGTACCAGGCGGTGCTGAGTTATTTCTCGAATTCCTGCTTCATTTCTTGTGTTCTCTTTCTATTTTCCAGGGTGACTGAACGCGGGAACGGGGACTGATGTCCACAAACTCTCCAGGCCAGGGGAATTCCCCCTGGTCAGCTTGTCTTTCCCCAGACGAGCTGCCTCTTGATTGTTTCTTCCGTGGCGGAGTAAGCAGTATACCGGTTGCTCTCGTCCCCGCGGATGAGGGCTCCATCAAGCTGAATAACCCCGAGGCTGTTCAGGGTGCTCTTAAATCTACCACCCCCCATTACATGAAGATCACTGACGTCCGGCAGTTCGGCCGTGGAGGGATCGTTTGCAGATCGTCAGACCAGGCATGCATCACCGAGCTCCTCAAGTGTTCGTCGTTTGCCAATCACGCGGTCAGCGCATTCATACCTCCTCATCTGGCGTGTTCGAAAGGGCTAGTCCGTGGCGTAGACGCACGGCTAAGCGCGTCTGAGACATTAGAAAAGTTCACTTCGCCTGGCGTGATCGCCATTCACCGATGCAGTCGTGTGGTGGATGGAACTAAGATACCGACGGAGACTGTTATTGCTACATTTGCGGGGCTGTCCTGTCCATCTGAAGTTAAGGTGTGGCCTTTGATTTTCCGTGTGGATCAATTTACATCTCGGCCCCTTCAGTGCCGTAATTGCTGGAGGTTTGGCCATAGCGCCAAGGCCTGTAAATCGAGTTTTCGTTGCTGTGGGTGTGGAGAGAGCCACGACCCCGCTGGGTGTTCTTCTCAACACGAGAAATGCTGTTTGTGTGGCGGTGAACACTCAGCAAGCCATTTCGAATGCCCAGCGCGCGCTGAGGAAGTTCAAGTACTAGAGTTGATTGACAAGCGCAGGTGCTCAAGACGTGAGGCAGTTGCAGTCATCAAAGATAGGACATCTGGCTATACAAGTGTGGCAGCGCGGCATGCAACCGTTGTGGATTCCTCCTTGTCGCAAGCGATTGCGGCGGCGGTGGAGAAAGCAATGGCAAGTGCCATGGATCGCATAGTTGAAAATCTGTCCGCGTGTATTTCGCAGGTCATGGCATCCCAAATGTCCACTTTATTGAAAGCTTCTATTGCCCCTCTTTGTGGCACAATCACTTCTCCATTGGTTGCACCTCCCCAACCTTCTGTGCCCGTGCCTTCCAATCCACTGAGTCAGACTCAATCACAGCCTTCGTCTATCCCTACAACCAGTTATTCACATCACAATGAGACAGAACTCTCATCTGAAGAGTGCGTTGATATGGAGACTGGGATGCGTGCTCAAAAGCGCAGTGCGTCTCCGTTAGGTGGTGCTGGTCCGTCTTGCTCTCAGTCGAAGAATAAAAAGAATCACCCTAGATCTACATCCAAAGGCAGCATTTTGGATCAGGCGGTCTCCGCTGCAACCCTTTCGGCGACATAGGGTGGTTGAAGGTGTTGCAGTGGAACTGCCGGTCTATTCTTTCTGCTTCAACAGATTTAGTTTGTTTAATCAGTAAATTAAGTCCAGATTTAATTGCTTTTCAGGAAACATGGCTCACTAAAGATTCTAGGTACAGTTTACAAGATTATCGCTATTTCAGGCTTGACCGGCCCTCAAGAGGTGGTGGGTTGCTATTGTTCGTATCCAGAAAATTTTGCCACAGGGCAACTGTGTCATTTCATTATATGGACAGGCAGTGCGAAATTCAGGCACTTGATCTCAATATTCCTGGATATCAACCACTCACTCTGGCTAATGTATATTTTCCAACAGGTGTGCATGACGTTCGGCCTCTTGACACGTTTTTATCTAGTTGCAAGAAACAGGTTTTAATTGTTGGAGACTTCAACTCGCATCATGTTTCGTGGGGGTTTCGAACAGATCGCTGCAGTACGCTCTTATGGGACTGGGCTTGTGTAAATAACCTCATCTGTTTAAATTCGGGTCTCCCCACATTTGTCCGTGGTCAGTCTCGCTCAGCGTTAGACTTGTCATTTTCGTCCCCCGGAATAACTGTGTCCTCTTGGGCGCCAGTTGACTATGCCTCCAATAGTGATCACCTTCCGATTAGCTTCCAAGTTATGTGCCAGTTGACCTCTCCTAACAGCACACGGCGCACATTCATAAATTACGACAGTTTTAAAAATGCACTCAAAGCAGACCTTCAGGAATTATCTCATTCCAACAGTGGAGATAATGCCATCCGCATTTGTTCAATTTTGGATGGAGCTCGTAAAAAATCGGAGTTCTTGGTTCAGGCACATAAGGGAACATCGCCGTGCCTTTGGTGGAACGCAGAGTCCGCTCGAGATTATAGGCGCCGAAAGGCTGCTTGGAAGAAACTTCTCCACAATCAGTGTCCCAAAAACTGGATTGATTATAAGTTCGTTGCAGCTACGTTCAAGCGCACCGTATCTCGTGCAAAGGAGTTGCACGATACTGAACGCTACGAATTCATTTCAAAATCTGGAAATAGGCGCGCTTTATTCAATTACCTAAGATCCAGGAAACTAATCTCGTCCACCATGAACGCTGTCTCCCTAGTTCAGTCACCGGCTGAACTTGCACAGTCCCTGGAAGAGATAGGCAGAGGCCTTGAGCGCCGGTTTACGGCTCTTCTTCCTTCTCCTCAGAGATTTCTTGCCACTTTGGACGATTTCGAGGAGGTCACCCTCACTGAGCTCTCGGACACTCTATCCGCCTTCCACCAGCGGCCCCTGGCCCTGATGGTGTGACTTCTTCTATGATTAAAATTTTGTTTGAGAAATCTCCCACCGACTTACTGGCACTTATAAATTACTCTCTTAAGGGGTCATGGATTCCAAATGAGTGGTGTCTAGCAAAGATTATCCCGTTGCTTAAAAAGCAGGGAGTTGGTTATGTGTTATACAATATAAGGCCAATTTCTTTAACTTCGAATCTCGTTAAGTTAATTGAGAGGGTGTTGCATGGCAGAATAATGTCTGTTATTTCATAGACTGGGTTGTTGAACCCTTGCCAGATTGGTTTCAGACCAGGATGCTCTATATGGTGTGCCCATACCGACCTGGAGAGCCGCATACAGTTAGCTCGTCACCGAAACCAATACGCAGCGCTTGTTACTTTAGATGTATCTAAACCTTATGACAGCGTTGAGCACAGGACGCTCTTGCAAAGACTACAGGCAGTAGGACTTCCGAGATACTTTGTGGCTTGGGTTGCTGAATTCCTTGCTGACAGGGAATTTTACTGCTTCCAGAACGGTGTTTCATCAAGCAAATTTCGACAAGCGAGAGGAATGCCCCAAGGGGCGGTCCTCTCCCTTGTACTTTTCAACATCTTACTCAGCAGTATTCCCTGCAGTCCTCAGGTGTCCACCTATGTGTATGCTGATGACATCGCCTTTTTTGCTTCAGAGAACGACATTTCCTCTTTGTACCAGTCCTTACAGTCCTACCTGAATGTCCTAGACCAATGGTTAGGAGACATTATTCTGTCCTTTAATGTCAATAAATGTGCTTTATTGGTTTTTCCGCTCTCTCGTCCAGTTAATATCTCTATTGTTTACAGGAGCCATGTAATTCCTCAAGTGCAAAGTGTCAAATACCTCGGAGTAATTTATGATCCTTCTCTTTCCTGGGGGGACCCATATCGAGCAGATCACTGCGAAAGGAGTCCGAGCAGTCGGTATGCTGCGCAGGCTGAGCAGTGTTCGTTCTGGCATGAGAAGGCACTCACTTCTTATGATTTATAGAATGTACGTCCGTCCAGTCTTAGAGTTCGGCTGTGTTTTATTCTGTGGTGCGCCAGCGTATAAACTTCGCCCCTTGATTCTCTTGGAGCGGGAGGCGTTGCGCCTTTGTTTGGGCCTTCCAAAATTTGTGGCGAATTCCGTTTTGTACCTGGAAGCGCGTATTCCATCATTGACTTCTAGATTTCGGCTCTTAACAGTGAAAACGTTCGTAAGAATGTGCGATTCTTCGCTTCATGCCTCCAATTTGATCTTCCTTCGTCAGCCTCGGCCATTTTTCAACGAATCCTGGTCTCGTTTCCGTACCCCACAGATATGTTTTGTGCAATCCCTCCTTTACCCCTTAAACGTCCGCATTTCGGACATTCGTCCGGTGTGCGCCAACTCTTCATCTATTCAGATTGTCTTCGATGACATCTTTCCAAAACATGCAAAGTTAATGCCTTTTCATTTGCTCAGCGGTTTATTGCAGGATTACCTGCTGTGCTTTAAATCTCATGTGTTCATAGCGACAGACGCCTCACAGTGTGAAGAAATGGCCGGTGTTGGCATTTTCTCCATCTCCCTTGACTGGTCATTCTCACTCCGTCTTCCCGATTACACCCCTATTTATTCGCCCGAATTTCTAGCAGTTGTCTTAGCGTTGCGCAAATTGAACAGCTCCTTGTCTTCTGTCATAATTATGACAGATTCATTATCGTTGTGTTCCTCTCTCACCGCGCCTACAACATCTCAGGCACTTCGGTTACTCAAATGCTTGGTTCCACCCCACGTGTGTTCATTACGGTTGGTCTGGGTGCCTGGGCACAGAGGAATCCATTTGAATGAGGTTGCCGATACCCTGGCGAAGGCATCTCTTCAAGGCCCAGTCTTATCTGTGCTTCCACCCAGCACATATATTACGGCGGCCAGGTTTCGCAGGTATCTGCTCTTGAAAGAATTCGCAGCATCAGCTCTGACCTCCTCTCCCGAATTCCGGCATCTCCTTTACCCGTGGTGCAGTAAAGGATGGCGATCACGCAAGCTTGAGGTTTCCTTCACGCGTCTACGTTGTCGCGTGCCTCACTTAAACTTCTACCTTTATAGATCTGGTCTGGCGGTCTCCACATTGTGCCCGTTCTGCGGAGAACCCGAAACGATAGATCATTTCTTGTTGACCTGCCGCCGTTTCTCATCTTTACGGAGCCGCCTGCTGGAGCTTCCGTACGACAACTTGGTCTAAGTCTGACAGCCGGGGCTGCTCTGTCTCTTGGCGCTTCCTCCCTTGGGCACAGCAACTGGAGTGTGCACTCCGCCATGCAAAACTTCCTTACAGACACTAAACGGCTGCCGTCTTAAGCTCTGCTCTTTCTAATGATCAATATTTCTCTGGAACGAAAGCTTTCTGAAACGTGGAATATTTAGCCCCGTTCTCTATTTCAGTCACCGATCTCACAGCATTTGTTTAGCCTATTTCAATTACACATCTGAGAACCTTTCATTTATTTCCTAATTGCTATTATTATCATAATTATTTTATTTTCACCACCATTATTTTCTTGTTTAACATTTTGTGCACCTATCAGTTGCCGCCTGTGTCTTGGCCAATCCCCCGCAGTGGGTACGCGCCATTATCTAGAGGACAACAACAACAACATAAATCGCCTGATAACCTCGAAAGAACCCAAGGGTGCATTCGAGTGGCTGCCATAAGGCTTAGCAGAACTGCACGTCTAACTCTGCAACTTGCCGCACAACACACATACCTTAAAGGGAGACTGGAGCAAATACAAGTTATCCTGTTTTCATCAGGGCATTCAACTACAAAGGCTACGCTCCAACTAAAACTGCTGCTTGATAAGTCAGGAAAGACGAAAGGATACAGTACAGTCTGGCCATTATCGCCAAATTTCGGAAGTAAACTATGGTGCCTGGACACAGTTCCTTGGGATCGGATCGCGGAGGCTAGGTCACACTGCCATTTACATCGTCATGGTGCTCACGGAATTCTTTTTCTGCAGAAACCGAAGCAGAAGCATTAAAGAAGCAGAAGCAGAAGCATAAAAATATATTCTTGTTACTTTAAGCCAATTACATTCTTGTTACTTTAAACGTTTAAACCAGATACTACGTGAAGATAGAATTTTGATAGCAACGATATGCATGGTTCTTAATAAAGAAAGTCGTCTTTCATTAACATTATTACCACTCCTCTTCGGCGCCCCCTCGCCCTCTCCATGAATATGTTATAACATTAGCTTGAGCTTGCAGGCATGCCTGCCGCGGCACCGGTTACAGCACTTACCAGCTCAAAGTTTTCGTTTTCACAGAGGCCAAATCTAAGTGATTGCAGTTTGGTCGCTGAAATAACCCCGGTTTCTTCCTACTTCGATACCTGGTTTTAGATTAAACTACGGTCTATTGGTGTTGCTGTGAAAGATGGCTGCTATGACCGGATTCTGTGCGCTTCATTTGAAAAATGACATGACAAGGGCGTGGTTCTGCCGGAAATGGTTCACAAGACTGAGCTAGAATACTGGCGTGCATTGAAAAACTACAATTACGAGATTGACGACCATGTGGTGCCAGCGTTGCAAACCGATGAAAACATTTTTTAGCCCCTGCTAAAGCAGTACGCTCCAGAGACTACTTTTTCGTGAAAGTCGCCCTGCTTTCTAATGTACGTAAACGCGAAGTTAGATTGCGGCATTGAAGCCTGACTTCCAACTGAATATACCTTTTTAAACTACAGTTGTCCAGAATCGTTTGCCTAAATATACATGACGAACAACTGGAATGTGATGCTAATCGGCTTGCAACCCCCATACTGAATGGTGCTTGTTTCCAAGCGGTAGCTTTATTGATAGTTAAAATCAAATTAAGACGATCAGTTGGATTGATGAGGAGCAAATGCTTTACAACTCTTTTTCCCCAATCTTTTAGTAAAGAAATCACAACAAATTAGTAAAATAGCACTGTAGAAAAATATTTTTATCACAGTTAATTACCTTGAAAGCCCGCCTGCATCGGAATTGCGGTACTAGTCTAAGGATTCTCTCTGCAGTGCGATAAAAATAGGCAAGGCAGCGAGAATACCATCATCACGGGAGTGGCGATATCCCGTGGAGCGACTCTTAAATTAGCAATTAGGTGCATGCCACCAAGAAAATTTTGCAATTTCTAAACTCGCTGCCCTAACTGAGCTCGTTTTTTTCAGTTATGACCAGGTGAAACTGTTGTCAATTGTTGTTGCTCCTTGTTTGAGAAAATGAAAGCAAATAAAATTCGTGAGCGCATTTTAGCTGAAACTTGTTTCCTACATGTTCGCAAAATGTTTGATGTTGCCATTTAAAAGTCTTGAGACAGCTGATAGCCGAATACGTAACTTTTATTCAAGTACATTTCTAATTAAGTCATGCTATTCTTAGCAGAAAATTAAAGGTTGCAAAAAAAAATTTCCCCAAAGTACCGCATTCACCACACGGGCGGTACGCGGTGGCCCGGAAGCCGGAGCGCCCTGCATAGGAAAAAACAAAAAACAGAACTGCATGAGACAAGGGAAACAGCCACTGCAAAATCCGCATAGCCTAATTCCGCAATTAGTATAGAGCCGCAGAGTCCACGACGTTTTTAATCCATTCTACAATCTTTGTGCTCTATAAATAGATTGCAGGTAGAAAGAAAAAAATATAGCACGGAATATTTCTTTACTGCGGCGTAGTTTTTCTGCGAGCATCGTGGACTGTGCGCGTACTCATCACCATTCGGAAATCTCATTCTACTTCAGGGAAAAGCGGATTTGAAATTCCCGGCTCCCATTGATCATGAAACATATCTATCTGTACCTTAAAATCTGGGGACCATCAAGTCTTAGTTGATGATGTGAACTGTTGACTGCAGAGACCTCCTCACCTGAATGCAAGAAACGGCTGTGTGGGAGGACGACACTTGCGAAAGCTGTTGTCTCCTCTTATCAGTGCAGAAACCCCGGAGGAGGATCTCATCTACGAACATTTACCCGCTTTGGGGCGTGTTTGCCTTAATATCATCCGGCACAGTATAATTTTCAATATGCAGCGCAATCGTTAATATTCTGAGCGTTTACACACTATTTGCGTAGTTAAAAGCCCACTATCAAACCCACCCCCCCTCTAAGAGAGCGTTATAATCAAATCAAATCAAATCAAATGCAGTTTATTTTCCGTCCGAAAGAAATCAACGGAGGAGGCTCGAGCAAAAAGTGAAACATGTTCACTTGATTGCGCTCAAGCCCCCTTTTACATGACATGCAGTGACGACACACGGGTGGACATTATTTAAAACATACTCGTGGAGTATGGAAATATGGTACAAAGAAAACAAAAACATACATGGTTAAGCAATATAGAGTGGTTTTGCAAAGCTCTCTTGCGGGTATAGGGACATACGTGACTCTGGAATGAACGTTAGCGCAATGCCGTATAGGTGACAGCATAAGACTGAATCTAACCGACGAGATGAAAAAAGTGTTTTCCACGTCGCTCAAATTTTGGCGCGTTTCATTGCCTATGTGAATGAAAAATGAAATACCTATTTCAAACTATCTCCGCCACTGCTTCCGCATAGCTTCTGAAGAAAGTGCCAGCCAATGGTAATAAAGGGACACAAAGCGAGGAAGCAGGCAGAAAGACAAGGAAGCCAGATAGCCACATCCGACCGAGACCCAGAAATTCAAAATATTGTTCAGCTTTGCTTTACTATTGTGTTTGTCTCTAAACTTACGTCCAAGGCGCCATTTTAAATGCGGTAAACATCTTTGCTAAATTGCGCTCTATTGTTCCAAATCTACTGCACCTCCTTAAATCGAAACAAAAAGAACTCGACGTCTTCGGCGTCGGCTACAAAGTCGTCTAAGAGAATGCGAATAGGATACCCCGAACTGGGGACAATGCGTATCGGTGCAGCCACTTACTGAAACATTCGGTGCAATTTTGCACATGCGCTTGGCGCTTCTTCAACTGTTAGCAAAATTTTCGGAAGCCACTGGCATTGACGAGTCGCCAGGCTGTCCAGGAGTGGAAGTGTTGTAAGGAGCTCCCTCTCTATATTTTTCAGCTGAAAGTTTAAAGTCGTGATCAGAAGTGTGCAGGCACCTGCGAGATGCCACTCACGCAGGTTGGCGGGGAAAAGCAGCCGAGATCACCGTGGACAGACTACCACGGGACCTCTCCACTGGGTTGTGCCCGCTGGAGAACCGCCAGCGCCGTGTCATGGGTGGCGGTGACAGAGGCGGGGCACGGCCCAGCTGATAACCCATTCGGCCTGGTGGAATACACAGCAACACCAACACAGACGTCGCTCTCCACGAAAGCCGGGGAGCCGAGCCTGGACAGCTGGCTGCAACAGACACGTTAGTAGATGACGTCCACTCAGGCATTTTCAGAGAGATATGCAAAGCAATGTCGGTATGCCAATCACTCTCGTGTCAAAAACATATTAGCCACTAAAACGTGCCGAAAGAAAAGGGTCCATGCAGTCACAACTAAACTCGTGAGGAATGTCGTGCTGAACTTAATATTAAATCTGGAATACTATAGGTAAGGGTAAAAGCTTGGCGCAATAAGCCGAGGACTAAGGCTACGCTTTTATCCTTGTACTATGAACCAACAATCCCAAACGTCTACCTTTCTACAGAGTAAACATAACGATTAATACCGGTTCCATATCCTTAACCGCGCAAGCCAGAATCCGCTAAGCGCGACCCCTTAATGATGGGCGCAGAAAAAATGGTGGTACCATTCAGTAGATTTCGCTGTAGCGGAAGCAGCGGAGCGTCCAGGTTTAACAAGCACCCTAGAAGACGCGCAAACTACCCGTACTGATCAGTTTTTTTGTTGTAAATCCGGCCCCACGAAACGAAAATCAACATTGCCGATATGTCACAGTGCAATTTCGCCATCATTCTTAAATCGCCTTTCCCAACTCGGAGCCATCGCTTTGCACATACTTCGCCAGTTGAACACTCATCGGTTGTCGCTTAACACTTGTTTTTATGCGAAGCATATTACTAGAGGTACACTACAGCCCTTCGCCGTGGTTACGCGCCGTGCACACCACGTGGTACAGTGACGTCACACCACGTGACATACCACGTGACACATGACGTCACGACAGAGGAAGACGGAGGTACACTACAGCCCTTCGCTGTGGCTATGCGCCGTGCACACCACGTGGTACAGTGACGTCACACCACGTGACATACCACGTGACACATGACGTCACGACAGAGGAAGACGGAGGTACACTACAGCCCTTCGCCGTGGTTACACGCCGTGCACACCACGTGGTACAGTGACGTCACACCACGTGACATACCACGTGACACATGACGTCACGACAGAGGAAGATGAGGGTCCACCTCGCGCCGTCGCTGTGGTTGCACGCCGTGCAGACCACGTGGCACAGTGGCGACACACCACGTGACATACCACGTGACACATGACGTCACGACAGATCGCCGTCACGCGCTGGGAGAGGGAGAACGATGCCATCGCACAGACACCGGAATGTCCTCGAGCGGCATTCCCGCGTATTTCGAACGCGCGTTCACACTCGGTGTAGGTGAAACGCTCGCTCCACCGGGCAGGAGGACGCGGCTTCCGTGCCAATCCAGACGCCCACCCAACGCGCGTCTCGGGGTCAGTCGGCGTTCCGCTGTAGCCATGCCGTTGTCTTCCCCCACGACGAAGGCTTCTAGTGGTTGTATTAAAATGACCAAGTATTCAACCAAGGAAAGCCATGTATTACCAAGCCTAGCCATCAATATGCTTCGCATCTGAGCAGGGTTAACCAAGTTAAGCCTCACACATTTTTTTTTGTTGATCAGTGATAGATTTTTTTTGTCATCATCTTCTTTTCTGCCATATAATCTAATAGGAAGTTATCCTCTCCACAGCTATAGGAAAATACTCCTCCTAGGCTATACTGCAGGGCCATATCAAGGCGTCATGCCCAAAATTTAGACCACTAGGTGGTCGGCGCTGTAAAAAACTTTTTTTCCGCTACTTTTGTGTGGTACTTCTTTCTTCTGGTCCACACATTCTTAGTATTGTTCTCACATTGCACGCGCAGCGCTTGCTATAACCCCCCCCCCCCCCCCCCTGAAACGTAAAAGGCACCTCAGTGAATATTCTCTAATCAGTCCACAACACAATGCAGCTGTCTCACTAGCCCCTCATCGGTTATTTATTGGTACGCATGTCGGCAGCATCGAGCATCACATTACACTGAACAAAGAAAGATATACATTTGCAAAAGTTCGCCGCATGCTCTGTCTTCAAGCATTCCGAGATAGGCGATCAGAGCGCTCGTTGACGGGCACACATAGGATTTTGTGAGTTGTCAGTCGCAGAGGGAAGTATTCCAGTGCATAAGCACGCAAGCGGAAAATCATGGATAAAATGAATTCTCACCACACTGCCGCGCAACTTCGAGTACGTTAGCCTGGATCTTCCGTGCTCCAGACTAGCATTAAGTGGGTGAAACGCCATAACATCCGGTTGCACTGGCTGTTCCGTGTACATCAGAGATTTTGGTTCCCGATACCAAGACGTGTACTTTCTGCGAGCGTGGCTGATCGGCCAAGTTGGTAATCTATTACAGCTAGGAATACAACACTAATTTACTTTAAGACACAGAAGAAGGGAAGACGGATCACCACCGCGCTGAGCGTGACATCTGATATACAGGAGGAGGATTGATAACCTTGTGCGAGCAGCGTCCTTTCGCCAAGTGCACGCAAAACCACGTTTCACGAGTCATTATTCGAGCGCACCACCCATGTCTGGAATGGCCTTCCCAACCACCTGGCCCTCACCAGTGATCGTGCACGACTCAATACGGCCATCGCAGAACCTATCTCATCATAACCTTGTATACCACAAGCCTGTCCCAATTTATCGCCGTCCATCCGCCCAGCTCTCATGTTATGTCGCACATCAGGAAATAAATAAATAAGTAAATAAATAAACAAGGTACGTGTCAACAATACCTGTTAGCAACACCACATGTGGAAGGTTCATATTTGATTCTCAAAACTCTAGGGCTCCTTCACAGAAGCATCGTGAATTCATATTTCACCAAGAACATATGCAATATCCCAGGTAAAGGTATTCGGGATTTTCTGGAAGAACGAGCGTCCTACACAATAATGACAACTGAATTTAGAGCGTCTTGGTCTATAGTTTTTATCTATATTTCGGTGTTGTCTAAGCATTGCAATAATTAACAACAGTTTGCTGGCTTTTGAGCTTATGGCTTCAGGGAAGCTTCTGGATTTAGTGCGCGCGCCTGTGTGTCCGTGTGTATCTTCGTGTGCGTATATATGCATGTGTGTGTGTGTGTGTGTGTGTGTGTATGCGTGTGTGTGTTTGTGTGTGTGTTTGTGTGCGTGAGTGTGTGGCTGTTTGTGCGTGCGTGTGTGAGGCCTCAACGCTGTGGAGAAATGTATCCCCCATCAACGAGCCCCCACCAACCCAAGGAGCTGCGTTCGCCAGCCCCACTTCCACCGATACTGAATCTCCACCCACCCACACTACCCGTCTAAAAGGCTCCATCCATCAGAATCGTATGTAGCAGCGGAGCGCAAAACCGAAGGGGAATCCAAGCCTACACCCATGACCCACGCAACCACCTCACAGCCTTGAGTAGCCATGACCCACCAGAAGCACTCGGAGCATGACAACAAAATCCGACAGCGAAAGCAAATTCAATGACGGCATAAGAGCCAATAGTTCGAAAACCGAGAATAAAGAAATGAAAAGTAAAACCAATGCTGCTAGAGCAAATTTGTCACATCTATTGCACCATGACGCGTCAGTTTCATGCTACACGGGTACTGAGGAACCTGACGCTAAGGTACGAAACTGCATTTTGGTAAACACATAGAGCTATTCCTAGTGCCTCGGAGACTACTAAGAAACTTCGCTTCCAAATTAGGGTAGTAACAAAGCTAGAACTAAGATCATGACCAAAATTTCAGAACAAATCGAATGATTTTCGATGCTGCTTTCTTTCTATAAAACTCACCGGAGAAGACTTCGATGTCAAAGCACCGCGATAGTCGATGAGTGGTCGGCTGACGGCCCTGCGAGGCTGGACTCTCCCGGACAAGCAGCCTCCGTGGACATCGACGCGCTGCTCGGTAGCAGCGGCCGGCACCCTGTCCGCCGCGTTTGCTGCCGCAGAGCCAGACCGATACGACTAGGCCCCTGTGGGACTCGGAGACCGGTGGCCGCTCAGCTGACCCCTTCGCAGAGTCCGCATTGCAGCCGCAGCTCCCAAGGCACGGGTCCAGTCCTCGCTTGGCGCCGCGACGCCAACAAGGAGGAGTGGGGAGGAGCGGCGAACCAAGCGACGTTCCGACTGATGGTCCAGGCGGAGCGGTCTCCGAAGAAGCACGGTGCATGGCGACTCGTCGGGAAATAACGAACGCCCAGTCCAGTGTCTGCGTTTGAATCACAGTATGCAGAACAAGGAAGGTTGTTGTTGTTGTTGTTGTTGTTGTTCACCTCATGGGATGGCGCATACCCACAGAGGGGGATCGGCCAAGAAGAGGGGTGCATAGAGAGATTTTGAGATTTTTTGCTTGTTTGTTTGGATTTGTTTTCATTGGAAAAATAAATAGATAAATTAAGTAATAAATAGAAATAGGTGCTACGCGTGCGCATGAGCGATTTTAATTGCTGTTCTGCCTCTTCTTCTTCGTGGCGCTTGCGCAAGGTGCCGCAGTGCCAAGTCTTCGCGGTGCTCATACGAGCGAGGACCTACGAAAGAGACGAGCCCACGGTGGAGAACATGGTGTAAGACAGTCAAGGTATTTTTGGAGATGTTAAAAACTACAATGCTGGCCTGTCTCCTGAAGGTGCCACCGTGCACCTGATAATAGCACCTCAAAAAGCCTTCCCATGAGCTTGTACACGAAGAAATCTGGCATGCTTTGCGTTATTTTTGTCGCTAAAAATATGTTGTGCCCTGTAGGATTGGAGAATGCCTCAGATGGTAGATTTTTCCGAAGAGGGAATGCTTGGAGCGTAATATTTGCGAGCAGAGTAAGGAAGAACAAGACGAAAAATAACTTACAGTAAGCTAAAGCTCCTTCTCTGCACACAGTATCGACCACACACTGAACCAGAAGCCTATAAGACAGATCAGTGAGAGAGGTCCGAAAGGTAAACCGGGCTCACGTCATGGTTGGCTATGCTGCGGTGGAGAAACATGAAAGGGCAAAAAAAAATGGCGTTTATGGCCGTTGCATAAACTGCCAAATTCAGTGATAGCAGTGGGTTGTCGGACCACACTATCGTCCGTAGGTCCCAGTTCTAGTTTCCGCTATGTATCTTAAGAGTACGCACGGCTTCAGCGTCCTCGCCTTGTAAGTCCAAGAGCAGCATGACGATACGCAAGACGTGCGCTCCCTCCGCCATCAGCCTAAGCAGTGGTCCTGCTGACCCAATCTTTAGAGAAATATAAAAACTACAGAGAAAGTTTACTACCTTCGAGTCGCAGCGCAAGTACGGATTCGTGCTACGTAGAAGACGACAGTAAAAAGGCAGTGCTGCGGGGCGGAGCAGATGGATTTTGATGACGACGACGGTCTCTAATGAGCAGCGTCAGAGTCTGGTGCAGTTTTGCGCTAGCCGTATTGGCTGCGGCGATGGCCTAGTAGTATCGCTGAGCGGCCCTTAAAGGAGATCTATTCGCGCTACCGCGGATTCTACTCCCAGTCATGAATATTCATTCATTTTTTTTTCTCTTTTTATGGTTGGCGTCTTACTCAGCTGAAGGTCAATTGTACACGGTCCGCGATTGAAGGCCCAGGTGCCAAAGTGAAGCTTTCGGTTCAAAAGCTAAGCATTTGCGTCCTTCAGAAATGGCCATATTTACGCAGGAAGGCAGAATAGATGAAAAAACGCAACGAATGAATTTAGTTAGCAAATTCAGGTTCATTAGCGCTAACTTGAACCATGCATAATGTAATACATTCGACACACACGAATCTGTCCGCCGGTTCCTAGTTCTGGTGCATGATTTTAACAAGAAATAACTGTCATCTCCCGGCATCTCACGGAGCACGACACATTACCTAACAATTTCGCGCATGTTTCGTGCAATGGGGCACACAGCCTTAGTATTTTGTTCAAAAAATTCGAAGAGACATTTAAGCTGCACCTTAACGGTATGACGCGATAGCGTTGACGGGTTGGTGCCCATATATGCGGAATTGACTATTCTGTACTTTACATTTATAGATCCCAGAGAGTTCTCATGCTAGTGCTTGCGCAAAGGTGTAGCGCTTAACAAGCGATGCACACTGCCCTGCGATGGACAGTGTTGTCGTCGGTGTAGACTGTGACAGCAAGGTTACCCTTCCTGCGCAAGCTCTAGCTACCAATCATTAATTAAAGGGTCATCTACCACAGTGGACAGGTCGTGATGACGCAGCATGGTTACGTGACGTGCCGACTTTAGTGCGAAAGCATCACTTAATATTGATAGAGCTTAGAAGTGGACGAAGAAGAAGTGGTCCGCCATCTCGCTTGTGACGAGGAAGAAGAAGTGCTTCGCCTGCTTGCTGGTGACCGCTCGGCAGACTGGAACAGTTCTTGGGTATCTAACGGTGTGCCGTGTAATATTCGTGACAAATCTGGTGGAGGTGCGGGGTACGCTTCCAGACCCGCGTAGGCTACCGACCAATACGGATCTCACCCCAATTCACCAGCGCCGCGGCCGCCGCCTCCGTGGAGCATCCCCTGAATTTGGACTCCTTCCGGCTGCAACCAGGGCGACGCAACCCCGGCCTTCGGAGGCACTAGCTGCCATGGCAATTGAGACCACGCTACCGGCGCACATCCTCTGTCATCAGCCACGAACACCTTGTCGTTTCATGGCGACGTGTTCGAGGACGCCGAGGATTGGCTCGAGATCTTCGAACGGGTTGCCCGTTACAACGGCTGGAGTGACAACCGTAAGCTCCACAATGTCTATTTTGCACTTGAAGAGTCGGCTCGGACATGGTTCGAAAACCATGAAGCTTCCTTTACGTCCTGGGAAGCTTTCTGCCGCAATCGTAAAGCCACTTTTCCGAATGCAGACCGTCGAGAGCGAGCAGAAGCTGCGTTACACTCGCGCAACCAGCGCCACAACGAGAGTGTACGCATGTACTACGAGGACATGACTCGCCTTTTTAAGCGCGCGGATCCCAACATGACAGAAGACAAGAAGCTTCGCCACCTCATGCGGGGTGTCAAGCAAGAGCTCTTCGCAGGACTCGTGCGCAGCCCACCAAGCACTGTGGCAGAATTCCTCACCGTGGCGGCAACTATGGAGAAGACGCTGGAACAGCGAGCCCGCCAGTACAATCGCGATGTCAACACCTTCGGGCCTGATCCCATCTCCATGCCTCCCGGTATCGACGCGGCCTTTCTACGCGAGCTGGTCCGATCTGTCGTCAGAGAGGAACTGCAGGCCTTCCGTACGCCGTCCGAGACGCCATCTTTCACGCCTCTGAGCGAAGTCATCCGGGACGAGGTGCGCCTGGCAGCACAACAGCACCAGATTTCTGAGGTTCTTCGCCAGCCTGATGCAAGGCCCACGTATGCGTCCGTCCTGCGCCAGGCCCCTGGGTACGACGTCACTGCCGCGACTCCAGCAGTGCTCTCGTCGAGCTCCCCTCGTGGTGACGCTCCGCCAGCCTATCAGCGACCGCGAAAGAGTGAAGTGTGGCGTGCCCCGGATCGTCGGCCCCTCTGCTATCACTGTGGCGAGGCGGGTCACCTCTACAGGGCGTGCCCATACCGCCGCGTGGGCCTGCGTGGTTTCGCGCCGGACGACCCGTGCCCTCAGAACGGGGAACGACCGCAGGAGATAGCATTCCATCTGTCGTCGCGCCAGAACCACATCACGTCAGGCCACCAGGAGGCTCGATCACCGTCGCCGAGACGCTACCGTTCTCCAAGCCCCCGTCAAGCCGCAGGCTACTCCGGACGCCGTTCTCGCAGTCCACGCCGGGAAAACTGATTCCAGCGGCCTCTGGAGGCAAGGCCGCTGATGCTGGTACTTGTGAAGATCCTCCTGCGCCACTACCACGCGACGATGTTTCTCCGGGAGCGAGTAGCGACAGCATCCGACGCGCTACCTCCAATTTGTGCGTCAAAATTGACGGAATCGACGTGACCGCTTTGCTGGATACTGGTGCCGACTATTCTGTCATGTGCCTGGCCCTTGCCTTACAACTGAAGAAAGTTTTGACGGGGTGGTCGGGGCCTAGCATTCGCACTGCTGGGGGTCACCTGATTATCCCCGCCGGCAGGTGCACAGCTCGTGTCGATATCCGTGGTTTTGTGTACGTCGGCGAATTTGTAGTCCTCCGTGAGTGTTCGAGGGACTTGATCCTCGGTCTCGACTTTCTCCACACGAACGGTGATGTCATTGACCTCCACGAAGCACGGGTCACGTTCTCGGCTAAACGGGCCGTGGCGCGCACTGACACAGACGACTCACGCTTCACTGCTCTGCGACTTGTTGACGACGACGTAATGGTGCCACCCCGGTCCAGTGTGCTAGTTCTCGTAAGGAACGATTTATTCCACGACTGCGAAGGTGTCGCTGATAGCCACGTACCCCTGCTGCTCGAGAAGGGAGTAGCCGTCGCTCGCGGGCTCGTCCAACTACAAGACGGTTGTCCTAGTGTGCTCCTTACAAATTTTGCCAACGAGTTGCAGCACCTCGCCAAGGGCACGGCTGTCGCCTACCTGCATGACTTCGCCGTGGTGCCTCAAGTGTGCGCCCTGGAGACAAGCCCTCAAGACCAGGCTCCACCATGTCCTGTCCTTCCGTCCGTAAGAATCAATCCGGATTTGGCGCCTGAGCAGAAGGCTCTCCTCTCGGCGCTTATAACCGACTTCGCGGATTGTTTTGCCACAAGCTCCAGGGTCGGTCGTACGCCTGTCGCAAAGCATCGCATCATCACCGACGAGACTACACCACCCGTATGCCAGCGCCCATACCGCGTTCCTTCGACGGAACGCGAAGCCATTAAAAGGCAAGTGGACGAAATGCTCGCCGACGATGTCATTCAACCGTCGGCAAGCCCATGGGCATCACCGGTGGTCGTCGTGAAAAAGAAAGACAACACCTTGAGATTTTGTGTTGATTACCGCAAACTGAACAACGTGACCAAAAAGGACGTTTACCCACTCCCCAGGATTGATGATGCACTCGACAGACTACGTGATGCCAGGTTCTTTTCCTCCGTAGATCTCAAAAGTGGCTACTGGCAGATAGAGGTGGACGTGCGAGACCGCGAGAAAACTACTTTTGTGACGCCTGATGGTCTATACGAATTTAAGGTGCTCCCGTTTGGACTGTGCTGAGCGCCGGCCACTTTCCAGCGCATGATGGACACTGTCTTATATGGGCTCAAGTGGCAGACGTGCCTCGTACACCTGGACGATGTCGTCATTTTCTCGCCCACCTTCGAGCAACACTTGGAGCGGCTGCGCACAGTGCTCCGGGCGCTCCAATGTGCGCAACTTACGATCAAGACTGAGAAATGCTATTTCGGTTTTGAGGAGCTTCGTTTCCTCGGCCATGTTGTCAGCGCGCGCGGTGTTCTCCCAGATCCCGACAAGACCGCTGCTGTCTCCAGTTTCCCGCGTCCCACTGACAAAAAGACTCTTCGACGTTTTTTGGGATTGTGCTCTTACTATCGACGATTCGTCCAAGATTTTTCCAAAATAGCTGAACCCTTAACAGCGCTGACCAGAGACGACACAGCCTTCTTGTGGGGAAGCGACCAAGAGGATGCTTTCGTGGAGCTCCGCCAAAGCCTGCAACGTCCACCGATACTCGCCCATTTCGATGACGCCGCAGCAACCGACATACACACTGATGCTAGCAACGTAGTCCTTGGGGCGGTCCTGGTACAGTGGCAGGATGGCGCCGAACGAGTCATTGCTTACGCAAGCCGTACACTTTCGCGCTCGGAATGCAACTATTCAACGACTGAGAAATAATGTCTTGCGGTAGTCTGGGCCATCAGTAAGTTCCGCCCATACCTATACGGAAGACCCTTTCGCGTTGTCAGCGATCACCACTCGTTATGCTGGCTGGCCAGCCTAAAAGATCCATCTGGGCTGTTGGCGAGGTGGAGCCTCCGTCTGCAGGAGTACGACGTAACGGTCGTGTACAAGTCGGGGCGGAAGCACCAAGATGCGGATTGTTGATCACGCGCGCCAGTGTACCTGGCTTCCCCGGAAATCACTGACGACTTCTCTTTCCTTGGTGCTGTTAGCGCAACCGATATGCCGCAGCTTCAAAGGGAGGACCCAGAGTTAGCGCCGCTCATCGCGTACCTGGAAGGCTGCGATGGTCCCCGCGTTCCTCGTGTTTTTCTTCGTGGGCTCAAATCTTTCACTCTGCAGAACGGCGTCCTCTACAAGCGCAACTTTGAGAGCAACACCGCAACATTTCTGCTCGTAGTCCCGTCCCAGTTGCGACCTGATATCTTGAGCGCTTGCCACGACGAACCATCTGCCGGCCACCTGGGGGTCAGTCGTACCTTAGCGAGGATTCGGCAGAGGTACTACTGGCCCAGATTACTTCCATCAGTGCGGACATACGTCAAAACCTGTCGCGACTGCCAGCGCCGTAAGTCTCCTCCCTTAAAACCCGCAGGATTTCTTCATCCCATAGCGCCTCCGAAGACGCCTTTCCAACAAGTGGGAATGTGCCTACTCGGCCCTTTCCCGAAGTCATCCACTGGAAAACGTTGGATTGCTGTCGCGACGGATTATTTGACGCGGTACGCTGAGACAACGGCGCTTGCAAACGGAACTGCTGTCGAAGTAGCTACGTTTTTTGTACACAACATCGTGCTGCGTCATGGGGCTCCGGCGGTTATCATTACTGACCGTGGAGCTGCTTTCACGGCCCGCTTGACTCAGGCAGTCCTAGATCTGACCCACACGAGCCATAGGCGTACAACAGCGTACCACCCTCAGACAAATATATTGGTGGAGCGCCTTAACAGAACCCTGGCCGATATGCTCTCCATGTATGTGGATGTGGAGCATAAAACGTGGGACCAAATTCTCCCATACGTAACGTTCGCTTATAATACGGCCCTGCAGGAGACAACGCGGCTCACGCTCTTCCAGCTTGTCTTCGGTCGTCCAGTTGTTACTTCCTTGGATGCCATGTTGACCGTCGACCCTTAGTGTGACCTAGAGCCAGATCTTGACGTCGCCACTTTCGTTGAGCAGGCTGAAGAAGCACGTCAACTGGCCAGGCAGCGAATACACCGTCAACAGCACGTCGACGCTGACCGCTACAATCTCGGACGGCGATTTGTTACGTACGAACCAGGCGACCATGTGTGGGTTTGGACACCAGTTCGTCGCCGTGGGTTGTCCGAAAAATTACTGCGCCGATACTTCGGACCTTACCGAGTTCTCCGCCGCATTAGCGACGTGACGTACGAAGTTTCACCGACAACCCCAGGCCACCCATCGCAGAGACCACCGCTTCCGGATGTTGTGCACGTCATTCATATGAAGCCGTACTACAACCGCCCTGCTGATTGTACTTCACGCTGAGTGCCACCGGTTCTGTGTCGTGATAGCTGTGTTTAACTTTCCGTGTCCAACCCATTTTCCCCTCTATGAAAGCGGCCCGCATCGAGGCGATGCTGCAGAGGAGGGAGCAATGATACAGCTTAGAAGTGGACGAAGAAGAAGTGCTCCGCTATCTCGCTTGTGAAGAGGAAGAAGAAGTGCTTCGCCTGCTTGCTGGTGACCGCTCGGCAGACTGGAACAGTTCTTGGGTATCTAACGGTGCGCCGTGTAATATTCGTGACAATATGGTTAAAACTAAATATCTTGTCTGAAGCTTGAACTTCAGAGTGACCATACGTAACACGGTACGAACCAAAATACTTGTGTGAAGCTTAGCATGGGAGGTGACCTTGGCCAACCTGGAGAAATAAAATAAAGATTGCCGCGACCGGGTTTTCAACTGGCAGCGGGGCGAACGGATCAGCTTGGCAGGCCACTGCCACGGCCGCTTGATGCAAAGCGCTAAGCGGGGTGTGGCCCGCCACGTCGCACAGAAACGGTGCCTTGGGCCTAGTTCTCCGTGCGCCCGCCGCGGCGCAACTGCTCGGGGACAACTGCTCGCAGGAAAACACCGCGATAGCGGCGTCGGTACTCCCGGTGCTGACTGTCTGAGGCCGCAAACAGTGGGCATTCTAGTTCTTCATTAAAGGCTTCATTTTTAAAAGCCAGTTATGCAACAAATCATCGCAGCAGGTGGGAATCGCTCTTCTGGTGTATGCCTGAACGCTGTCCATAACGGCCCCCTATACGATACACAATCGGGAGAGCGGCTCTGCCTCAGGTTGATGCGTTAATGCGCCTGAAGATTTCAATCTACTTTTAAGGCGAAAGCCTTTTATGGTTCATGACTCGTCAGCGTGTCCGTCCGTCCGCGGCAGCTGTCAGTAATCAGTATGATAGTAGGAATGGTTAATGGTTACTTGAAAAGTCAGTAATGATAGTTAAGGGAGTAGTAGTAAATGTATGAACAGTAATGATAA
The DNA here is from genome assembly GCF_055824585.1 of Amblyomma mixtum. Taxonomy (NCBI): domain Eukaryota; kingdom Metazoa; phylum Arthropoda; class Arachnida; order Ixodida; family Ixodidae; genus Amblyomma; species Amblyomma mixtum. The sequence goes on along the minus strand of NC_143014.1, from coordinate 229,257,208 downwards.
TTACTTAATGATACCCGCTAAACGCGCACTCTGCGCATGTGCAGTGCAGCCATGCGCAATCCTCAGGTGGTATAAAACCGGCTCATGTTCAATGACGTCACAAGTTTGCGCAATGGTCATGCCACACAGAGCTTTCTCAGTTGCTCCCTGAACGTTGGTCGAGGAAGGATGCCGCCCGCGCGCTCCAATGTCGCCCGCTACGAAACGCGCTCTCGATGCCGAACAGAAGCGTTAAAGAGTCGCCAAACGATCTTCAAAAGTTGCCAAGCAGAGGGCAGCAACAGAGGCGGTTCAAGGATTTCGCCTCTTCGCAATTTAGATCGTCAAAGTGCTCGCCTGATTTTTATTAATTTCTCGCGGCCCTATGTAGACGGTGAATGAGACGGGCACACAAAGCTGGTCACACACAGTAGATTTCCACTTCGTGTCAGCCGCGAAAACCAAAAATATACTTAAACCAGCATCTTGAAACTTTTATTGCACGGTCATACAAAAAAGGAAAGAACCATTCACAGACAAAGAACCTTCCTTGACCTTCCTGTACTGATCGCTTCATGCAGAGACGCGACACATCAGTAGCTAGGCCAGAAAAGACGCCCGGTCCTTTATTGTGCATAGATTTATAGCTGCCGCGAGGGAAAGGGAAAGGAAGAAGGGGCCTTGGCATGTTATCAGGCCTCTTGCTTGATAGCCACTTCTGATACATCTTCTTTCCTCTGTGAGAAGATCAGTTTTGACAATGCTCTAAGAAATTTGCCGAAACTTGTGATCATAAGTCAGCCGTTTAGGTTAAAGGCGTGGCCGGGTTGTCCTGCGTGGAATGGGTGGCATACTTGATCCCGCAGCTGCACCTGATGCTGTGAGCTGAGTGCTTGTCGCAAGTCCATCACGTGGCTCACCCTGACTATCGTCGGTACCAGGACGTGAGGTTCTGCTAGCCTCGGAGTGGATGTCCGCGTGGTCGTTGCTGCCATCGATGACGTTGTAGTGCTCTTGGGTTCGCAGCAGATGTTGCCTATTCCGTCTTAGAAGAGGGTCGTCGTCCGTTCTCACGATGTGCGATCGTGGAGCCACCTTCTGGAGAACCATCGATTTGCACGACCACTGGCGGCCGTCACGAACCCGCACCCTGTCTCCTTGCTGCAGTGGAGGCAGTAGTTTGTCCTTGGACGACTGGCGGTGCTTGACTACCGGGCGCTCCTTTCCGACGCTGCATTCAGGCAGAGTAGTGCGCAGCCAACGACCCTGCAACAATTCTCCCGGTGATTGTCCGTCCTATTATAAGGACGCTCGATATGATAAAAGACCCGTCCAGAAGTCGTCACGAGACTCTGCAGTTTTCTTCATAATGCTCTTCACTATTTGTACTCGTTTCTCGGCCAAACCATTCGACCGCGGAAATTCAGGGCTCGAAGTAATATGGACAAAGTCATAGCGCCGTGCAAACTCCGCGAAATCTTGGGAAGCAAACTGAGGTCCGTTGCCGGTACACACTTGGGCAGGAATTCCGTACCGCGCAAAAATAGACGCAACCTTTGTAACGACTTCGCGCGCAGTGGTGACGGCGAGCTTCTAAACGTCTGGAAAGTTTGATTGCGCATCAAACACCACTACGTACATGTCCCCAGCGAAATGAAAAACGTCGATTCCCACCCGGTGCCATGGCACCCTGGGTATTGGCCACACAATGAAAGGCTCAGATGCTTGCTTGTAGGCGTACTTTTGGCATGCGCTGCATTTGCGAATGAGCGTTTCAATGGCACTGCCCATTCCTGGCCAGAAGATCTTGCCCCGAGCTCTGGCTTTACTTTTATTCAGCCCAGGATGTCCCGCGTGCAACTTCTGCAGCATCTCCACTCTCATTGTCCTCGGTACGACAATTTTTCATCCTTTCAGCAGTATTCCATCAATTTCCGATAGTTCTGCTGCAAATGGCTTTAACTCTCCTTCAATCTTAGTTCCTTGTGCCACCTGCTCTAAGACTTTGCTCAAGTATGGATCCGCTAAAGTCCCACTTTGCAGGCGCCGTTCTGTTGGTGTGCTTACTATGCTTGAGAGGACCTGTACAGCATGAACTTCGACGTCTTCGGTTGACTCCAGGACGGCACGAAGGGCAGGAGCACGGGACAGCATGTCCGCCAACAGCAGGTCCTTGCCAGGAACAACCTGCAGTTCATACTCGTAACGAAGAAGACGAATAAAGAAACGCTGCAGCCTTGGTGGCATATCTCCGACTGCCTTTTTCGCGATTGCCAGCAAAGGTCTGTGATCTGTTTCAATGACAATCCTTTGGCCATATACCAGCTGGTGAAACTTTTCGCATGCGAAAACAATGGCCAGGGTTTCTTTCTCGATTAGCGAGTACCGTGTTTCGCTATCGGTGGGCGCTCGCGAAGCGTACATGACTGGGCGCCACTCACTGACAAGCTTCTGCTTGAATATTAGCCAGTTTCTTCTGATATTCCCAGTCAACTGAAGTGGACCCGGCGGTTTCACGATGTCCATTGCTTCTGCTGTTTGAATAATCCAGCTGGGCACACCGGGCCACTTCTGACACCATGGATCAATCGCTTCATGCAGAGACGCGACGCATCAGTAGCTAGGCCAGAAAAGACGCCCGGTACTTTATTGTGCATAGATTTATAGCTGCGGCTGCAGCGAGGGAAAGGGAAAGGAAGAAGGGGCGTTGGCATGTTACCAGGCCGCTTGCTTGATAGCCACATCTGATACACTTCCTTTTTGTAGTGATTCTCTGTAAAATGCAAGGAACATAGCAGAGGCGTGTCGCTTGGCACAAACTTGCTTCCTTACCCGGAGAGTCCTTGGCGTGCGATATTTTAAGCCGCGCTCCTCGACGCTATAATTCCGAGGGAAATTTGTGATATCTCACAGTTGGATGATTTCTGGAGTTTGGGACGCGCAGTGGCACACAGCATTTGCGCGGCATCGTGCCCCATACACGTCACTGACTTCCACACACACGTGCACAAAAAGCACAAAGCGTGCACTGCAGACACGAGGCAAACACTCACTCACGTGCACACAAAAAGTCCAAATCCAGCGCTGCAGACGCGAGGCAAACGTGCTCACTCACACGCACACCAGCCAGAAAACCCAAAGAAAGCACTGCAGACACGAGGAATATGAGGCAAACACGGTTTTACACGAGGCAAACGCGGTCGGACTCGACGAAGCAAGGAGCGCCTCGGGCGTCCACTCCCGGGAAACCGGGCGACTCGTCCCCGACAGTGGCGCCCTCACCGAGAACACCGGTCCCGACTTTAAACTCCGCCAGAGCGCGCTCGCCCATTGTCGGCGGCGGCTGTCTGGCTGCGCCTTGCTGTGCGCTTTGCATCAAGCGGCCATGTCATTGCACGCGATCAGTTTGCTATCGCCGAAGCCCATCACGCATCGTGATAAATTAAACATAAGCTAATCAAAAACCATAACCATGACCCAACCAGGCTGAAAAGATGCTTTTGCACGTCTACTCGGTTTAACCCGGCTAAGCCCCTACGATCTTATTCGCTCACAACGACGCCGATAACGATGTCGCCGGATTTGCAGCAGAACGGGAGCGTTAGCCCTATCGCGTTAAAGAGAGCAACCCTCATGTCCCCTAATCCACCTCATTGAAGCGTGGGGAACACAGTGGTGGCCGCATCTCCGGAGGCGATGTTCACCGGGACACACTTTTCGGATGATCGGCAATGGGTACCGCGTGGTCACGTCGTCAGTGTCTTCTTATTGCCTCGTTTTTCTTTCATTTGGTGCATGCTACCTCTGCTTTTGAAGTAATAATAAACTTCTTTATGATATGCATTCACAAGACTAAAGGTTGTGTCATTTTTATTCAACTTTTAATATCAAGGTTCCCAATGCAGTCCCCGCATTTTATCTGCTTTCTTGTTCGTGCCATCCCAGAAACCCGTTCAGTACTTCTCATAAGCACACCTCATTTGCTCTGAGTTGCTTGTCCGCATGCAAATGTCCGTTTTCAGTTCACGCATTCAGGTGCACAGGAACACCTCTGCAAACGTTACCACATTGCTGCCCTCCAAGTGACTCACGCGCTGCGCCTGCACTGCGGATGCCTAACGTCGTGAAATGGGCCAACGTCCGTCGTACACCTACAGTGCTGCAATGCATTGACTTTAGTGGGAGCCATCTTTGCCAGTATAGATAAGCTAATGTGGGTAACTCAGGATAGCCCTTGTATAACTACCACAGATAATAGCAGCGACGATTGCATAGGCCTAGAGCTTTCTTAGGCAGCGCAACGATAAAGTACACCCAATGCAGTTTAGTTTAGCTTAGTTTAGTTTAGTATATGGGTGTTTAACGTCCTAAAGCGACTCAGGCTATGAGGAGCACCGTAGTGAAGGCCGCCTCTGAATTTTGGCTCCCATCGAATTTCTCCCCCGCTACAGAATCGAAGCCGTTTTTGGGGTCAGCCCCCGAGCGCCATAACCACTGCGGCTCCTCTTCACCCATTGAAAGTGTAGAGGCGTAGAAGGATTAGCCTGCAGGCCTGTACAAATGGCTTATTTGTGAGAAACTTTTTGCTGCGCAGTCTGAAGTGACCGCGATGTACACTTTTTAGGTGGTTCAACGGGCTTAACTTTCCATGGAACAAGATGAAGACACAACAACACATAGTGCTTCTTCGTCTCATTCTGTAAAAAGTTAAGCGCGTTGAACCACCATGAACCACCTTGTAGGCCCAATTGCCTGTATTTTGCACCTTTAACTCACTCCGCCTTATGATTATCTGCGCACATGATATAAAACGGCGGGTTGATTCGAACCGGAGCGTACTCGATGTCTGCAATCCATTGGAATGCCGACTCAGGATATCCGGATCATCTAGAAAACGGCTTATAGAAACGGGATGTCCGCCACAGAGCGATCTTGACAGAAATACAGAAATAAGCACCGACATGAAATAGCTGACAAACCGATAGCTTACACGCCCATAAGCAGCGTTATTAACTCGAGAGCCAGTTCTGCAGCTGGCTTCGTGGGTAGTGTTGCATGCAGTCGTCATCGCCGGTAGCAGCGACGTTGAGAGCAGACAAGAAGGTGGTCTACCTGCCATATAAGTCACGTGGCATTGTGACGTCAATACTACCTTCCCACCGTAGCAGGTGACGCGAAGGCGATTGTTTTCAGCTAGAATTTTTATTCCAGTAGCGTACCATCATCACTTAATTCGCTATCCGAGTGTGAAGTTGATCTTAAAAGAGGTCCAAGCTGGTGCAGTTCCGTGCATGACACAACTCTAAAAGCGGTCAAGGCTGCTTACTTCTTTTCCACGTGCATTGTCCTTGCTCTGAATTCTTTCAATCTTTGCTAACGTAGCAAGCAAGTCGGCATTCGGTGTTTATATTACTTTTGTGGGCATTTAGCAGATGCATACCCGAGCCACAGGTAAACTATCGAGGGTGAAGCCCTGTATCTTGAATTACCTCGGTATGCAAATAAACTGTTTCCGTCTTTGACTGTACCTTCGAATCTAAAGTGTGAAAAACAGCATATAACGGTGTAACACCATTATACCGCTAATTACAATCTCAGTGCGCGTAAACAGCGATATGCACGAATGTGGAAGTAGCTTTCTAATTTTGCTCTTTTTGAGCGTTGGCTGAAAGGATGCTGACATTACATGTGATCTAGTTTAACTTTCTGTCCTCAAAAAGGGCGAGTGGGTAAAAAAACAAGTTTTCACTGCTGCAATGGATAAACCTCCTAGAGTCGCCGGCGCTATTCAGCTCCGCTGTTTTCTATCCTAGGACACTGCAAAACGACAGAGAGGAGGCATCCGTTATCCACATTACCTGGCATTCGTTGGCGGGCAATGTTGTGTTCTGGAACGTTTTGGCGGGCTAGTTGGTCAAGCATCTTGTATTGAACTGCGTTGTGTTCGTCTGTCTCCTCGTTTATTGCGCTTATTTGTATTCGCACTGTTCGATATAGGATTCTTGTGTTCTGCGCATGCGAAAACGGTACACTTCACCAATTTTCGGTGTCATTCTAGATCTTGTCAAACTATGAAAGCGGGGAATCTGACAATTATCGGTTGACAAAGAGATGCGAATCAACAATTGATTTCAAGTTAGTAGTTCTAGATCACTCATTTTGGCTCAGACCCATCTCATAATGGAAGCCGGATGGGAACGCATTACTAGAGGTGAATGGTGAATAATTTTCGAGCGCTTAATGCTTGGTAAAAAAATAAACTAGAAATACTGGCTGAAGAATGGATTCGAACGGTTGCCTCGTGCTTTGTAAAAAACAACGCTAATCGCCTTAAGCACAGGCGTAACGAAAATAGGAATTTTAAATGCCGTCCTCACCATTCTCGCAAGTATTCTCGCATTTTCACGCATGCGTAGAACAGAAATTTGAGTTCCAGCGAATTTCTGGTAAGCACACCGGCTCCTAGCGTGCAAATTGAACATGAGGGAGCCCGAATTAGTAGACCAAGAATAAGGACAAATGGTCGGAAGAAAACAAGCCGATTGGAGAAAATCCGTCTCACAGCTAAGATATTTTAGCAAGCATAGATAGAGTGTCGACTCTAAGTGGGAAAATTGATCTAAAAAACTAATGCGTAAATTTTCAGCAGAGTGGTTTGTTGGGCGAGTTGGTTTGCCATATTGAAATATACCTGCGCTTAAAAGACACGGACTGAAAGATAGAGACACACACACATAGCGTTGGACTTACAACTGAATTTTTATTCGGGAAACACTGCTCTTTATGCACACCAGCAGCTGATAAAAATGGAAGATGGTAACACCCGGATGATAAAAAATCGACAAACTGTCTCGTCACATGTCCAGTCCTACCTTCCCTTTTGCAAAAATGCCCTTTCCTTTGATAGTAGTGAAAGGGACGTGCTACTCACGCGTGCATCCCCACTGTCCGCTATGCTCATGGCTTCAATTATTTCACGCGCCGTTTGGTCCCGGTTACTGCTTACTATCTTCGTCTCGTTATAGGAAGGTACACATTTACACTCTTGACAATGAACCACCAAATTCCCATCGCCTTTCCGTTCCAAATTGGAAAACAAATTGGAAAACGTATGCAAAATAGTAACGTACCCAGAAAGAAAAACTAAGGGGTGTAAAAAGAAACACCAAGTCCCCATGGTCGCATGCGCAGGAGTGGTATACAGGTTGCCGCTTACATGTGGCAAAGCATATGTAGGCCAAACGGGGCGATGTTTGAACGAGCGGCTCCGTGAACATCGGAAGAACATGGAACGGAAAGGCGATGGGAATTTGGTGGTTCATTGTCAAGAGTGTAAATGTGTACCTTCCTATAACGAGACGAAGATAGTAAGCAGGAACCGGGACCAAACGGCGCGTGAAATAATTGAAGCCATGAGCATAGCGGACAGTGGGGATGCATGCGTGAGTAGCACGTCCCTTTCACTACTATCAAAGTAAAGGGCATTTTTGCAAAAGGGAAGGTAGGACTGGACATGTGACGAGACAGTTTGTCGATTTTTTATCATCCGGGTGTTACCATCTTCCATTTTTATCAGCTGCTGGTGTGCATAAAGAGCAGTGTTTCCCGAATAAAAATTCAGTTGTAAGGCCAGCGCTATGTGTGTGTGTGTCTCTATCTTTCAGTCCGTGTCTTTTAAGCGCAGGTATATTTCAATTCAGTAAATTTTCAGTTTTTGGAGAAGGTGCTTTTTGACCACACTGAGCATGAACCCCGCGCTTGGAGTCCGCAATTCAGGATTCCCTTTGCCGAAGCTGCTGCGGCCGCTGGATACCAGAGTGGTGCAATAAACACTGCAAAACAGAGGGAAAAGAATTGGAGGGGTTAATGTTGGTAAAAAACGTGGAAAAGAAAGCGACTGTATACCTGTTCATAAGGAAAAATGTCCAATCATGTAACAATCTCTTTGATATCATTCAACGGGCAGTACCACATTGTTGAAAATTGCGCTATTGATTGGAAAGTGGAAAAAGATGGAAAGACAATGAGTGCCTTCCGCCTCCCTCCAATGCCTTTCTCTCCGGTGTAATCAGAAGTGCTATGAATAATGTATTTTCTTCAAGGAAACTTCGAGAGAGTCCTACTCGTCGTAATGTCAATAGGAGCCCATTATAGTTTTGAGAATGTTTTGAAGCCGCGGTAGTAATATAGTTCAATTACCCCATGGGGGGAAAAGAAGATTGGGGTAGTTTCCGCTGGTATATGACATAAGGGTTTTGTGTTGTATGTTCTTGGAAAAGGAGCGTATTCTGATGGCTTTACTGTGAATTTAGCTGTTGCATATTTGTTCTGATATGAAAGTGAAATTTAAATGAGAATAAAAGTGAAGCTTAGAATCGACCCACGACGCACCGCATAGCTTGGGATAGGTTGCTAGTGTAATGTATGGGGAATTTGTGCCGCTATATGTGGTCGCTTCGACGCACTTATTCTTTCAATGTTTCCTTTACCTACTATTTCTATCAGCTCCTTGGTGCAGGAACGAGGCAGTGATAGTGGCCTGTATGATGATGTCCTCCGTGTTAATGGCACATACCGACGGCGGGGAATTGACCAGGGTGCATAGCGGATACAAACGGACTCATGTACAAGGAGTGGAGTATTTCGATAATTTTGGGACTTAAAGCTAGAATTTGTACGAAATAAAAATACGGAAAAGAAGAAGTGGTCCGTTTGGAGCCAGACCAGGGGGCCGCGTACTTTCCTTCTCTTCCTTCTTCCGTAATCTTTTCATGCACAATCTAGCTTTTACAGGAATAATATCTATCAAGTGTTCTGGATGTCATATTGCACTTGGTTACAGAGTGCAAAACACAAGCCAGCATCGGGCCGCCGCGGTGGCTCAGTGGCTATGGTGCTCGGCTGCTGGCCCGAAAGACGCGGGTTCGATCCCGGCCGCGGCGGTTGAATTTCTTTGGAGGAGAAATTCGAGGCCCGTGTACTGTGCGATGTCAGTGCAAGTTAAAGAACCCCAGGTGGTCGAAATTTCCGGAGCCCTCCACTACGGCGTCTCTCATAGCCTCAGTCGCTTTGGGACGTTAAACCCCATAAACCAACCAACCAACCAACAAGCCAGCATCACAATTGGGAGTGATGTGTGTGTGGATGCTGATGGTCAATAAGCATTACAACGCCTCTGGAAGAATCCTAACCAATGCATTTCAGAATGACATCTCCCGAATTATAGCGAGGGCGATGGAGTTTATGCCGTCTGCAAGGTGTCTAGTCGAAATATTTTGCAAAAAGATGCAAAAAGCACGTTAGAGAGAGCTATTGAGATTAAATATCAAGTATGAGTTCGCAAAGGCTCTTCATGGTAAAATGTTTAGGGGAATCCCCCAAGGTGGAGTAGATTTTGTAATAAGGGAGTAATAACTCATTGACATCCACTCAAGCGCAGCCATGCGGCTACTAAGGAAAGCTATAAAGCTTTCTCAACTAAACTAGGAGCTAAACTATGACTATGTGGGACGCTTATGTAGAGAGTTCTGGGTTATATCCGCTTCAGGTAAGCTTTTAGCTTTAGCCAAAATTTACGCAGAAAGCTGTATAGATTTTTTGTGTAGCCATACGGCTGCACTTGGGAGGACGTCAATGAGTGATTACTCCCTTATTACAAGGCTCTTCATGCTTCCGTATCGCATTATGTCATAACCCTTACTTTATACCGCAGGGGCTAAACGAGCACTATGGGGGATGCCTATGTGAGAGTTCTTGGCTATATCCGCTTCAGGTAAGCTTTTAGCTTTAGCCAAAATTTACGCAGAAAGCTGTATAGATTTCCTGTGTAGCCATACGGCTGCACTTGGGAGGACGTCAATGAGTGATTACTCCTTTATTACAAGGCTCTTCATGCTTGCGTATCGCATTATGTCAGAACCCATACTTTATACCGCAGGGGCTAAACTAGCACTATGGGGGATGCGTATGTGGAGAGTTCTTGGCTATATACGCTTGAGGTAAGCTTTTAGCTTCAGCCAAAATTTACGCAGAAAGCTGTATAGATTTCCTGTGTAGCCGTACGGCTGCGCTTGGGAGGACGTCAATGAGTGATTACTCTCTTATTACAAGGCTCTTCTATGCATGCGTATCGCATTATGCCAGAACGCATACTTTATACCGCAGGGGCTAAACTAGCACCATGGGGGATGCCTATGTGGAGAGTTCTGGACTATATACGCTTCAGGTAAGCTTTTAGCTTCAGCCAAAATTTACGCTCCTAAATTAGTCACCACCTAAATATGCGTAGGTAGCGCTTTCGCCACAGCCATTGACTCATACTGCGAGATCCTACTCCTAACCGCTACGTTGGCCCTGGCTGGTGAACCGAGGCTGCCAAGTATCTCCTAGCTGTGGTTCTTCGAATAACGACTGTGGGGTTGATTATAGATAAGAATCTGCCACCACCACTCATTTCACTACACTAGAGAGCCAGCATCAATTTTTGGAAGAGCCTATGGCCTAGAGATGTAAAGGAGAATTTCATTGAACATTTTAATTCGAAAATATCGGGTTCACCATGAATGTTTATGTAAATTATCTAACTAAGTTTGGGATTCGGCTACCCTTCCACACCCACCCTTTAATTTCGCCCTTGGCAAGATGCTGGAAATAATGATATGCGATTTCCAGGCCACAGATTCTACGCATATTTACTTCAGACGTGTAACAGAGACAGTATATTTTGGTTGATGCACTTTTTTTTTAATGTAATAGCCTTAGGAGCGAAATAGCGGTGAAAACTTTCCAGTGTCGCCGTCTGTCTAAAGCCTCCACCTGCCAGCTGCGCCAGGTGGTGTCTAGGGGGATTTCCTTCTCTCATCCTGCCACCTAGCAACCGACTCCTCTCCACCCTCTCCCCACGCCCTCTCTACTTGGAAGGAAGCAGATAGAGATGCCGGACTAAACATGACTGACCAACAATAACAATGAGTAAAAAGAAAATTATTCAGACCACAGGACGGCTATATGCAAAATAGACAGCCTATAGAAGAACCCTCAGTTCAAAAAAGAGGCTTGCGGGTGCTACTCGATATCCACTTTGCTCGGGAATAGCAACCTTGGTCTCACAAGCCCATCCGGCGGAGGTGTTTGAAACATCCACCTACCTGTGGAGTGGCTCATCGCTTACCCGCTGCACCACTGGACGGGTAGTATATATCAGGACTCGCCCCGATCTATTATTGTGACACGCTTTGAGTAGCTACCGCACCTGGGTTTAAAAATTAACTTGAGATGGTCAGATCACACATATTTAGCACAGAACCAAAATTAGAATAGACCGGTGAGTGAAAGAAGAATGACGTCACATTTCTTCGGCACCAATCCATCAATTATTTGCAGCTGAATTTTCTTCGTTTTTTCGCAGAGGACACTAGGATGATCTGGCATGCCTGAGCGTTCCCTCGACTCGCGTTCTTGGTAACATTGGTACTTTATAGTCCCTCGTACTGGAACCTTCAAGCAACAATGAAAAAAATGTGCGTTTTTATTATGACATTTGTGAATGAAATTGATTTATAAGGCTATTAGTCTTCCTGTTCTTTTTAACCAGGAATTTAGAGCCAGTTCTTGAACACATAGCAGCCTTATTTCGCTTTTTTCAAACAGAACTAGGGTAGTTAGCGTCATCGGCTGGCAATGAGCACTCGTATTCTTTGGGTAAACACGATGGAAATAAAAGGAGGCCTTATAACACAAAAAGTTTGCGCTTTGAAAGAGGAGGAGCGCGTATTGTAGTCTGGTGGTCGGCATAAAAAAAAATCATTTGTGATCCGAGAAGGTGCGATCCTGTCTGTGCGCCCTCCGCAGTCTAAGCATTTGGCCGAAGCGCGCTTACCAGGTGCACCCTTTATAGCTGCGGTGCCATTTATTACACACCCTTTATCGAAACTGCCATATAGGTAGCCGGTAATCATAAGCCCCGGCATACGTCTTCCTATAGCCCCCAGCTTGTTTTCGTCTTTGTGAATGCTGAGGGCCTAAAAAACAAAATTGGATGATTTTATGAGGGGGACTATGCCTCGTTATATCGCGATATTGTTTCCTTATTACTCATCCTTTCAAACATCAGCCACTCACTGGACTGTGAGAGCACTTGGGGCTTCTCTAAAAGCAAATCAGAGTCCCTTGTTGACATACATGGCCCGTGAAAAGCAACCGCAAGCACTTAATGTTCAAACCGCCAATAGGCCTGTTGGTACCACATCCTTTTTCGGTAATATGGGGACACAAGCTCCACAAGCACACGGACACAAGCTCAATTAGTTTACGGGAACCGTGCTCGTTTCCTTTTATTCGGAAGCGTACGCCCTTGGGAACAAATTGGATCGATTCACTTACAGAGCAACGCCATTATTTGGTGAGAAATGACGGACATGTCAAGATGCAACGGCTTTGTTAGGACAATCCTACTACCCTGCTCCGTGCAGCATCATGCAGCATTGTGTGTTATGTTGTGGCAGGTTTAGGCATCAGCATCTAAGGCTGCCGTGCGCCAAACACAAGCATCATGAAGCGTACCTCGAGTACATCCAACCTATTTCGAATCTCTTCACGACTTGACATCGTCGCTTCTGAAGTCATTTAACGACACTGCACAGTTACCTCAGACTAGCATACCAGACGGCCACAATAAGCAAGGAGCTGATATAGTGACCTGCGAAACTGTGGCGACATTAGTGGAGAAGAAAGCAGTGGTACATAGCGCGTGCCTCGACATTCGTGCGCGTTCTTTGTGCAATCGGTTCTGCACGAAATGTGAAGAAAGCGACGAAGAGTCATCATCCATTCGGCGCTCACTTGTGACAAAGAAGAGCGCTGCCATCTGCTAAATGTAGCGAAACCAGGCATAAATCGCCAGATAACCATGTAAGAACCCAGGGGCACTTTCTTGTGGCTGCGATAAAGCTTAGCAGAACTGAACGTCTAACACTGCCGTTTGCTGCACAGCATTGACACCTTAAAGGTACACTGGGAGCAAAGAGAAATTATCCTGTTTTGACCAGCGCATTCAAATAAAAAGTTGACAGTTTAACTAAAACTGTTGCTTTATAAGTCAGGAAACACCAAAGCTTGCAATACAGTGTCGCCATCATCGCCTAATTTCGGAAGTAAACTACGGTGCCTCGACACACTTCGTCGGGATAGGATCCCGGACGCTAGGTTACATTGTCATTTATATTGTCATGATTCTCACGGAATCCTTTTTTTTTTGCAGAAGCCACGTGTTTGAGTTGAGTGACAGGAAAATTACTAAGTGCAGTTTTATCAGCCATTACTGGATTTGCTATTGTCTGGGAAGAAATCAACGTATCCAGATGATAAAAAAAACAGTTTGGTAGCGTTGTGCACCGCATCGAATGGAATAAAGATTCACGATCTTGCCAGCGCAAAGAAATTGAACATGTAATTCTCTCTCTCTCGCTACACAGGTATTGAAGTAAAGTGCAGCATGCAAAATCCAGAAAGCGCGTAGACTTGATCGACGAGCGCATGTTTCATACAGATAGCTAATAAGTGTCCCAACACTAATATTGCAGAAGATTTAAAGATATATTCTTGTTACTTTAAACCAAATATATTCAGGCTACTTTAAATACTTAAATCGGATACTACGTGAAGATACAATTTTAAGGCGGAAGCCTTTAATGCCTCATTGTTGCAAGCAGACGTTGTCGACAGAAACGTGACGCTTTTCAATTGGTCGAAATGGTCGTGACGTCACAGTGCGCGAATTTCAAACAGGGCCAATTATACTTTGCCTAGTAACCATGCAACCAATTAAAGGGATGGATGGTATAGTGATGCTCCATGTAAGTGGAACTGTGTTTAGTTAATTAACCAATTAGCGCTACTAACCTTTCCAGTCAAACCAGATAAATAAAACCGAGAAGGAAATTAGTCGAGTTGGGGAATCGTGTGGTCCTCTCTTGTGTTCGTCTTGGTTGCGCTACTGTTCTTTTCTTACAAACATGCACCATCTAGCCCAACAAAAAGTTTTTAAATCGAACCAGGGTTTCCGGAGTGCGACGTGAGCACGCTAACCACTCCGCCATGTCAGCTAGACTGTTCGAAATGAACAAGGGCGCGCCTAGTGAATACGGTGTCTTCGTTCACTCCCATCTTCCTCCCTTCCGGTTACGACGAGGTTCATGTATCCGCCAAGATATGTGAGACAGATACATTTCCTTTCCTAAAAAACCAAGCGGTGCAAGACGCTGTCGCGTTCCACTGTTACAGGCAAAGCTTAACGTCTTAACCCCACATAGTGACACACGCAGCAACACCGCGCTTAAGGCTTCCGCCTCAACGCACTTTGGGTCAACAAAGTGCCCCCTGAATTTTTTGATGGCAACAAAATGCATGGTTTTAATGACGAAAGATTTCTTTCACTCACATTATCACCACTTACCTTTTGCATCATCTCGCCCTCCTCATGAAGATGTTATAATATTTTGCTTGTGCTTGCAGTTCTTCCTGCCGCGGTACCGGTTAAAGCACTTAAAAGCCCAACGTTTTCGTCTTTACAGAGGTCGAACTCAAGTGATTGCAGTTTGGTCGCTGCAATATCCCCCGTTTTCTTCCTGCTTCGATGCCTGGTTTTGGGTTGAAACTACGGTCTATTGGTGTTGCTGTGAAAGATGATTGCCACGGCCGGATTCTGCGGTCTTCATTTCAAAAATGACGTGAGAAGGGCGTGGTCTGCAGATTCTGCAGGAACTGGTTCACATGAGAGAGCTAGAATACTGGCGTGCATTGAAAGTCTGCGATCTACGAGACTGATGACCACGTGGTGCGTACGGTGCAAACAGGTGAGAACATTACGTAACCCCTGCTCTCGAGAAAATACTTTTTCGTCAAAGCCGCCCCGCTTTCAAATAAACGGAAACGCTAATCTTGATACTGACAGTGAAGGCTCAGTTCCTACTGAACATAACTTTTAAACGCCAGTGATCTAGAACCGTTCGCATAAAAATGCACGACGAACATCTAGAATCTGATGATAATCGCCTTGCAACCCGCATTCTGAAATTTGTATCTCTTGCCAAGCGGTAGCTTTAGTTATAGTTCAAATGAAATGAAAGTTTTAAGGCGATCAATTGGAATGTTGGTGAGGAAATGCGATACCACTCTTTTTCTTGCCTAATCGTTCAGTAAACAAATTACAACAAATTAGTAAAACAGCACTGCTGAAAAATATTCTTTTTTCGCATTTACAATTTCCTTGGCGTGCCTGCATCAAAACTGTGGTGCCAGTGTAAGGATCTTCTCTGCAGTGCGATAAAAATGGAGAAGGATTGGAGAACGTCATCTCCACGGGAGTAACGATATCCTGTGGAGCAACTATTAAATCAACAATTTGCTGTATTCCACGAAGAAAATTTTGTAATTTCTAGTTTCGCTGCCGTAATTAGCTTGTTTTTTCTGTTATCAGCAGAGGAAACTGTTGTCATTTGTTGTTTTTGCTTGATTGAGAGAAAGAAAGGAAATGAAATTCGTGAGCACATTGTGAGAGATATTCTCTGCATGTTCACAAAATGCCTTGATGTTGCCATTAAAAGGTCTTGAGACAGCTGATAGCCGAATATGTTACTTTTAATCAGGGACATTTCTAATTAAAACATGCTATTCTTAACACAAAATTAAAGGTTGCAAAAAAAAACCACCCCAAAGTACCGCCTTCACCATACGGGCGGTACACGGTGGCCCGGAAGGCGCGGCGACCTGCGTAGAAAAATAAATAAACAGAGAACTGCATGAGACGAAATAAAAAGGGAAACAGGAACTGCTAAATCCGCATCGCCTAATTCAGTAATCAGAATCAATAGAGGCAAAGAGGTCACCACCTGTTTAATCGATTCTAGAATATGCGTGCTGTATAAATAAAGATTGCGAGTAGGCAGGAAAAAATGTTGCACAGAATATTCGTCTACTGCAGCGTAGTTTTTATGTGAGCCTGATAGATAGTCTGCGTATTCACTACCACTCGGCAATCTCATTCGGCTTCATGAAAAAACTTCGAAATCCCGAATCCCACTGGTAACGAAACTTTTTTATCTTTAGCTTAAAATCTCTAGACCATCAAGTCTTAGTTGATGATGTTAACTGTATACTGCAGCCACCTCCTCACCTGAATGCCAAATAAAGGCTGTCTGTGAGGACGACACTTGAGAAAACTATTGGCCCCTCATACCGATGCAGAAACCCACGAGGAGGCTCTCTTCTACAAAAATATTGTGACGAAGACGAAGCCCGCGCTAGGCCAGCGGCCATTAAATAATCTCATAGGCATCGTTCACCACGCCTCATTCTTCGGCTGGCCGCCGCGTTACATTTGGTGTGAGGTGCTGGGGTCCCTTCATCGCCATCGTGGTCACGGAGCTTCGGCGTCCTGGGCCTGCCATGGACGTCGGCCGTGAGTACCTGGTCATCGCCGCACGGCCGTGCCCCAGCCCGCCTGACCTGAACCGACCTCGCCGCTCACCCCAGCCCCGTCCCCCGCCCGGACCACACGACACGACGACCCAAGACCGAAGACCCGACGGACCCAAGACCCGACGGACCCAAGACCCCACCGACCCAAGACCCTGCCCACACATCAGGACACCGCCCCCCTGCCCCTGCCGTTCGGTGCGTCCAAGGACCTCGGCCGTCAGCTCCTGGCACCCTAGGGCCCGGATGCTTAAAGGACCGGGACTCATTCTCTCATCTTTCTCATCGTGGCGGCCAGCACTGCACCATCTTCTACATATTGTTCGATCCTTCACTCAAGACCATCGCCATTTCGCCGTCTGTTCGTCACCGATCGGGACGATCGCTCGGAGGCCCCGGGTAGAGTGACGAAGACGAAGCCCGCGCTAGGCCAGCAGCCATTAAATCATCTCATAGCCATCGTTCACCACGCCTCATTCTTCGTCTGGCCGCCGCGTTACAATATAACCGCCTTTTCGATATGTTTGGCTTAATTCCAACCGGCATAGTATAATTTTCGAAATGTAGCGTGAGCGTTGATATACTAGGCGTCTACACACTCTTTGCGTAGTTAAACAACGCACTAATACCCCCTTTAAAAGACCATTATAGGGACAAATGCTACTCTGGAATGAACGTTAACGGTATTCCGTATAGGTGGCAGCATAAGACGGAATGTAACCGACGATAGGACAAAAGTGTGTTGCATATGGCTCATATTTTGCCGCGTTTCACTGCGTATGGGAATAAAATACCAGTTCAAAACAATATCGGCCCCTGCTTCCACATAGCTTCTAAAAAAGTGACAGGCAATGGCACTAAAGCGTCAGCAAGCGAGGAAGCAAGAAAGAGAGACAAGGAAGCAAGCAAGCCATATCCTACCAAGAACCTTAGGTTCAAAGTATAACTCAGTTTTTTTTTACTATTCTGCTTTCTTCAAACCTACGTCTAAGGCGCCTTTTTAAAGATCGTAAATGTGTTTACTAAATTGCGCTCTATGGTACCAAAACTACTGCACCTAGCTAAATCCAGACAAAAAGAACTCGGCAGGCTCTGCGTCGGCTACTCAGTCGAAGAGAATGCTAATATGATACTCGGAACTGCGAGACAATACGTGTCGGTTCAGCCGCATAGTCAAACCTTGGGCGCAACGGAGCACATGCGTTTGGCGCTTCTGCAACTGTTAGCAAAATGTTGGGTAGCCGCTGGCGCTGACGAGTCACCAGGCTGCCCAGGAGTGGAAGAGTTGTCAGGTGTTCCATGTCTAAATTTCGCAGGTGAAAGTTTTAAGGTCTTTATCAGAAGTGTGCAGGCGTCTGTAAGATGGAACTCACGCATGCCGGCGGGGGAAAGCAGCCGAGATCACCGTGGGCAGACTCCCGCCAGACCTCTCCACTGCTTTGTGCCCCTTTTAGTGCTGCCAGCACCTTGGCAGTGGTAGCAGTGAAGGAGGCGGTGAACGGCCCAGCCGATAACCCTTTGCGCGTAGTGGAGTACGCGGGAGGCCAAACACAGACGTCGCTGTCCACGTATGCCGGGGAACCGAGCCTGGGCCGTTGGCTGCAACAGACGCGTTAATAGACGACGTCCACTTAGGCATTTTCAAAGAGAAATTCAAAGCAATGTATGTATACCCAACACTTTCGTGCAGAAGATAGATTAGTCACTTAAACGTGCCGAAAGAAAAGGATCCATGCAGCCACAATTTGATTCGAGAGGAATGTCGTTCTGAACTAAATATTAAATCTGTAATCCTAGAGGTAAGGGTAAAAGCGTAGCGCAATAAGGCGAGCACACAGGAAGACAGACCAGCACAGCTCTGTCTCTCTAAGTCCTCACCTTATGGCGCAATGCTTTTACCCTTTCAATATGAGCCAACAAGCCCGAGCGTCTACGCTTCTACCGGTAAGCATAACGATTAAAAGTTGCTCCTTTTCCTTAGCCGCGGAGGCCGGATTCCTCTCCGCACGAACTCATAAAGATTGGCTTAGTAAAAACGACGGTACCATTGCGTGGATTTCGCTGTAACAGAAGCAGCGGAACGTCCAGGTTTAACAAACACGCAAAAGGAATGAAGGGGCATTGCCCGTACTAATGGAGTTTTGTTGTAAATCGGGCTCTACGTAACAAAAATAAGCATTGCCGATATAACAGTGCAATTTCGGCATCATTCTTTAATTACCGTTCACAACTCGGAGCCATCGCTTCGCACATCGCTTTCCAGCTGAACACTCGTCGGTTATCGCTTAACACTTGTTTCTTTGTTCGTCAGTGATAGATTTTCTTTGTACTCATCTTCTTTTCTGCCATATAATCTAATAGGAAGTTATCCTTTCCACAGTTGTAGGAAAATACTACTCCGAGCCAATACTGCAGGGCCATATCAGGGTGTCATCACCGCAATTGGTACCGTCAGGGTGGTCGACGCGATAAAACACTTATTTTCAGCTACTTTTGTTTGGTAGTTCTTTCTTCTGGTCTACATCTTCCTAGTCTTGCTCTCCCATGGCATGGGCAACGCTGGCTATTATTCCCCCCTCTTCAAACTTCAAAGGCATCTCAGGAACTTTTTTTTAATCTGTCCACAACTCACTGCAGCTGTCCTACTAGCGCCTTATCGGTTATTTTATCGGTATGGATATCGGCAAAATCCAGCATCACATTACATTGAACAAGGGAAGATATGCACTTGAAAAAGTACGCCGCATGCTCTGCCTTCAAGCATTCCGAGATAGGCGATCAGAGCGCTCGTTGATGGGTACAAATTAGATTGCATGAGTTCTCAGTCGCAGAAGGAAGTATTCCGGTAGATCGCGGGAGATTTCGCTTCTCGATGCCAAGACGAGTACTGTCCGCGTGCTTGGCTGATCGGGCAAGTTGTTAATCCATTTAAGCTAGGAAAACAACACTACGCAACATTAAGCCCCGGAAGAAGGAAACCGGAACACGACGGGGGTGAGCGTAGCTTCTGACTTGCAGAAGCAGGACTGATAACCATGTGCTAACAGCGTCATTTTGCCACGTGGCCGCACAACTACATTTCACGAGTCATTCTGCGAGCGCACTGCTCATGACTGGAACGGCCTTCCCAACCACATGGCGCTCGCCGACGATCCTACACGACTCAAGACCTCTGTCGCAGAACCTATCTCATCATAACCTTGTACACGACAAGCCTGTCCCAATTTATCGCCGTCCATCCGCCCAGCTATCATGTAATGTCCACATCGGGAAACAAATAAATAAACTAGGCACATGTCAACAATACCTGTGGCAAACACCACACGAGGAAGGTTCATATTTGACTCTGAAAACACTAAGGCTCCTTCACAGATTCATTGTAAATTCATATTTCACATAGAACCTTTGCGACACCCCAAGTAAAGGTAATCGGGATTTTCTGGAAGAATGAGCGTACCCCACAACAGTCACAACTGAATTTAGAGTGCTTTTGTCTATAGTTTTCATCTATATTTCGGTGTTGTCTAAGCATTCCAAAATTTAAGAACAGTTTGCTGGCTTTTGAGCTTCTGGCGGCAGGGAAGTTGCAAATCCTTCAAAAGCCCAATGGGGCTTTTGCAGCAAGGAATGCTTTGATACAGGCCGCTTTCTATAGGTGTTAGATAAAAGCATGCGAGTTACAAAACTGTCACGCTGCAGCAGCGCTCCCCTACGCGCTCTATAATAAAAAGATTATTTCAAACAGAATAGCGCCCCCGATGGGAACAGGAGTTTGCGGTATTCGCAAAGTGAAAAGCTCACGAGTTCGATCTCGGGCTAATTAGCCCAAAATTATTTTAGCACAACTCCTTTTCTTCATATACCTCCATATCCTAATGGCATTTGAGTCATGTTGCCATCTTGTAATTACCAGCTTATCTAATGTTTTATGGAATATACAAACACACAGCTTCACAAGTGACGCAACCACCTTTCCACCAATCCGGATTTTTCGGTGGTTTTCTACAGAACGGAAGCCTTAAAGCACACAAATTACAAAAAAGTATCACGCCAATTAAGCACATCCGTACGCGCTCTAAAAACTGAATTCCTTAAAACAGATGCGTTGCCCCCGATGGGCGTGGGTGCTTGCTGTGGCCGCAAGATACGTGCCATCCACTGGTGCTGCGTCGTGCAAAGCAAGCAGCAGCCATTTCTAAAGTAGCAAGCTCTGAACATCAGCCACCATTCCTCTAAACATGAGGACTGGAGTTGCCCTTCCGCACGAAGTTTTAACTGGGAGCGTTTGATCACGCGCTAGTTTGAAACCAAAAGTTTTAATTGGCAATGACGGCGATTTCGTGTCCGTAAAACGTGTGGCAGCGATTTCTTCGTTCGTGTGCGAGTTAAGTAAAAAAGATTGATTTTGTGTGTCAGAGGATAATTTTAGGATAATGCACGTCAATAGTGTGCTCTAAGTCAATTAATGAGCATTCAAGATGTCATTTACATGTCGAAATAGAATCGGACGTCGATATAGTTCGAGGGCATGAAAACAGTACTAGACGTAAAAATTGCGCGAAAAAATGCCACCGACGTGAGAGGATGATAAAATGTCGTTTAGGCCAAATTTTATTGATCTGGAATAGCTAGTTCTTTAGTTAGAGGCAAAGAGGTCATTTAGATGTCAAAACACACCCGGGGATGCACACAGCGCTAGTACGTGCAATTAGTGTTAGACGTGAAAATTGACAGAAGTAATAAGAGAGAAAAACAGTGAATTGAGAAAAAGGCAAAAAGAGAGTCAAACACTGTAAAATGAAGCAAGAAGAGGCGACGAGTGTGAAGGAGGCATCCAAGCTTTCGAATTCTTCCAATGCGGGTGCCGCAGTGATCTCTAGCGTTTTTGTGTGTATGCGATCGTTTGTGCACTTGTGAGTTTGCGTGGGTGTGTTGGTGAGTGTGAGTGGGCCCGTGTGTGTGTGTACGTCTGTGTGCGTGCTTCCGTGTGTGTGGGTGCGTGCGTGTGTGTGTGTTTGTGCGCGTGTGTGCGTGTGTGTGCATATCTGCAAGTGTGTGTGTGTGTGTGTGTGTGCGTGTGTGCGAGCGTGCGTGCGTGCGTGCGTGCGTGCGCGCGCGTGTGCGTGTGCGTGTGCATGTGTGTGTGTGTGTGTGTGTGTGTGTGTGTGTGTGTGTGTGTGTGTGTGTGTGTGTGTGTCTGTGTGTGTGTGAACATTACACGCTGCGGAGAAATGTGTCTCCCACCAACGAGCCGCCATCTACCGAAGCACCCGCATTCTCCACCACCGCGCTTCACCCCTCCAGAAGCTCCTGCCACCAACTGTACTCGTCTAGGTGCCTCCATCTATCAGAAGCCTACGAAGCAGCGGAGCAAAAAAGCGAAGGCGAGTCCGAGCCTGCCCCCATGACCCCCGCAGCCACCTTGCAGCCTTCAGGAGCCATGACCCACCAGAAGCACTCGGAACATCACGACAAAATACGACAGCGAAACCAAATTAATGACGCCATGGGAGGTGATAATTCAGAAAGCGACCATAAAAAAAATTAAACGTAAAATCAATGCTAGGAGACCAGATTTGTCACATCACATTGCACCATCACCCGTCAGTTTTTTGGTACGCGGATACTGAAGAGGCTGAGCCGACAGCACGAAACGGCATTTTGCTAGACTCATAGAGCTGCTTCTAGTGCCTCGCAAATCTCTAGGTAGCTGCGCTGCTAATAACGAAGCTAAAAATGTGATCATGACAAAAATTCCAGAAGAAATGGAGCGATTTTCGATTGATATTTCTTTGAATGAATCTCACCGGAGAAGCCTTCGATTTGAAAGCACCGCGGTTGTCGATGGGGGGTTGGCTACAGGCCCTGCAAGGCTGGTCTCTTTCCCCGGCATACAGCGTCTGTGGACACCGGCGTGGAGATGGGTAGCTGCAGCCGGCGCACCCTCCTCGTCCTCCGTGCTTGCAGTCGCTGAGCCAGACCGAGACGAATTGACCCCTCTGGGGCCCGGGGACCGTTGTCCGCTCAGGTGGCCCCTTCGCAGAGTCCACGTAGCGGCCGCAGCTCCCGAGGCAGGAGCCCTGACCTCGCATGGCTGCGCCGCACGAACAAGGAGGAGTCAGGAGGCACTGCGAAACAAGCGACGCTCCGAATGCCGGACCAGGCGAAGCGGTCTTCGAAGAGGTACTGTGCATGGCGACTCGTCGAGAAAGAAGGAAGGCCCAGTGCAGTGTTTGCGTTCGAATCGCCGAATGCTGAACGAGGAAGGTGCTACGCGTGCGCACGAGCTATTCTAATTGCTGTTCTGCCTCCTCTTTTTCTTGGCGCTTGCGCGAGGTGCCGCAGCGGCAAGTCTTCGCTGTGCTGAAACGAGCGAAGACCTATGAAAGAGACGTGCTTATGTTACAGAACATGGTGTAAAACAGTGAAGGTATTTTGTAGTTTACAAACTACAATGCCGGCCTGTCTCCTGAAGGTGCCATCGTGAACGTGATAAGACCACCTCAAGAAGCCGTCCCGTGGGCATATACACGAAGAAATCTGCTATTTTCTATGTTATTTTTTGGCTAAAGTATGTTGTGCCCTCTACGAATTGGAAATACCTAAGATGGTAGATTGTTCTCGAGAGGGAAAGCTTAAAGCGTGGTATTTCCGCGCAGAGTAATGAAGAACAGCAACACGAATATATAACTTACAATAACCTAAAGCGTTTTGTCTGCACACAGTAACGACCATGCACACTGAACCACAAGCCTATACAGAGAGGACAGTGAGAGAGGTCAGAGGATGGCAGGGAGGTAACACATAAGGTAGGCTACGCTGCGGTGGAGAGAGAAAAAAGGGCAAAAAAATTCAAGGGGCCTTCTGACATTCTAAAGTGCGTAGAGGCGAAAGCGTTTTCCGCACCGCTTTACCTCTGTGGCACTGGGGACGTCACCACTCGATGACGTCACACATATTTAATGAATATTATCTAAAGTAATGACATCATACATGTCAATTGCTAATTTGTAAATATTGTCTGAATACTAATGTACTGCTAACTAATGACGGATAAGCTTTGCCTTTAGCAGTGGAACGCGACAGCGTCTTGTAGCGCTGCCAGGGAGTGCACGGAACGCCACCACTGGTTCGGCGCGATGCCTTGCCGGTTGGAAACACCTTTGAACGCAACGCTTTTTGAGGAACGAAAAAGTCGGAGTGATTCTCTGTCATCTCGGCGGACACTCGAACCACCCCGTAGAGGAAGGGAGGAAGTTGGTTTGGTTGGTTGGTTTATTGGGGTTTAACGTCCCAAAGCGACTAAGGCTATGAGAGACGCCGTAGTGGAGGGCTCCGGAAATTTCGACCACCTGGGGTTTTTTAACGTGCACTGACATCGCACAGTACACGGGCCTCCAGAATTTCTCCTCCAAAGAAATTCCAGCCGCCGCGGCCGGGATCGAACCCGCGTCTTTCGGGTCAGCAGCCGAGCACCATAACCGCTGAGCCACCGCGGCGGCAAGTGGGAGTGAAATGTGAAAGAGGGGCCGTAATGAGGAAAATGAAAATTTTATTTGAGGAAAAGAAATTACGCAGTAACTGTCTCACATATCTCGGTGGATACCCGTCATCCTTTTGTAGAGGAAGGGAGGAAGTGGGAGTGAAAGAAGAAAGAGAAAAAGAGGCCGTAATGAAGAAAATGAAAATTGTGTCCGTGGAAAGGAACTTACGCAATAACTGTCCAATACATCTAGGAGGACACCCGTCATGTGTTTGATGACTTCCGCTGCGCTCGTCGATGAGTCACCCCAGGCGCTGGATATAACGTCGGACGGATGGGAGAATCAGCCATTAAAGGCTTTCCCCTTTAGATATCCGTTTGTGCCCGTTGCATAAATTGCCAAATTCAGTGATAGTAGTGGGTCCTTGGACCACGCTGTCATCCGTAGCTCACAGTTACCTTTTCCGCTCGGGGGCACGCACGGCTCCAGCGTGCTCTCCTTGCATGTCCAAGAGCACAATGACGATACGCAAGCGCTGCTCTCCCACCGCCGCCAGACTCCGCAGTGCATCTGCTTACCCGAGCTCTGCGTCCTCATTGCTTTAATGACGCAAATAAGCAATTACGCCTTAATCGAAATTCTCTCCACTTGGGGGGGTTTGGACTAAGATCCTTCCCACCTCGAGTTGTTGATCGATTCGTCCTCGCCCTACAATCAGCTGGCTGTTCTGATAAGCTTGGTTGGCGGACCGACCGCCTCTTACAGGCCATGGCCCCGTGTTCCATTCCAGAACCTGGACGAATTCTTTAAATGTGAAGCTTCTCGGAAAGCTCTAAAGCCTGACTCGCTTCGCAACATTAAACCGGATAAGTCGAAATAACTTTCTTTTGTAGCTGTATCGTTCCGCTTGTACGGACACTGATGAGTAATTGCTCAAAAACAATCGAGGTTCCGGGAAAAGGTTTTACATGGAGGCGAAGTGAAAAACTACAGAGAAAGTTTACTACCTTCAAGTCGGAGCGAAAGCACGGATTTGTGCTACGTAGAAGACGACAGTGAGCAGGCAGTGCCGCGGGACGGAGCAGATGGAAGTTGATGAAGACGACGCTCTCCAATGCGCCCGAGGAGATCGTCATCATCATCAGCGAGAGTCTGGTGCAGTTTAGCACGAGCCGTGTTGGCTGCGGCGATGACCTAGTAGTCTCGCTGATCGGCCCTTAAAGGAGATCTGTTCGCGCAATCGCGGATTCTACTCCCAGTCATAGATATTGATTCCATTTCTTTTTTCTGTTTTTCATGGTTTGACCCCTAACTCAGGAGAAATTCAAATTTACACGGTCCGCGATTGATGCCCGAGGTTCCGTAGTGAAACTTTCGCTTCAAAAGCTAACCATTTGCACCGTTCACAAATAACCACATTTACGCACGCAAGAAGAAGAGAGGATTAAAAGCAGCGAATAAATGCAGCCAGCAAATTCAGGCAAATTAGAGCTACCTTGAACCATGCGTAATAGATAACAATCGACACAGACGGATCTGTCCGCCGGTTGCCAGTTGTGGCGCTTGATTTTTACCAGCCACAGGAGTGGTCTTCCGCCTTCTCTCGGAGCACGACACATTACCTAACAATTTTGCGGATGGTTCGTTCAATTAGGCGCACATCCTGAGTATTTTGTTTAAAAAATTCTAAGAGACATTTATGCTGCGCCTTAAGGGTATTACACGATAACGTTAATGGGTTAGTGGCCGTATATGCGGAATTGATTATTCTCTTCTTTACATTCATAGATCCCTTGAGTCCTCATACTAGTGCTAGCGCAATGGTGTAGCGATCAAGCGATGCGCCACTGTCCTGCGACGGACATTGCTGCCATCGGTGGAGACTGTGAGACCAAGGTTACCGTTACCGCGCAACCTCTTAAGACCAATCATTAATTAAAAGGTCATCTGCCACAGTGGACAGCTTGTGATGACGGAGCATGGTCACGTGACGTGCCAATTTTCCTGCCTGGCGGGGTGCGCGGGGCCGAGCAGAATCTTCTGCCCCAGGCCGGACATAGGTTGGTCACCCTGTATGGATAGGGTGGTCATCTGGACCGCCCTATCCTGGGGAATTTAGTGCGAAGGCATCACTTCATATGGTTCAAACAAAAAACCTCGTGTGAAGCTTGACCTTGAGGGTGACCTTACTTAATACGTTACGAACCAAGATTCTTGTGTGAAGCTTAGCTTGGGAGGTGACCGATCCCGCATCGTCTTAAACTAAACACAACCTTAACGCAAACCAAAACCATGACCCAACCAGTCTGAAAGGATGCTTTCGCACGTCTTTTCAGTTTAACCCGATGAAAACCCTACGAAGTTTTTCGCTCACAACGACGCCGATAACGACGACACCGGATTTTCTGCAGAACGGGAGCGTAAGCCCTATCGCGTTAAAGAAAGCAACCCTCATGTCACCTAGTCGGCCTGGTTGAAGCGGGGGGAGCACAATGCTGGCCGCATCTGCGGAGGCGATGTTGGCCGGGACACACTTTTCGGAGGATTGACCACTGGTCTCACATGATCACGTCGTCAGTATCTTCTTATTTCCTCGTTTCTCTTGCATTTGGGGCGTGCTGCCTCAGCTTTTCGAATTATAATAAACTACTTTATGATACGCATTCACAAGACTAGACGTTGTGCCACTGGTATTCAAGTTTTAACAACAAGGTTGCTCCATTGTAGTCCCGGCATTTTTTCTGGTGTTCTTGTTCGCTGCATCTAAGAAACCCGTTCAGTATTGCTTATGAGCGCACTTGATTTGCTATGTGTTGTTTGTCCGCACACCTCCGTCTGTTTCAGTTCGCGCCTTCAGGTGCACAGGAACACCACAGCAAACGTCACCACATCGCTGCCCTCCTGCTAACTCACGCGGTGCACCTGTACTGCGGATGCCTAACGTCGTGAAATGGTCCAACGTCCCTCGTACACCTACAGTGCTGTAATGCATTGACTTTAGTGGGGGCCATCTTTGCCATCATAGGTAAGCTATCTTGGGTAACTTAGAAGCCCTTATGTATAAATAGCTCAGATAATAGCAGCGACGAATTCATTGGCCTCTGTGGGAGCTTAGTTAAAAGCAGCGCATCGATAAAGTACAACCAAAGCAGTTTAGTTTCGTTTAGTTTAGTTGAGTATATGGGTGTTTAACATCCGAAAGCGACTCAAGATCTGAGGAACACCGTAGTGAAGAGCTCTGGAAATTTCGACCAAATGGGGTTCTCTAACGTGCACTGACATCGCATAGTGCAAGAGCCTCTAGAATTTCGGCCTCTATCGAAATTTGACAGTCGCTACCGCGATCGAAGCCGCGTCTTTCGGGTCAGCAGCCGAGCGCCATAACCACTGAAGCACTGCGGCTGCTCCTCTACACCCAATACAAGTGCAAAGGCGCTGCAAGGATTAGCCTGCAGGAATATACAAAATGTTTTATTTGTGAGAACCTTTTCCGTTGCACAGTTCGAAGTGAATGGGAAATGCACCTTTACGGTTGTTGAACGCGCTTAACTTTCCACGGAACGAGATGAACAAACAACACAAAGTGCATCATCGCCTTGTTCTGTGAAAAGTTATGCGTGTTGAACCACCATGAACAACCTAGGAGGCCAAATTCTCTGCATTTTACACCATTAACTCACTCCGGCTTACGATTATCTGCGCGCCTGAAACGATACGGCGTGTTGATTCGAACCGGAGCGTGCACGATGCTGCAGTCCATTTGCAGGCCGACTCAGGATGTCCGGATCATCCATAAAACGGCTTATGGCAATGAGACGTCCGCCACAAAGAGGTCTTGGCAGCAAAGTAGAACATGAACAAAAAGCAAACATGAAAAAATAGGAGTGGCTTAGCTCTGCTATGCCAAGATACACGTAGCGTAAGCGGCTAATTGCCAAGCGACAACCTCGGGGTCTGAGGAATTAAGGTTTTGCAGTCTTCTCTGCCGACTGGCAGCGATCGACTGTCTTTAACCTCTATGAAGAGCGCACTGCATCAACCGCATGTCCCGCGCGTTATGCGTGGGCCCTCGCGCGAAGGGCCCTCCTCGCGCATACGCAGTAGCGGGAGGCGCGGCAGTCGTAACACAGCGGCAGGCACACGCGGCTCCGGCGATCTGCCGAGACTGTGACGTCACGCCACAAGTATGCGTCGACGGGCGAAGCGTCGGAGAGGAGCACGCGCGCCGGCGGCCGCGGCGTCGAGGGGACGCAGTTGCGCCTCTCGTGACATCACGCGGCTACCGTGCCTGCGCAGTAAGTTCGGCGCAGAGGGCACGCGGAGCTCCTTCCAACACGGGTAGTGTAGCTTACACTACCATGGCCGGACTGAGCGCGCCTCCCTCGAGACCGGCCGTGACGGTACAAGTACCTTACACACCGGTAGCTTACAGGCCCATAAGCAGTGTTATTAACTCGATAGCCCGGTCTGCATCCGACTACGTCGGTGGCGTCGCATGCAGTCGTCGTCGTCGGTAGCAGCGACGTTGAGAGCACAATAGCAGGTGGTCCACCTGCCACTTAAATCACGTGACATTGTGACGTCAATACAACCTGCCCACCGTAGCAGGTGACGCGAAGGGGATTGTTTTCCGCTAGAATTTTTATTCCTGCAGCGTACTATCATTACTTAATTCGCTATCCGAGTGTGAAGTTGAAAATCTTGAAAGATATTCAAGCAAGTCCAGTTCCATGCATGACACATATCTAAAAGCAGTCATGACTGCTTACTTCGTTTCCACGTGCATTGCTATTGCTCGGGATGCTTTCAGTCTTTGCTGACGTAGCAGGCAAGTCGGTATGCCATGTTTATATTACTTTTGTCGGCATAGCAGACGCATACCGGAGTCACAGGTTAGCTATTGAGGGTGAAGCCCTGTATCTTGAAGCACCTCGGCATGCAAATAAACTGTTTCCCTCTTTGACTGTACCTACGAATCTGAAGAGTGAAGAACAGCGTATATCGGTATAACTGCATTATACCGCCAATTACAATCTCAGTGCGCGTAAACAGCGAGATGACGAATGCGAAAGTAGGTTTCTAAGTTTTCTCTATTTTGAGCGTTCGCTGAAAGGGTGCTTACATGACATGTGGTCTGGTTGCACTTTCTGTCCTCAAATGGGCGAGTAGATTAAAAAACAGGTTTCCACTCCTGCAATGCATAGACCTCCTAGAGTCACCGAAGTCCTTCAGTTCCGCTGTTTCCATCCTAGGACACTGCAAAACGACAGAGAGGTGGCATCCGTTTTCCACATTACCTGACATTCGTCGGCGGGCAATGTTGTGTTCTGGAACGTTTTGGCGGGCTAGTTGGTCAATCATCTTGTATTGAACAGCGTTGTGTTCTTCTGTTCCCTCGTTTCTTGCGCTTATTTGTATTCGCACTGTTCGATACAGGAGTCTTGTGTTCTGCGCATGCGAAAACGGTACTCTGCACCAATTTCCGGTGTCATTCTAGATCTTGTCAAACTATGAAAGCGGAGAATCTGACAATTATCGGTTGACAAAGAGATGCGAATCAACAATTGATTTCAAGTTAGTAGTTCTACATCACTTATTTTGGCTCAGATGGATCTCGTAATGCAAGCTAGATGGAAACGCAAAACTAGAGGTAAATGATGAATAATGGGCGAGCCCTTAATACTTGGTACAAAAATAAACTAGAAATAGTGGCAGAAGAATGGATTCGAACGGTTGCCTCGTGCTTTATAAAACACACCGCTAATCGCCTGCGCATAGACGCAACGGAAATAGAGGTTTTAAATGCGCTCTACACCATTCTCACAAATCTTCCCGCATTTCCACGCATGCGTAGAACAGAAGTTTGCGTTCCAGCGAAATTCTCGTAAGCACAATGGCTCCTAGCGTGCAATTGAACACGAGGGAACTCGATGTGGTAGACCAAGAACAAGAACACAGACTCGGAAGAAAACATGCCGATTGGAGAAATGCTGACTAGCAGGTAATATAATTAGGCGAGTGTACAGATTAAGTGTGGCTCTAAGTGGGAAAAGTGATTTAAAAAAACTAACGCGTAAATTTGCAGTTTTTGGTAAAAGTGCTTATTGACCAAACTGAGCATGAACTCTGCGCTTGGAGTCCGTAATTAAGAATGGGGTAATAGACACTGCTACACAGAGGGAAAAGAAGTGGAGAGATTAATGTGGGTAAAAATCGTGGAAAAGAAAGGGACTGTAGGCCTATTGTTGAAAACTGTGGTATTTACTGGAAAGTGGAAGACGGTGGAACGAAAATGAGTGCCCTCTGCCTCCCCCCAACCTCTTTCCCTTCCGTGTAGTGAGAATTTCTATGAATAATTGATCCTCTTCAGGGAAATGCTTGGATTTAAACTTCGAGGGAGCCCTGCTCACCATATTGTCAATAGGAGCCCATTATAGTTATAAGAATCTTTTGAAGCGGCGGTAGTGATATAGTTGACATACCCCATGTCAGCAAAAGAAATTTGAGGAAGTTTCCCCGGGTAAAGAGGTAATAGTTTTATGTTGTATGTGCTTTGAAAAAGAGCATATTTTGTTGGCTTTACTGTGGATTACTCTGTTCGATATTTATGTTCTGATTGTAAGCAGAATTGAAATGAAAATAAAAGTGAAGCTTACAATGGACCCAGGAGAGACCGCATAGATTGGGATAGGTAGGTAGTTCATGTGTGGGGAGTTTGTGCCGATATACAAGGCGGCATCGATGCGCTTATTCTTTCAATGTTTGGCTACTATGTCTATCAACTGCGTGCTGTCGGAATGAGGCAGTGATAGTGGCCCGTTTGATGATGTCCTCAATCTTAATGCCTAATACCCACGGCGGTGGATTGGCCAGGGTGCATAGCGGATACAAACGCCCTCATGTACAAGGAGTGGAATAATTGAATAATTTTGGGACTTAAAGCTAGAGTTTGTAGAAAATAAAAAAACCGGAAAAGAAAAATAGACCGTTTGGAACCAGTCCACCGAGCAGTGCACTTTCCTCCTCTTCCGTCTTCCGTAATCTTTTTATGCACAATCTAGCTTTTATAGGAATCATATCTGTCAACTGTTCTGGGTGTCATATTGCACTTGGTTACACAGCGCAAAGCCCAAACCAGCATCACAATAGAGAGTGATGTTTGTGCGGATGCTCATGGTGTATAGTCATTATAACGCCTCTGGAAGAGAGTTTGAGAATGACGCTTCCCGAATTATTGAGAGGGTGATGGAGTTTATGCCGTCTGCAAGGTGTATGGTAAAAAAAAAGTTTTCTTTTTTAGCTTATTACCTGTCTCAAGGAAGGCTATGTAAGGCTGCACGTATTTGGGCACATAAAGTAGTGACTGATCACAAACTTTGTCATCTGCCGTCTGGAGAAGTCGTTCACGCGTTCTGAGGAAAAGTGAAGAGTCATGAATCCGAATCTATCAGCACAAAATCAAAGACGAATTAATCCCGAAAGTGAAAATTCAGGGAGGCACTTTGTTAGCCTAAAGTGCGGTCAAGCGAAAGCCTTTAGCGCGGTGTTGCTGCTTGTGTCACTGATGGGTGGTTAAGATGTTAATTAAGTACACAATTGTTTGTGAATCTCAAATTGCTGAAGATACTGGAGGGCGTTTGGGAGGTATCCATCTGATTCGACGCCTTTCTGCAAACACTCTCCAGCGTGGTAGACAAGGAAAACTTCATATGCGTTGCCAGGAAGTAGCGTAGCCATTATAGCACGCTCGGCTGCGGAACGGAAGGATGGTGGTTCCAATCCCTTCATGCAAAATGATTTCTTTTTTGGTGTGACTAGAAAAAGCGTAACACCTCTGTTGACAACCTTCTGCTCACAACCTTCTGTCGACAACGATGAGGCATGAAAGGCTTTCGCCTTAAAATGTTATGTTATGCAGATGTAACAAGCTCTGAAGATAGAGCTATTGCGTTTAAATATTAGGTATGGGTTCGCAAAGGCTCTTCATGCATGCGTATCGCATTATATTCGAACGCATACTTTATATCGCAGGGGCTAAACTAGCACTATGAGAGACGCTGATGAGGACAGTTCTGGGTAATATGCGCTTCAGGTAAGCTTTTAGTTTTAGCCAAAATTTACGCAGGTAAAATAGTCCTCACCAAAATAGGCGCAGGTGGGGCTTGCGCCACACCCAGTGACCCAAACCGCCAGATCCTACTTATAACACTAATTTGCCCTCGGCGGGTGAACCATAGCTACCAAGTAGCTTCTTGATGGGTGGCAGTTGCAGCTGTGCGAATAACGGCTGTGGGGTTGATTATAGATAAGAATCTGCCACCGCCATTGATTTCAGTACATCCGAGAGCCACCATCAATTTCTGGAAGAACCTACCTCCTGTAGACGTAAAAGAGTATTCCCCGAACATTTTTGTTGAGAAATATTGGGTTCACCATGGTTTTTCTGGATAAAATATCTAACTAGCATTGGGAATCTGTATCCTTCCCTCCCTCCCCCCCCCCCCCCACCCCTTAATTATGCCCTTGGCAAGGTGTTGGAAATAACGAGATGCGATTGCCAGGCCAGAGATTCTACGCATAATTACTGAAGGCGTGTAATACGGATCGTACGTTTGAGCTTATAAATTTTACTTTTTTTTTAATGTGATAGCGTTAGGACGCAAGTAGCGGTTAAAACTGCCAGCGTCGGCATCTGTCTAAAGCCTCCACTGCCAGTTGTGCCAGGTGGTGCTTCGGGAGATTCCGTTCTCTCATCCTGCCACCTGCCACCTGGCAACCGACTCATCCCACCCTCTCCCCATGCCCTCTTTCCTTGCAAGGAAGCGGAGGGAGACGCCGAACTAAACGTGACTGAGCAACAATAACAATGAGTAAAAAGAAAATGAAGCAGACCACAGGAGGCCTATGTGCCAAACAGACACCTATAGAAGAACCCTCAGTTCAAAAAAGAGGCTTTCACCTATTATTCGATATCCACATTGCTCGGGAATAGCAACCTTGGTCTCACCAGCCGAACCGGTTGCGGTGTTTGAAACGGCCACCTGTCGGTGCAGTGGCCCATCGCTTACCCGCTGCACCACTGGACAGCTGGAGTATGAGAACTCGCCGCGAACTATTATTGTGACAAGTTGTGAGTAGCTACCACAGCCGTCGTTAAAAGACAACCGGAGATGGTCAGATGACACACAGTTTGCATAGACCGGCGAGTGAAAGAAGAATGCCGTCGCGTTTCTTCGGCATCAATCTATCAATAAATTGCAACTCAATTTTCTTTTTTTTTCGCAGCGCGCACTAGGATGATCTGCCCTTCCTGAGCGTTCCCTGGACTCGCGTTCTAGGTAAAAGTGGTAGTTTATAGTCCTTCGTACCAGAACCTTTAAACAACACCGAAGAAAATGTGCGTTTTCATTGCGACAACCGTGAATAAAATTGATTTGTAAGGCTATTAGTTGTCCTCTTCCTTTTAACCGCCAACTTATAGGCACTTCTTGTACAGGTAGCAGCCTTCTTTCGCTTTTTTTCAAACAGAACTGGGGCAGTCAGTATCATCGGCTGGCATTGAGCACGCGTACGGTTTAGTTAATCACCATGAAAGTAAAAGGAGGCCTAGTGTACAAAAATTTTGCGCTTTGAAAGAGAAAGAGAGCGTCATGTCGACTGGTGGTGGGCTTAAAAAATTATTTGTGATGCGAGAAAATGCGACTCCGTCTGTGCGCCATATGGTCGTTTCACATGATGCGGCGCGCACGAAAAAATTCGGTTCAGTCGCAGTGTCGCAGCGGCGCCAGTCGCAACAGCCCTTTCACATGCTTGCGGCGCCTGCGGTTTCTGTTGGCGAGGCATGAGCGGCACCGGCATAATTTACCAATAATAAACTTAGAACACGCTTAAGTTTAATTTTTTTATTGAATTAATGTATTTTTATTAAAATATCAAGTACTTTATGCAAAGAAGGTATTCTTAAGTTTTTGCTTCTGCACGCAAGTACGATGAGCAGCTCGTTAAATAACGCACGCGACATGTTGAGAAATCAACAGACCCGGCAGCCCTAAAGTGAAAATACCTGCGGCGCAGTTTCGACGGCTTCCGCTACGTCGTTTCCTGTGATGTCACACCTCTGACTTCTATTGGCTGACGGCCGCTTCGTTCGCAACGATCGCTGCGACTGTGCGGCGTGCGACCAACTGGTTGGAAGCCTGCCGCAGCCGCTCTGCGACGGGAGCGGCGTGCCCTTCTGTCGCAGTGCGGCTGAAATCGCAGTGCGCTGTGGCAAGAATCGCATCATGTGAAACGGGCAATACGCAGACTAAGCGTTTGGCCCAAGCGCGCCCACCAGGTGCACGCACCCTTTATAACTGCTTTGCAAGTGCTAGAACGCCATTTTCTAAGCCCCCTTGAAAAAAGTTATCGCAATTGCCATATAGGTAGCTGGTGATAAGCCCCAGCCTACGTCGTCATATCGCCCCCATCATCGTCGGCGAAATCCGGCAACCGATGAATATCTTTTCCTCTTTGTGAATGCTCAGGGCCTAAAAAAACAAAATTTATGATTTTGATGAGAGTGACTATGCGTCGTTATAACGCCAAATTGTTTCCGTCTTACTCATCTTTTCAACCAGCAGTCAATCACTGGACTGTGGGACACTAGGAGCTGCAAGTTCTTCATCTTCAAACCGCTAATGGGCCTGATGGTATGCCGTCCTTTGTATTGGAATTAAGGGCTGAATTTGTAGCCCATCATTTGGTTATAATTATACAAAATTGTTACCCACGGGGTTTTCTCCCTGCACAATGTGTTCTCTCTCTGCAAATCCTCCCTTACAGTGAGCTAGCGAAGAAAGCACCTCTCTTGATCCATCAAGAAAGGGGCATTCGTGTTTCCGCTTCTGCTTGACAAAAGGTGAAATTCAAAATTATCTTCAGCAACTACAACATTAGGTACCCCACTTAATACTACCATTTTAAACCACGTTCAATCAAATACGCGGATTAAATAATATCGCAGCGTGCGAATACAATCATTACAGGTGTAGTTCACTGTGGTTGACTGACGAGATTCAGAAAGGTTACATCAAGGGACAAGTCAACCTTCAGCAAATATGCGACTGTCTAAACATGCTCCGATCTTCACTTCCTAGCGCCACGGACGCAAGCTCAATTAGGTTACGAGAACAGTGCTCCTCTCACTTTTATCCGCAGGCGTGCGCACGTTGTAAGAAATTGAATCGAATGACTTACAGAAGCATCGTAATTATTAGCGCCATATCACGGACCTGTCAAGAATCCAAAGGCTCTATTAAAACAACCGCTACCACTCTGCTCCAGAAAAGAGAAGAACGCATTTCTTTTCCTTTCTTGTATTTTTCTGAATTTTTGTAGAATTCATGCTTTTACAGCTTGCGCTATCTAATGATACACAAAGGCTGTGTTGCACAAAAGTAAACAATCTGACGAAACAGCGGCATTCTTGGGAAATTAGCGCACACGTAACTTAATTCGGCACTGTGCTAACTAGTAGAGTTTCCCTACAGGTTGACATTCAACAGGGTGATTCGAGAACGAAGTAAGTAATAAATTTTTTAGAGCGAGAAATTTGTTTTTAGGAAATTGCTTCATAGGCAATTTCTTCACTTTTCATTTACCAGCGCAGATAGATTGACAAGCCGATGACCATAGTGTGCTTCACTCCGAACACGGCGGAGAGTTTTAACGAAAGACCTCTAGCCAGTTTGATGATACGAGACATTGTCGCACTATAATTTCGGCAGGTGTTGTTACCATTCGGTGCGCGCTGTATACAAACCACAACTACAAATTTCTCAAACGATCGTCTCCAAACGAGTCGCCGGGCCCCTCAAAGGCCTCCAGGTTTTCATTGCTTGTCCTTTGCTCTTGGGGTCGCTCGTGGCTGGGAAGAGATCGACCTCTTGCGTCATCTGTAGAACAAAAAGGAGCACGTAAAGCTGCAGGAGAGACTCGTGTTATGGAGGTCAGCTGTAGAGTAATAGTTGGTTTGTCGCTGCAGTGGCTGTGTGGTTATGGTGGTAGGCTGCTAACCCGAAAGACGCGGGTGCGATGCCAGCCGTGGTTGTCGGA
Source organism: Amblyomma mixtum (assembly GCF_055824585.1). Lineage (NCBI taxonomy): Eukaryota > Metazoa > Arthropoda > Arachnida > Ixodida > Ixodidae > Amblyomma > Amblyomma mixtum. The sequence continues at coordinate 229,221,176 of NC_143014.1, read as the reverse complement.
ATTGGACAGAGGCGAAACACCAGAGGCGCAGGCAATGAGCGAGGTCGGTGCACGTTAAGGAAACCCAGGTGGTCGAAACTATCAGAGGCTGCAACTACGACACCCTTCATAGTGTGAGTCGATTTGGGACGTTAACGCCCATAAAGCATAAGCCAATATATGGCATAAAAGGACTGAATGCATTGAGAGAATGCAATTATCGCGTGCGCAAGTGTAGACCTGCGAGAACCAGTAGTGTCAACTCGCTGCTGGCTTCGCCCCTTCTGCATTCCACTAGCTAACTGTGACATTTTAGAAGTATCTGGCTCTCAATTTGCATTGATAAGAGTAGTGACTCAGCGATGCGATGTTGTGCGCGCGAGTACGGGTTTACCTTCCTGGCTGCCTCAGTGGCGTTACCTGAAAACACAAGCCTTGAAGAGGTAACAGCTCTGCGGTTGCAGGATACGGATAAGCAGTCTATCTCTTGCAAGCAATATACTGCCATTCCAAGACCCGCAACCATACAGCCGTTCCATGTAGAAGGTATGGCCTTCGTTAACTGCGCATCTATGCGCCCTCACTGCGGCTCTACAAAAAGCTAAGCCTTCACTATCCGCTAAAAATTTACCGTCATTGTTTCCGAAACGATGCTGCTCACAGGAGTTCCAGATTTTATTTCTTAACGAAGCGTAACGAGAATGGGCGTAAGAGGAAACCAATAAGCCGCCGTCAACAAAAGCGACCGCAAGAATCGCTAGCGAAGGCGGAGGCACACGGACACAGAGGTAACGACAATTAACGCATAGCTGCGCTAATGATAAATCAAGAAAAATATAACGACAGAAATACTGGACTGCATGAGATTTCTCGCATTGATCAAGGTACCTACTGCAGCTGAGAGATAATGGCTTTTTTTCAACAGTGAGAATTGCTTCATGAAGCGTTTCTCTTGTGTATCCCATCTATTTCGAATCAGTTCACGATTTCGTATCATATCTTCTGAAGGCCTTTAGACGACACTGCACAGTTACCGAGGATTAGCTTACCAGAGCGTCGAATAAGTGAGAAGCTGATATATTCACCTGAGAAACTGTGGTGGCATTAATGGAGAACAAAGTAGAGGTATATAGTGGGCCACTTTTCGTGCACGCTCCACAAGCATTCTTTTCTGCATCAAATGCTAAGAAAGCGACGAAGAACCATCATCGACTCACCGCTCACTTGCGACACAGAAGAGCGCTCCCATCTGGTAAAAGTAGTGAAAGCAGGTAAAAATCGCCGAATAACCATGGATGAACACAGGGGCGCTTTCGCGTGTCTGCGATAAAGGTTAGCAGAACTGGGTGTCTAACACTGCCCCTTGCTATAAAACTCAGACTTTAAAGGGACACTGGAGACAAATAGAAGTTATCCTGTATTGATCGATCAGCGGTTTCGAATACAAAGTTGATACTGTAACTGAAACTGGTGCTTTTATAAGTCCGGAAATGACAAAGCACGCAATACAGTCTCGCCATCATCATCAGATTTCGAAAGTAAACTACGGAGCCTTGACACAGTTCCTTGGGATCGCATCCCTGCGGCTATTCACACAACCACGTTCTTCGATAAGGTGCTCACGGATCTTTTCTAGTGTAGATGCCGCGAGTTTTAGTCGAGTAACAGCATTATTACTACATGCAATTTCGTCAGCAAGAAATGCGTCTTTTTCTGCCAGAGAAAAAAAATCAACGTATCCACAAAATAAAGAAAAACGTTTTTTAGCGTTTTTCCTGCCACGGTACCGGTTGCAACACTTAAGAAGTCAAAAGCTTTCGTCTTTCGCATAGGTAGAGACTAAGTTACTGCGTTTTCGCCGCCGTAATATCCCCCGTTTTCTTCCTGCCTCGATGCCTAAGTTCAGGTTAAAACTACGGCTTATTGGCGCACCGCCGCCAAAGGCGACAGTTATGGCTGGACTCTGTGCACTTGATTTGAAAAATGACATCAGTATGGCGCTGTCTACACATTCTACCGCAGCTGGTTCACCTGAGAGGTAGAATTCTGGCGTGCATTGAACGAGTACGATCTACGTGATTGATGGGATCGGGGTGTGAACGTTGCAAAGAGGTTAAAACATTTCGTAACCCGTGCTAGAGAATGGGTCGGTGTTAAAGGTTCACAAAGAAAACAATGCTTATAAAGCAAACAGACGATAGAGATGATTTCACCACTCGTACGAACAAATACAAGATGATTTAGAATACGAAACAATGCGCGCAAATTAACACTTGAGAGAGATTACAATAAAAAAGCGATATTTCACCTAAAGTGCATTAACACAAGAGAGAGGCAAGCAAACAAAAGATGATTTGTTCATAGTCCGACGACCAGAGGTTCACGACGGGGCCGTCGCGCACGCTGTCTTTCATGACAGTGGCTGAGCGAATGGTGTGTTCCCAGGAGAGGAGCGGGCGCAGTTCTCTGAAGCTTCAACAGCGGCTCGGGCTTAGACAGCGGCCAACGCCCTTCATGTATTGACACGCTCCGCGTCTGTTTGTGTATGTGCACGCCAAGGCAGGCGCGCACATACACACAGTATTAGCTGTGCGATTTCCTTGTTCCTCTGGTGCCGCGAGTGCGTCCCTATTGGGCAGGCGCGGAGACTGTCTTCCAGAAGCTTTTCTTCCTGCGTTGCTCCGCAGCCGGCGCATGAGTGAGGGGGAGGGGGCATCACTAAGCACGCTCAAAGTACACCCTCTTCGTCAGCAGTAAGAAGAATCCACTCAAACATTCTGGAACTATTGAATTGAATTAATCCAGAATAAATGGACAGTTTTCGCCTTTATGGCTCTTTTAATGCAGTCGCATTAGAACGGAAATTACAGCATGTTCCGACCGCAGCAATAACTATACAATTTTTTAAGGGCAAACTTCGCGAAAAACGTAGGAAAATGCAGAAAAAGCAACACAGGATAAGCACATCCTCACAACTCAAGGTTTAGTCAAAGGAACCAATACAATATGAGGACAGCTCTGGCAATCAATCGAAAAATTGTTGAGCTATATTATATCCTAAACACCAGAGCAGCGGCGAGCGCAAACAAGAGGTACGAGGTGAAGAAACCAAGACGAAGCAAAGGACGGCGTATAGCTATAAGCACAATTTACAAATATACAAAGTACACTAGCAAATGAAATCTTGGACAAACGCTGCCCCCGAAATACCAGAAGGAGCCTCGTATTATGTCGAAGCTCGCGTGCGTTCAAGAAAACGAGCTCGAGAAGACTTCCTTGCCAAAGTGCTGTGGTGGACCCAGAGAAGACAGCTGAAGGCTCTGCCAAGCTGGGCGCTCTCCCGCGCACGTAACCCCGATTACCATTGGCAGGGAGCGAGATGGCAGCAGCCGTCGCAATGTATTTGGTACCTGTGACTGATATCGCTGTATCCAACGGCGGCGCGGAGACCCTGGCTAAGCTTGATAAACGGTGGCCGCCCAACTGACCAAATCACAGAAGTGGGTCTCGGACCGTGGTTGCCGCAGAAGTAGCGCACTCCTTTCACGGCTGTGCCAGGCCGGAACGCTGGAATGACGAGCGCTGGAGCTGAACGCGACATAGTGGACGGAGGGCCATCCGGAACGCCCTTGAGAAACTCAGAGCGCATGGCCACTTACAGCGACAGTAGCAGTCACCGCAGCAGTCATAAAAGGTTGTTCCAGTGTTGTTGTCCTCTAAATTGGTTGGCTGGTTGGCCTCAAATAAAATGGCACATACCCACTACGGGGAGTGGCCAAGACACAGGCGATCAACTGCCGGAACGAGGAGCATTTATAGAGGAAAAGGATTAGTAATAGGGTAAAGGATGACAGATTCGAGATGCAACCACAGGGGACCTGTTAACTGGGAGATCGAAGACGGGACGATGGCTTTATGTGCAAATTCCACAGACCGAACGCAAATGCGCTCACAAGTCTTCTTCTCCTTCTTCTCCTTCTTTTCCTCAGTAAACATGGCACGTACCCACGTGGGGGGATTCGCCAAGGTACGGTGGCGAATGTCAAAGAAGTATTTGTGCGTAAAAAAAGCGGAGCTCTTTTGCGTTCTGCCTCCTCCTATTTGCTGCGCGTGCGCAAGGCACACGACTGCAGCAGGTCTTCGGCTCCTGAATATGAAAAAAAAAAACTCTAGACCTGAGCTCACCTTTTCAACGCATCAGTCAGAGGAAGCTGACTGGCATTAGCGATCGGGAGGTCTGGAATGGAAGGCGCATTATGACGTTTTAAAGGACACTGCCCGGTTGGGCGCCTCAGAGGCGATTTGGCGCGTGCATTCGCCCTTCTTTATATGCGCTCCTCGGTTCGATGGCGTTCCCTGCTCACTTCACGGACTCCACGGACCGTTGCTCGAAGGAAATTCGAGAGTCCAGTTCTCAGTGTTGAGTTATTTGCAGTCTAAACCCTCCGTGGGGTGTGAGGACAGGAAAGCCGTATCTCTACATCACCGGTACGTAGCCACCACAAGAGCACTATCAGATGGTGGTGGTGCCCACCTACTCAGTGAGGCAGCCATGCGCCTTCCCTTTTCTTAAAACCAATGCAGTGTTTGGATTGTTTACACTGTTTCCGAAAGTAACGCGTGTTACGCGCATGTGACATCGACGTCGCTGTTGTGCCGCCTGTGTTTGGCTCTGTAATATACTGCAGCTTTCACTTTAAAAAAACATAGAAAAAGCCTGCTTCGTGAGTGTGTGAGGCTGCACGTCAGTTGACCAAAATACGTCCGTGATGCGCGCAAGCTGTCAGACGCTCTATTTCTATGTCTCTAAATAGCATTCTTTTGAGCGCTTTCTCTTCCGCAATCCTTAAGTGGTGCTCAGGAATGAATACGAGCGATGCCGCTTCTCTGATAACCTTAGTTTCTCTTCAAATCGAAATTTTTCTTAAAGCATCCAGTGTGAACCACGAGATTGTACAGAAAAAACATAGATAGCAAATGCCCAAAAGACAGGTAGGTTCCCAAGACTTTTCCCTGTTTGGGTTCCCTTCACTGTGAGGAAAAATACTAAGGTCAAATGAAGGTATACCGAGATAAGAACTGGAAAAGCCTATCTCTTCTTTCTTGATCTTGTTAAGTGAATATAAGCCATGTGAATTACACCGTCGGGTTTGCAACTTGACTTATGATTTAGGGCCAGGGGGAGCACTTCTAAACAAGTGCAGTTTGATTGACTGAAAAGTTCTTAAGAATTTTTAAGGGTGACTGGCTGGATCGCTGGTCCAAGAATCCGTTGAGTTCGGCTGCCGTCCTGCCTCTGCACAGCAGCCCGTAGTTGGATCTCAGGTTCGTAGCTAGAATGTGCCGCCTACCATTCCTCCATCGTTGGATTTGTGGTCGTTTGTTGTTCTTCGCACTCTCACTTCATATAGTAAAGGAAGCACATTCTTCCACAAAATATATAGTCAGGTGTATGCATTTTAGGTGCGTATAGGCTAATCTAGCTGCTGATTAGGTATGTGTTCGATTGTTCGCATCTAAATTTTATTTTTTGTTCCCTGGTGCGGCTCAAGCCTGCAACGTATTCTCTTCTAGTTAATCTGCGATGCCACACAATGTCCCTGTAACCAATAAATGGATCCAGTGTGGTATCCTCAAAGTTGAGGGATGCCTGGGAGAGTGATGCGCAGGATGTGGCGTGAGCGCCTTCGTTCCCTCCGTCTGAGCACTTCCTGGGGACCATATGACAGTCGAGAACGTGCCTGTCTCCTGCTTTGATGTGAAGATACCTGTACTCAATTTTTTTAAACAAGTAATGAAAAGTAAGTTTTATTAATAATAAATACACAGACGCTGCGCGTTATGGCCTCGTTTCTCACCGAGTATCAAGATTCTCTCCACGCTATTAGGAAAAAAAATTTAGGGACTCAATAAATGATGCGTAGGATGCCCTGCAGGGATGGCTGTGGGAACTACTTTGGCAACGCGGCAACTTTGGCGAGAAAGCTGCCTTTCCTCATACTACCTTTTCCTCACCCCGATGCCCGGTAGCGTCGCTAGAGACGGCGTACTTATTGGGTACGCGGCTCTCCCGTCCAGCTGGCCTACCGCAGATCTTTTCTCAACACTGCTGGAAGTGGAAAGGATATGGCGGCGCCCAGCTAATGTTGCTTAGCACAGGAGGCACCTTCACAGCACGTACTCAATATCTCAAGGTTCGCGCCAGTGTTGTTCATGTGGTAAACCCATACACGGCAATCGGCGACAAATTTAAATCGCAATGTTGCCAAAGCTACATAGCCGGAACACGTTAAATCCTCCCTCCCTAGAAGCCGAACGTAGTCCCCGGTTGCAATTAGTGCTATTTGCTCAGACGAATTGTTATCGTAATAAACGTTTTGAAGATATATTTTTAAACTAACTGCTAATTTTTAACATCAGACCGGCGCAGAAAATAAATTTTCTTTGGTACACATGCAGGGATCATGCGCGTGGCCGGTTTCGGAGATGCCTGGCCCTGACAAGGAAGATGGTTTGGTCTCCGCTGCAGGTTATCAGGAAGAAGAAAATATTTTACCGAAGCTACACAAATGTTAGACAGGCAGCACAATGCCTCACTCCAATTTAAGCGGAATCGTACGCAGGAATGACGACAAATAGACGACAGAGGAAACAGGCGCCTCTACGTTGCGCATCTTATTGGGAGGGTTTTCGTCGTGGAATGGCCGGTAGATGTGTAGACAGAAATTTTCGTTTTTTAGGCTCCTCTATCGTTGTGAGGACTCCTATTATCAACGGGGGTGAATCGACCACTGCGGTTCGAAGCCAGAGCAGCGAGATTCTAACCGAAGCGCCCATTCTGCACCGAAGACTGGTTTCTGAGCCCTAGCAGAGAGGCCTGCGTAAACTTGAGGCCCTTTGCGACGAAGAAGAAAACCAGCTTGCGCGGATATTGAGCTCTGTATATGTGTGCGTATATTTGTGTGCGCGTGCCTGTGAGCTGCAAGTAAGTGGCCATGGAAGAAGCGCAGAAGACGGCGAGCAACTGTGAGTGAACCAAGAGCGCAGATTTTTCGGAATATCTGTACGGATGTGGGACTTGACGACATAACTATTAGGTGAAAAATTTAGGCATTAAATTTGGCCATTTTGTATTCGATTACTGTTAGTCAGCAGTCAATGAAACGCCATTAAAAAATTGGCTCTGGCTTAGCTAAGGTTAAGCCTGTTTATCTCGAAGCGAAAAGCTCTCGCTGCTTTTCAGCCAACTCCAAACCTACCACTTCTGTATCTGTGTTTCTGCGCCGACCGACTGTTGCTTCTTTTTCTCCTTCCATGGCGAGTGTCAGCGCCTGTTCTATGCGCAAGCGCGCCTTATATACGCCTCCTTCAAATGCGCACTGCGCACGGCTGCGGCGAAAGGTCAAACGGTGGCGAGGAGGAGAAGCGGCAGCGCTCATGCACAGTAGTGCTCGGCGGTGGCGGCGAAAGGTTAGGCGACGGAGTCAGCGCGTAGCCGCGGCAACGGCCACGGCAGCAGCGATCACCTGCGCTCCGCGTGGCGTCACTCGGTTTCGCGCATGCGCAGCTGTGGCAAATCTGTAGTGTGGCTCACGCGAAGCGCGGTGTTGACGAGCCTAGTGAAGCTTTTTGCATAAAAATCTAGCCTTCGCAGAGGAGTCCCTAGAGAGTCTGCAGCACGTACTATTTCCATTTGTAGGCGATGTTGAAATATTTAACCCTACCGTTGTGTTCACGCACAACACCCGCTGACAGTGCTAATGCCTTTTGAGAGTCGTGGCGCTGAAGGCGTCCAAATGCCATGTGACGCAAGCGAAAATGACTTCACCTTTGTATTGGTAGTGTAACGAGGAGCGGGCATCTTTGACTACCGTATTTAAACTCACTCCATACGATATTTCCGCAGAGACGCCACAAAACGCACTATCACATCATTCATGGGCATCACGGTTAATTATTAGAAATACCATCCTGTTCAAAAATTTACGAGACCACGGTCTTGCTAAGTAACTGTTCAGTGAAGCTCGAACAGTAGCGTTGGCATTTCAAAGCCTGAAAGGAGGACGTCGAAATCATTTCCACCTGCAGAGATTGGAAGCGCTGGCGTTGCTATCGAGCCACCCTGTCAGACGTAGGTGGAAGACCGGCACCTTGCAGCTTTTGAAAAGGGCTTTGGATTTCAGGGTCCGTACTTCAATCGATACTGTTCGAAAAGCAAGTTAGTAGCGTCTATCACGATTAAAATTTCATTGACAGGCCTGCCTGCACCGAAATAAAGTTTCATATTACTGTAAAAATTTCCGCTGGAGTGTGATAAGAATGAAAGAGGCCTCAAGAATGCCATGTGCTAGGCTAGAGAGACATATGCAAGCGCTATTATTTGAACTCGCGAATACGAACACTCCTGAAGCGGTCGTGAATGTCTTATCCGTCCTTTATTTCTGCTCCTTGTCCGTTTTTTGCTCTAAGTTCTTTCGAAAACCGAACAAGGTCGCCGACAGATGTGCCGAGTGGGTTGCTATGGTCAATCTAATAGTGTTCTACCACAATGCATTTATTATAACGGTCACCTAACAAGCTTGAGCTTGAATTTCAGGTTTGCTGTCGCCTAAAGTCAGATAGAAAGGACGTAGCCTTTGAAGGTCCCATTCAGTCCTTTGGTTTAGAAAGCACCGTGGAAAACAAAGCTTTCCACTTAGTAGTTTTCTTAGCAGGGAGATTTTTATTGTTCAATTTTTTTTTCATTCAAGATTCGCGAGGTTCAAGCTCAACCAAAGGAGAGAAGGAAGCAAAAAGAGGCAGCAGTACGGAAAAATAAATGCGCTGCAGGGGGAGAACAACAACACTAACAGGAGACACAATAGATAAGCTGCTGGACAAGTTTTCTTTTTTAGGTAGTGAATTGACGCGCACTCACGAAAAAAAGAGAAGTGCGTTGATACGACGTAGAAATAGCTCTTCGTCCCAGTAAATCCCCATTGCGGAATGAATAGGTTCGTTATTATGCGCAACAAGATAGCATCTTTAGGTCCAGTTGATCTTAAAGCTTTCGGGCACGCTTGTTTTAATCCCTCATGGTAAACAAATCGGCATCAATGAGAAAATCACACCCGTAAAACGGCTCATGGTCTCGCATAAATGCAAAAACTGGAACAAGGACGACAACAAAAACATGCTGCGCCAACCATGGACAAGAAATATTGATATTTAACCCAGGAATGTTGTTTTCTGGCAAAAAATCTACTATTTAGTGGATCTATATGTACGTTTTTACTTGGAATTAAAACTTATTCCACAGAAATATATGAGAAATGTGAAGTTAGCGAACACAAGGCTCACTACGCCGTATTGTCAATGCGACTCTGCGGTGACTTGAGATAGAAAAAGAATAATCTCACGCTGAATTATACGCTGCTTGGAACGTAATTTCTTCCCCGAGGGCCGTTTCGTCAGCAACTGGAGAAGTAGGGTATCAACCACTTGCTGAGAAGTGAGAAACTTTCGAAATGGGCATATGCCACCCAGGAAGAAATGTAGAGACTGTATAGTCGTTGACGTTCGAGAGATATCGTGAAACAAAATCTGAACCATCGCTCCTAAAACTGTGCACGAACTTCGTGTTACAGTGTTGCACTAAGTGCAATACTTTGACTACGTTCAGAATGAGAGAAAAACTAATTCTTCAATATTTAAGAGGCGTTAGCATTTAATAAATGGCGCCCTTAACAGCTGCAACAGCAAGCACAGCATTTATGTAAAATATACAGGCTGTGTTCACTTTTAGGTCTTGCTGTGTGGCTGGCTTTGAAACGTCAGTGCCTCAACGTCAGTCACTCTACGGGGAGACACACATTCGCCCTCGCGTCTCTGAAGATAACAGTTTCATGAGACGACAGAGAGCCGCACTACACAGCATAGAAGCAAACCGCTTCCGATCGACCGAGGAGTTGGAAGCGCCGCAGACCGCTTCAGCGGTTTCTTCTCAGCAGCTGGAGCCGTCTCATTGCTCCTACAATTTTATGTGGCACTAATATTTCCTCACCGTTTTCAAGGCGGGAGCCTTTAATGCCTCATCGTTGTAAGCAGCAGTTGTCGACAGAAATGTCACGCTTTTCAATCGGTCGAAGCGGTTGTGACGTCACAGTGCGCGAATTTCAAACGGGGCCAATTGTACTTTGGCTGCTAACCATGGAACCAATGAAAGGGATCGTATAGTGATGCTCCAAGTAAGTTTGACTGAGTTTAGTTAATTGCACACTTAACGAATTAGTCTAATTAACCTTTGTAGTCAGAGCAGATAAATAAATAAAACCGAGTAAGAAACTGGCCGGGCTTGGGAATCGAACCCCGGTCTCCGGAGTGCGAGTCGAGCACGCTACCACTCCGCCATGCCAGCTCGATGGTTTCGAATGAACAAAGGAGCGTCTAGTGAATACGATGTGTTCGTTTACTCCCATCTTCCTCCCTTCCAGTTACGGCGAGGTTTAGGTGTCCACCGAGATATGAGAGACAGATACATGTCCTTTCCTCAAAAACCAATTCACCGACGAGCAAGTCGCATTTGTCCGCGTTTCAGATTGGTCCAAATTGTCGTAACGTCACCGCGCGCGAATTTTGACGGGTGTTCACCGAAATATGTGAGACAATTACTGCGCAACTTCGTTTCCTCAAATACATTTTTCGACTAGTGTCTACTGAGATATGTGAGACAGTTAATGCGTAATTTTGCTTTCCTCAAATACAATTTTCATTTTCTTCATTACGGCCCCTCTTCTTTCACTCACACTTCCTCCCTTCCTGTACGGTGCGGCTCAGGTGTCCACCGAGATGACAGAATTACAGCCCCATTTCCTTTCCTTAAAAAGCGTTGCGTTCAAAGGGCAATGCATCGCGCCGAACGGGTGGTGGCGTTCCTTGGACTCCGTGGCAGCGCTACAGCACGCTGTCACGTTCCACTCCTTAAGGCGAAGCTTAAGCGTAATTAATTTGCAGTTAATTAATGCACCAACAAAATGTGCAGTCAACAATTGCGTAGCAGAATGCAGCACTCAGGCTTTCGCCTTTCCCCACTTTAGCCGCTAAAGTTCCTCGTAACTTTTTTAATATTTCTTGAATTATTTTAGGTCACTCCCGCCCTTTTGGCGTTCGCTCTTTCCCCAGGGATCAGCTCGAATTCCTTCCATATTCAACATTGCCTTCCCTGTCCTACCTTCTGAGCTCCTCGGCACAGCGCGTGGATGTGGTCATGCGGAAAATATTTTCATCTGAACTTCTGTGGCGTTGTGCCTTCAAATAGACACCTGATATCAACCGAGAGAGTGGTGTTGGTAAGTGTACTCTGGGATGAAGCAAAACTCCAAGCGACGCTGAGGTTGCTTTCCTACCTCTGGACTACATTTAACCAAGCAACAGGGCTTGTTTTTTAGCAGGGTAACGAAAAACTCACAGCGCCCCTTAAGCTCTTAATATAAGTAAGGTCTGAAGAAACTTGGTCCTCATCTTTCGAGACGTGTTGGTTTTAGGGATGTTGTAGTGGCTCCACTATCTGGCTGAGAAGCAACTTTGTTCCTTGGCTACCTTTGACAAAGACCCTATACTTCGCTTCTCCATTTTGTAAACCAGCATATTTCCTGCGGCGTTCTTGCTGATAGACGATCATAGTGGACGTTAATAGCAACGTAAATGACAAAATAGCATCTGGCAGTAGTACAGGTTTTATATTTGTCATCCGTATAAAATTTCTCCTGTTCAACCGATCCCTGCAACAGTTATGTCCTTTTCTTCACAGTGCGACATTCGATACTCCATGCCCACTCAACCAACTATCACTCGACGCGACTCTCCACGTTGGAATAGACGGAAACTTCAGCAATACACGTATCTATGTACCTCAAAAAACATAAACATGAACTTCGCTTATATTCCAGGCCTGCAGGCTTGCACGCAAAGAAGTTCCAATTTACAAAGCTGCACACAGGATAATGCCCTCACTATCCATCTTGGCATTCCGAAACAAGACTCAGTGCCCGGTCTTGAAGCTGCGCCGGGAACCTTGCTTCTATTCCTTATTTTCTTTTATTTTGTTTTATGTTTATGGGTGTTTAATTAACGTTCCAAAATGACTCAGGGTATGATGGACGCCGTAGTAAAGTGCTCCTGAAGTTTTGACCACCTGGGGTTCTTTAACGTGTACTGCAGTGACATCGCACAGTACACAGGCCTTTAGAATTACACCGCCATAGAATTTCTACCACGACGGCGAATTCGAAACTCGCGGCTTTCTGGTCAGCAACCGAGCGTCATAACTACTGAGCCACCGTGGCGCATTTATTTCTTTTACAATAGAGCAGGCAGCATCGCTACCCTAGCAGGAGAAGAATACATGCGTTGCAGTAAAAATTAAGCGATCATATTTTCATAGGAACATTAAGCAATAAATGAAGGCGAATAGTTTCACTGATGTGTTGTGAGGGGAAAGTCTGAATTGTGGTAGATTTTGTCCTGGCGAAATGTGGGCGTACTACTTTGGAGTGGTTCAGTTTAGCAGATCTATAGGTGCCGCGTGACAAACCAGATTTGTTATACAGATTTTGAAAGAATGTCAGCCTGGAGACCTGAAGGAGTTCTTTAATGCACACAAGATAAAAGTCCTTGCCAGTGTGCTGTCTAGTATGAAGCCTATCCTCCTGTGATTTCTCTATATTCCAGACATTTGCTCAATGCTAACAGCACCCGCCTAATTGAGCGTACGTCTAAAGAGACGTAAAGGGCATTCATTATCCGCACACTGAGAGCACCGCAATGGCTTCTTGAAAACATATTTTCGTTGACCCAAAATTTGCAAGGTAGTCAAAGACCAATGGCCGTAAAGCTTGTTTTCAAAACACGCGTCCAGGTTCCCTTTTCACCTTTGGACTATTTTCCGACACATAATTGACTGGCAATGCTTTAGGGCGCAGATGAGGCAACGTGAGCGTAATTCTCGAGGTCTAGCAAGAAGGGTTAATTTTTATCATTATAAAGAAAGCCCCCCTTTCGTAGCCGACCCCTACGGCCAGAGCCCAATTTCAGCTCCGAAAAGGAAAAAAAATGGCTTCATTATCCAAGCCTGGAAGCCAATAAAGCATACACGACTCAAGAAAGCAAAACAAGGATGGTAATGAATGGGAGGCGCGGAGGACCGCGCGAAAGTTTTCTTCCTATTCTGCACTCGCCCGTTCATCTTGAAGCCCACGAACTCACTTTCGGTCATCCACATTTGTTTACCCGTGTCTGTATCGAGGGAGGGTTACTGCAGGGTGAGGTGTTCCTCTAAGCCACCCGAAGGCTTTTGACATCGGAAACCGCTCATGCGGTTGTTGTTTATACTCGTATGTAGTAGCCAACGGCACAAAAGGTGGCTGCGCAACAGTGTCTTCAATCCGCTGTTGATGGACATAAGTTCTGCTGACTTGCATTGTTCTAGGCGATGCGCAAAAGTCTTACAGCATTGAATTTGGCGCAGATGTCTCACGAATTCAATGACTTCGCTGCGCAGACTTGTGGATTGCGCAGTTAATACTTTCTTTCCAGGGTGACACGTGTGACTAGAGTGCTTTGGTGACGTCACCTTTAGAGAGCTGCAGCGGCGCGCGCTGACAATGGCGCCGATGTGGGCGTGCTACGAAACAGTCCTTTTATTACATTTTAAAGCCCTTATGCTAAGCGGTAACCTCATGCACCATTGTCCAAGCGTCGCAGCGCCCATTACAGCGCGAGCCATCGGCCCGTATCGTTCACTAGGGAGCAGCAGAAAGCCTGCGACTTCAAAGCTCAAATTCAAACAGGAACTGTCAGCAGCGAGGCCACCCATGCTAAATAGCACTGATGTAGTTCTACACTTTAAAGGGATACTGAGGCGGTTTTCAAATCAGCTTATCTTCTTGCGTTTTGAAGTAGGGTCGCTGCTGATCACGTCTGTGATATGTTTTTCGAATTTGGCTAAAACAGTGGCGCAATCACCAATTGAAAGGGCGATGTTTAAATCTCCCGCGCCCCGCCGAGCGCAGGAGAGGAGAGCAGCGGAGGGGGAAACCTCGTCCATGTCGGGCAACGTGACGTCACGTTGAGTAGCCGGGGACACTTCGACGCAACCGAGCGACCCCAGTAACACAAACGGAGCTCGGAATTACGGGCCCTCGCGGGCCCCACACGGGCAGCCCATGGGGGCCCGATGTGGGATATGTGCGGCATTTGCAACTCGGCATCGCGCGGGACCCACAGGGGCAGCCCAGTGGGCTTGCTACATAGGACCAGCAGGGGACCCCTATGGTCTGCATGCATAAAAACGATACAGGGGGCTTTCCTCGGTCCTTTGTGGGACCCATAGGGGCAGTAATGGGCTTCTTAGAGGGGACCTCCAGGGGGGCTTAGGCGGCAGTGCAGCGGGGACCCACACGGGATAGCCCAAGTCCGGCCCACATGGGCAAGCCGAAGTCCGGCTCACATGGGCTAGCCCAAGTCCGGCCCACGTCGGCTAGCCCAAGTTCGGCCCACAGGCAAACACACATAGACCAAGAAAGAAACAGGACACACACCAGCGCTGAATTCAGCGCTGGTGTGTGTGTCCTCTCTCTTTCATGGACTTGGTGTGTTCGCGCTGTTGAACCATCATTATTAATATACACTAATTAGCCCAATCTGGACTTCACCCACAGGGAAAACAGTCCACTTTTGCTTCTCAACCGGTTTTCCTTGAGTGATGGCTCCCCCGCCCAATTGCTTCTCCTTGTTAGAGACACCTCGGTACGCGCTATTTTTTTCCCATTGAACAAGAAACGCGAGCTGTGATGCATTACGGAAAAGTTCTAGTATTGGACAGTCGCAGGTATTAAGCGACAGCGTAAGGAGCTCGTTCAGGTGAAATCCCGGCTCCGCCCGTAGGAAAAAAACAAAATTCCTGTAAATAGAAAAAGAAAATAGCCCCACTGCGCCAGGTGGGCAAGTAACGCGTATGCCACGAAGGTTTTTGTTTGTTCTTTATTCCCGTAGGCCAAGAAGGGTAATTGCTTCAGGCGTGTTTGAGCGACACCCATTGAACGCGTGGTCGGGTGTACGGCTTAGTAACCTGTGTGTGGGATGTGTTCTGTTCTGACAGTAATGAAAAAAAAAATATTGGTGTGTGTATGGGGGCTTAACGTCCCAAAGCGACTCAGGCTATGAGGGACGATGTAGTAAACGACTTCGGAAATTTCGACCACCTGGGGTTCTTTAACGTGCAAAGACATCGCACAGTACACAGGGCTCTAGAATTTCGCCTTCATCGAAATTCGGCCGCCGCGGCCGGGATCGAACACGTGTCTTTCGGGTCAGCAGCCGAGAGCCGTAACCATTGAGCCACCGCGGAGCCAGACAAATATTAAAGTGCAAATTACGCCTCAGAAATTGGACGGAATGAAAAGGGGTGTTATGGTGCTTCAGTGTACTGGAACAAATGGTGTGTATGTGTACAAGTGGCGTAGTATGCCGTGCTCTGTAAGCTAGATAAGGATTGATCATAGGTAATCAATAATTGGGATTGTAATCGACGATCGTTATCGGTAAAGTGGTTGTGGATTGGTAATCGCTAAGAAATAAGAAAAGGAAAAAAGACGAAAAGAAGCTACCAAAAATCTCACGCAGCGGAAGGTGTACGTCACATTACTTAAAAAGAGATAATGCGTGCAAAAGAAGACAGGACGAAAGAGAAGGCACGCACAAGCCAGGCGTCTCATGACGCCTTTCCCCGAGGATTGGC
The DNA here is from genome assembly GCF_055824585.1 of Amblyomma mixtum. Taxonomy (NCBI): domain Eukaryota; kingdom Metazoa; phylum Arthropoda; class Arachnida; order Ixodida; family Ixodidae; genus Amblyomma; species Amblyomma mixtum. The sequence goes on along the minus strand of NC_143014.1, from coordinate 229,205,422 downwards.
AATGCTCAGTATCGTGAATGCACCTCACGCCTTTCGTATTTGAATCAATATTGTGTTTCAAATGTGTATCGTAACATTGTTGGTGTGTAAACAGGTTGCTCGGACGATTCCAATGCTTGCTTGGTCATCCTACTTTTTTTTGCGGCACATTCCGCAGCATCGATGCGATGCGTGATGTTTGTTCAGGGCCTTAAGCCGCTCCCCCTCAGGGCGCTCGTCGCTGATTGCGCTCGCACGTATGCACCATATGCCTTTGTAATGAAAGAATACACACCACAAAACTAATTTTAGTCTTGTTATCACGAAGGACAAGAAATTTCGTTATGTAACAGAGAAAATTTTTCGGTATTTTGTCTCTACGCTGTGCATTCTACAACTGGCTGGTTCAAAAAGACACTGAACAACTAGAAAGTTTCTGTTGACGCGAGCATATAACTGAGACGGCGGCAGTACTCTGACAACAGAGTGATTTCAAATGCGTACTTACGTCCTAGGAGCACGACGTCGCATCATAAAATCCGCCTTCTCCGCCGTGGCCTCCACCGCTAAAATGTCAGTAAATGTCACTGTTCACCACTCACGTCTTTCGGACCGAAGTTATTCAGCACTGAGACAAGGACGACAGGGTTCCACCATACTTGCACTGGACGTACGCATGGAAGGCGATGTCATCTTCGATCGTGGATTGATCAAGCAACACGAGGAAAGGAACACAAAAATGTATAACACAAATTCAATGACGACTAGCGAGTGCCAGCGTGTTTTCGCAGCTACCTGCATCCCTTGACACTCAACCCAACCACAGGAAAGATAAACCTGTTCCAAACAAACGAAGCAAAGGCCGGACGCAGTGAACAAGTACAATCGGAACGCCCTCTCCACTTCATGGAGCGTCGCGGGGAGTGTGGTCGGGAGGGCGGCTTAAAATGTTCGGTAGTGGGCTGTAGAGTGAGTGCCTCCGCGCCATTTCGTGGAAGGGGGCTGGGAGGGACAGGACAGACACAGAGGGGCCCTCGGGGAAGGAACAAAGGCAGACAGAAAAACCAGGGTTGAGCAGGTTTTTTTTTTGAGAGTGGACCCAGGAAAAGCAGGGAAGGCGGTGGTGAGAGGAGAAAAAAACTTGAAAAAAAAAGTGCGCAAAGACAGGTTACTCGTGTGACGTTTCTACAAGAGTTTGTTTTTATTTTGTTCTCTCTAGCACTGTACCTTTTCGCTAGCTAACCTTTTCTTTTTCGTCGATAGAGATGTCGGCGATTTATGATTAGTATCTCTTCCTGATAGGGTGAAGGGTGGGGCAGCTCGCGGTGGCGCTTGGCCAAGTTGTGTTATCAATGTGCGATCACTAGACGAAGAAGACGCGCAAAGAATGCCTGCACAAAACCAAAAATTTTGTGTCTTGATCGATGCATCGCTACAGACGGCTCCTAGCGGACATTAAGAAAACTGCTGCAATTAACGCGACAGCAACAAACCTTTTGCAGCCTCTGGCGCAGTTGCCGGAGGCTCGCTATGTTCATCAACCAGTCATGAATTCCATGCGCCACATGTTGCATGGGGGCGACGAAAGCGCTTGAAGTGCTGGCGTAATTGAAGTGCGTTGAAACAAGCAAAAAACCTTATCCTGGCAGCTTTCTCCGCGGCGACCGTAGCACACCAGAAAAAAATACAATGCGATAAACGCAAAAGAAGCACCAACAAATCTCAGAAGCGGGTTCTTTTGTTATTACGACGTTCAAAGAGCACCTCTTCGTCAGAGTGAAACGTGCAAGGTCTTGCTATTTGGTCACGCTTAACCCTTTTACCTCTGATGTAGGATATGCAGGCAGACTAAATGCGAGAATGTTAACTCTTCTCGTGTACAACTAGTGTACGTGTGACTGTCGATAGGTTTTGCCCGGCAACTCGCTAATGGCGCATGATGTTTCTGCACTGTGAAGCCCAGAGTAATCTGCGCAGGATTTATGAAGGCTGCTGGCGGATATATACTAGCCATTTCCCGCACACACTGCATGTTTTGCTACTGCGCAGCTCACGCTTAGGCCTTTTCTACCAGATATGTACGATACAGGCGGGGAAAATGTTGGAATCGCAGTTGTGCCCATGCCTAGCCCGTATATTTTCCATACAGGACCAATTTAGGCTACAGGCGGAAATACTGGTGTTAGCCCACACACAGCCCAATTGGTTCCGTTAGGGCGCTGCAAGGGCAGCCCCTGTTGGGTGTGCCCGCACTTCACCGTCATGTAGCCCCATCTTTTATGCACACGAACTGCACGCAGCCCATGCTTACCCCTTTCATACCCGATTTAGAATACAGGCGGTGAAGACATCGGAATGGCAAATGTGCCCATGCCCAGCCCTCGCGGGACCTTCGCCGGTGTTGCTAAGATAGCCCAAACTGCATTCCTGAAACGCTTCGCCACTGTGAAGCCCATAGTTTAGCCCCTGTATTTCCTACGCGGGACCCATGTCGGCTGAAGGCGGGAATACTAGCTCTTTGCCCACACAAAAACACTGCGGCTCCCTCATGGTGGTGCACGGGCAGCCCCTTTTGGGGTTGCCCGCGCTTCACCATAATAGAGCCCGCATCCTAGCCCACGTGTATCTGCGGTGGGACCTAGGTGGGCTGCCCAGTCTGTTTCAGCCCATGCCTAGCCGACGAGGGACCCATTCGGGCACGAAGTGGGCAGCCCCAGCGTTTTGTGCCAGCACTGCACCCACGGGGGACCCCTGTGGGTTTATTGCGGGCAGCCACCAGCCCTCATTGCCCATGTCGGACCCGCATGGGCCCGCCACCTTGTGCTACTGGGGGAGCTTTCAGCGAGCGTTGTTTACCATGCTGCATGCGTTGTTTCTCGTACTGCGTGCGTTGTGACGTACAAAGCGTGTCAGTCGACCTTCAGCATCAGGTTCAACACGAGGTACTTCTCTGCGTTCGTGAGAAGAACAACTACGGCTGCGACTGTGTCGTATTCAACTGTTCTCCACGAGGTCATAAGCCCGCAGCGAAAGCGCTCGCTGCTTTGACAAAGAATTCAAGCCAACCAAAGCAAGCGTAATCTGCTCGAAGCACTTGCGTAAGAGCGGCTGCATGCAAAGCTTGTCACTAATGTGATCACTAGACATTTCTGTCAAAAAAGCACGGCTGAACCATGATACAGTTCCTTTGATTTTCTCGCGCATGAGAGGTGGGTCACCATTCCCAAGAAGCGCTTCTTCTAAAAGTAGAAACATGCTCACGTAGCCTCTGCAGAACCTTTGGAGAGGCTCAACCATGTGTCGCTGTCCTCAGCTTAGGCCGGGCCAGACCACCTGCGGCGTGCTCAGCAAGACTCGGTTCGACGCATCCAAGCAAGACAGCATCGAAGCTATTCATAGGCGGCCATTGCTGTCTGGTCACTATAATGGTAGCTAAGGGATTAAAATGAAAGCGTTGGACAGAGGGCTGTCTGATTTTGGACGCAAATTTAAGAGAAAAATGAACGCCAACCAAGTTTGGGCAAAAAAAAAACACGACGTTTCCAAACCTTGCTCGGTTTCTTCTTCAAGTTGTGGCAGCGGGCGAGTTGCAGCTTAGCATTTAAACACACATATAGTTGACCACCGGGTAAGTGAACCTAAACTGCAGATCTAGGAAGGGCGAACGTTTCCGAGGAAGCGATCAATATTTCCCAACATCTGCTCAACGCGCCATGACTGAAGCAGCAGCCTTCTGCCCGGATATTTCTTTCC